>NC_055958.1:21604994-21944994 GCF_018492685.1 Alosa sapidissima | reverse complement strand
TTATTGATCAAGCCCTGGGCTTGGTGATGAAGGCAGCTGCTTTGATGTGAGCGCTCTCTCCTGCTGGGTGCTCTGTTTCTCTGACAGCAATGCCCATTAAAAAAAAAACCTCTATGAACTCAAAACATCAGGCTACATTAATTTCTTTCAGCTTTGCATGTTAGCATGTGGCTCAACTATATATCCGTTTTCTTTCGATAAACAGAGCAGCCATTAGTATTGCTGGTGAGGTAGAACAGGGTGTAAGGGGAGCGTCAGGGGCAGGAGAATAAAACGGGGCGCGGCTGGAATTCTTAAGTTTGAATGTCGAGATCACATTTTTGAGTGGTGTTTCTCTTGGTGCACTAACGCTAACTGCTGCAGCTCCCCTCCAGCTGAAAGAGTATTCATTACAAAAACAAACCGTCAAATGTCATAAGAAGGAGAGAGGGAAGGAAGGAGGGGGGGGAAGGGAGAGAGAGAGAGGGGGAGAGAAAGGATAAGAAAAGAAGCTGACAGATGATTCTGCTATTCTACTCAGCCCATGTGCCGAGAGGGATGGACCTCAGCCAAACCTCAGCACCTAACTCAATAAACAGGCACTGACACCAGGCAGGAAGAGAAAGATTGGGAGGAAAGAAAGAAAGAAAGAAAGAAAGGCAATAGATGGCCAGAGGTGGCAGCATCTCTCTCTCCAGCAGCAGCAGCTGACAATAGTGGGGAGCTGGCAGTGCTGATCAATCAGCTGCCTCTTCAGGGACTGGACACAGAGGAAGGACGAGAGAAAGTGTGCGGTGCATGTGTGCATGTGTGCGTGTGTGCGTGTGTGCGTGTGCGCGTGTGCGTGTGTGCGCGTGTGCGCGTGTGCGTGTGTGCGTGTGTGCGTGTGTGCGTGTGTGCGTGTGTGTGTGTGTGTGTGCGTGTGTGTGCGCGTGTGTGTGCGCGTGTGCGTGTCTCTCGAGGTCACTGAGTAGACCCTTTTCATAGCTCCTGGGCAGAGGGGTTGGAGGATGGGAGTGAGAGCACAGGTTTCTGGTTGGGCCTCCAGGGGGGTCAAAGGTCAGGCCTCTGGTTAACCCTGCAAGGCCGTGCTACAGTTCATCTGGGGCAGAGGGTGTGTGTGTTTGGGGTCGGGGGTGGGGGCTCAGTGACAGGCATCAGCTGTGTAGGCCCATCAGCTGCTCCCAGAGTGCTGACGGCTGGGAGGTAAGTGTGTGTGTGTGTGTGTGTGTGTGTGTGTGTGTGTGTGGCTGGGGGGTGGTGAGGTGGACCGCAGTATTGAGTGTGAGAGGGATGTGCTGCTGCCCCACGGGGCGAGTAAGACCACTGCAGGAGGAGACCTGATCAATACGCAATTAGGAAATGCTCCTGTTCTGAGAAACACACACACACACACAAACAAACACAAATGTACACACATGCAATTATTGCCTATACACACGACAACACCACACACAAAGACATTTACAAGAACATAGACATACTACACACTGCAGCACTCACATGCAAGCATACACACAGCGCTGTCTCATACACACATCCTCACACTAACACACACACTCTTTAAGAAGCTGTCTCCACTGAGGTGTGCAGAGCACTGTCTCTCCCTTAGGAGGGGTGCCACCTCAGAGAGCTGCACGCAAGGAGCTACACACAGGCCTCAGGAGTCAGAGCACAGTCTGGACCGGACCGCAGGCAAGACATCATCACGCACAAGCACACTCACTCTCTCTCACTCACACACACACACACACACAGTGGATCAGCCGGGATCAGGGAGGGTGCCGTCTCTCGGAGCAGAGCCATTACGCTGCTGTCACAGCCCATACTACTCAGGATGCTCGGCCCAGACTCATGACGCCTCACTGAGCTCAGCCTACACCAGAGCACTGGTCACTGACAGTCACTCACGCCACTGATGGTCACACACACACATGTTTGTGACAATGACTGAGGCAGCAATGTAGGAAAGTGCTCTAGATAAGGTGGCTGTTAGGAATGATGGACTGCTAATGCTGAAGATGGCAATGGAGATTAGAATAATTACAATGAGATGGCACATAATGTTCCTGTCAGCTATGAGGATTTGTCAACTCATTCTCTCTGCTCCCCTCTCCTCTCTAATGCCCAACTCTCTTCTCTCCTTTCACTCCTTCCCTCCATTTCCCTGTGCTGTTGTTCCTGCTCTCCTCTCCTCATCTGCTTTCTCCATCTTCCCGGTTGTCCTTCTGTCCACTCCAGCGGCAGCATGGCCGTGCACTTCCAGTTCCAGAGGGGAGGGCTGCTCCTTCTCCTCCTCCCCCCCCCCCCCCCCCAGCTGCTCTCCATGACCCACTGCTTGGCGGCACTCCTGTACGCTCTCACCCCCGTCTCTCTCCCTCACTCTCACTCTCTCTCACTCCATTCCTCTTTCCCCAGCGTCCTGGGCTCCCCTCTGCCAAAAAACACGGGCAGAACAAATCTGCTCCAGCCCCCATGAGCATAGAGGAGAGGAGAGGAGAGGAGAGGAGAGAGAGGACAGGGGAGGGGAGGCTTAGATAAGATGGAGTCATATCAGAGCAAAGGTCCCACACTCCCTCCCTGGCCTCATCTTGAAATACAGCCATGGGCAGGCTACACAAATACATTAGGACTCTTTTCTGTTCTTCATTTTTGTGGGTGTGGGGGGAGGGGGTATATAGCTTGAGTTTGGACCGGCGTTCCTGCTAACCTCAAGGGACCTCAGGAGGGAAAAACCTGCCCTGATGGATGGCTGATAATGCAGCCGCCGTGCTCTCAGGGTAAACGAATGGGCTGGAATTTTTTCCCCTGACAGAGGGAGAGGGAAAAAAAAAAGAGAGCGAGGCAGATCTGTTTTGACTGCAAGAGGGGTGTTTGGATCGCCACGGAGTCCACCAGCACAGGAGCAGCAGAAATAACAAGAGAAGGACAGGAGAGGAGAGAGAAGACAGCAGGAGAGACAGATCGAAGCTGGGAAACCTTCAGAGACACAGACGGGCTGTGCACAGCCTCGGCAGCCTGGCGCTGGAGGCAGCGTGCCTCGGGGCTGATAAGAAACTCCTCGGCCTGCCACTGCAACGCCGCAAGATGAACAAACGCTGGCATCAACCTAATTCACTTTAGCAGTCATTAAATTGAAGCAATCTATTACCACCGGGGGCAAAGTGGAGACACCAGGTCTAAGCTCATTGCTCTGGGGCTAAAGGGACAAACCGTAATCAACTTATGGGTCACACAAACACACATAGCACACACACAGAGAACCAGAGAGGGCAACCACATCATGCTCACACATTCCACATGAGGCCAGCTCACCTCCGTGCGTTTGACCTGGTGCTTGGATGACCGCGCAGGACTGGTCTTGTGACAGCCGCGCTCAGGGAGGTGTGGGGCAGATAAGGGGCCTGCAGAGAGGAGCCGCACATACGAGGCGTCCTACAGCCAGACAACAACAACAACAACAACAACAACAGAAGCCACAGGAACCAAGACAGCATTCGCACGTTTCAAAAATAGAAGCGGGCCTGTTGGTCACAGAGGAGGAGACAGCACAAGAAGAAAGACTAGCCTACATTTGGCATATGGCTAGGATGATGAGAGAATTAGACTATCCTAGTGCCTTCACTTCACTTACTCCCACAAACTGACAGGTGTGTGTGTGTGTGTGTGTGTGTGTGTAAGGTGGAGGAGACAGCAAGATGGGCACACTAATCACCTACTGGCACCGGCCACAGCCGACAGCTGGCGTGCACTTGTTAGATGGTTTGGCGTTTGGCACTCCTCCTCCCAGACTCACATGTCGAGGCGATTAGGAGGTAGCGAGTGAACACCAGCCCAGAACCCAGAGGCCCGACAGCAGGAGAACCTGAGGCAACAGAACCAGCCTGATAGAGGCAACGTAACACAAAGAACCCTGACGCTGTTCTAGGAGGGAACCCTGGGCAGGAGCTCTCAGGCCTCCCGTGGAGTCTCTCCTCCAGTCTCTGTCCACTGGATACCACAGCTGCACACACACAGCGTGTGGAATGAAGGAGTCTCTCTGCAGCGTCCAGTCAGGAGGAATGCCTTGGGAGCTATGAGCCGTGTGTGTGTGTGTGTGTGTGTGTGTGTGTGTGTGTGTGTGTGTGTGAGTGTTATTAGATTACAGGCCAGGGTTCAGCTATGTGTCCAGTTCATTGTTGGTCTGCAGGGTGCCTGAGATTCTTTAAATATTAGACACACCGTGTGGTTGTGCGCTCAGCCCCCGGGCGGGACACCAGAGCACCTAGAGCATGCTCAACAAGCAGGGCCGTCACACAGACACACTGAAACACACCACACCACACAGGGGAAGGGCCTGCACCTCCAAAAAATTCACAGGACATTCTCTTGTTCATACACACACACACACACACAGACAGACAGAGTAAGAGAAAAACATTTTGCAACTTAGGAGTCAGAACTACACAAGAACGTAAAAACAGGTGGCTACATAACATTAATAATTCAGCATAGTTCTGATTGAAAAACTTGACCATCTTGGCATTCTTACTCTGCCACTTTCTCTGCAAACATCCTGAAGGATCTTATTATCTTGTGTTTTTTGAAAAGGAAGACAACTCCCTTCTTTAAAAAAGAACAATGCCCAAATGTTGCAGGCCTCCTAAATAATCCATCTGCAAACGGAGCCCCTGCCTGGGCTGCCTCTGACTCTAATTAAGGTGGAGGCGCTGGGATCTGGGGCTTGGCGGGCAGGCGGTGCAAGGCTCGTTTCCCCAGCATCTGTCTGCTCAGACAGCCGCAGGTTGTCCGTCTGAAGCGCTGCCAAACAGCCGAGGCTCTCAGGTGACTGGCACACCTCAAGCCTCTGAGCTTAGCAGGGAGAGAAATGTGTGAAGTTGAGAAAAACACACTCACACATCCACACACACACACACACACACACACACACACACACACACACACACACAGCTAAAAAACTTGAATTTCCCCTAGGGATCAATAAAGTATATCCATCTATCTATCTAAAACACCCTTGGGCTACTTTCAACATCATACATCCCTCCATCCATCTCTCCAACCTTCCCATCAGGAGTCTGCTTTCTTTCTCTTTCTTTCTTTCTTTCTTTCTTTCTTTCCGTCTTCCTTTCTTTAGTTTTTCCATCTAAAACTCTCTCCCAGCAAACAACGCATTTCTTTTGAAGTAGGGAGATCATAAATACAGAGCAGTGTTTTTAGGTGTGAAGAACAAAAAGGAAAAACTTTGATTTAGCTTTGGCCCCAAAAACGCAACCCTAGCCTGAACCCCTGAACACTCACACTGACTGGCTGCTCCAGAGCGGCTGCAAAGCAGAAGAGTTAGACCCTAGCAAGACAACCTAGACGCACTCTGTAGAGGGGGTGGGGGTTGGGAGGAAAAACAAGGTCAAGTCATAAGAGAAGCAGCACCACCCTCACCTCCACCACTTCACCAGCCCTGCGGGGCACAAGAGGACTGCAGCTCCACCTCCACGCCCTGCGAGGCCATGAGTGCATACGACACATTCCAAACATTTTCTGCCTGTTTGGTTTTGCCAGAGCCGGAGAGAGGCACGCTGCCTGCGGATGGAAAAGCCCTCCACCCATCCACACGCCACCGCAGAGTCGCTCACCCCAGCGCCTCCACCTCCTCCTCCTCCTCCTCCTCCTCCTTCACACCCATCCAGCCAGGCAGGGACCACCCCTGTCCCCCTCCAACACCACCTCCCACAGTGCAGGGTGCAGTGCACACCCTCCTCCATGTCGGAGAAACAAACTGCGATGATGAACGTGCTTCATGGGGGCTGATGAGCTGATTAAAGTTGTGTCCCCAGCCCCACCCCGCCCCGCGTCTTGCATACACACCAGACACAGCCCAGACTGCATTTCAGACAAGGAGAGGCTAAGCAGAGGACCTAAAAATGCTGCAGCTTTCCAGATGTGAAGAGCATTTAACAAAATTAAAAGACCTGAACATTCATCCAGAGACAGAAAAACAGATTGCTTCATAGACATGGGACTACAAAATCACACTGACACACACACACACACACACACACACACACACACACACACACACACACAAACACACACACCTCTTCAGTGGTTCACTTTAAGTGCTCAGGTCAATCTAATCCCTGCTGTTTAATCAAGCCCTGGTGGAAGCAATTAACACGTAAATCACTGGGATTGCTCCCTTATTAGTTCTGCCGGTGAGTAGGAGAGAGTGCTGACCCCCACACCGGACACCCAAGGGCTAATGGCAGCACAGCGGATGGGCGCTTGACCAGTGAACTCACTCACCACACTTCCTATCCGGCAGGTGAGATATGAATTATTCACCTGTGCTTTAGCGGAGTCTGGCGGACCTTTACAGATATCTGATACGCTGCAGGTTCTCTGCTCGCACACACGTGGAGCCAAAGAAGGGAGTCCGCCGGACCACGTGCCAAAATGGGCCACTGCTTTTATCCCGTTCTGTCAGACGACTCCCACGAGACATCCACGCTTCCAAGAAAGCAACAGTAAAATGTACACAGACATCCATCATTCATTAAGTCCACACACACACACACACACACACACACACACACACACACACACACACACACACACACACACACACACACAAAACCTGGGGTAAAGCAAAAGGCACTAGAGGGACGGCTTCAGACACAAAGGCTGGACGTACCTCCACTGTTGTTGTTTATTTCCACCTTGGGCAGAGAAAAGCCTCTTAACACAAAAGCCCACTAGTGAGTCCTGATGGTCTGAATGTAATGTTTCTTCTCTCTCTCTCTCTCACACAAACACACACACACTCACTCACCTCCCCCACGCTCGGTCTTTCAGTCCTACATTTTGTTTTAAATACCCCTCTCATCTCACAGCCTTTCATAAGGCTTGTCATTTGTCCTTATGCCACTGGGCTACTTGGTTATTTTGGGGAGGGGTGTGTTTATGGCCGTTGGGCGTGACCTGTGCCTGTGACCCTGTGTTGTTTGACCACTGCGGGGAGCAACAACAGATCAATATGGGTAGCAAATGATACCTTCTTATTCAAGGGCCATGACGGGCATTGATCCCCTTCAGACCTCTGAGGGACCAGCGGTGAGGATGACCCTTTTCACACAGTCCTACAAGAGGTCGGACTTGATCACGCATTGTGTTGGCCTGCCCACAGGGCAATCTATGCAGCGGACATTAGATCATGAATGATGCCCGCAATTTAAAAAAACAGGCCCCTCCTACACACAGAGGGAAATATACACACATGCACGCACAGTTTGGTAAGATTAGCCACCTATTTACACACATAGAGGCAGAAAGGATTCTTTTGTTATGCACTAAGCCCTCCTTGGGTGATGCTTGGCTGAGGCAGCCATGACCAGGTTTATGAAATGGGCAGATTGTAACAGTGTTCTTGGCCCAGGGAGGTGTCCTTGACTGGCACACACAGACACACACACACACACACAGACACTGCTGTTGCTGCTGCTGGCTTTACCCAGACCTGAGTGGGCATGGCCTCTCATTCTTTCTTTCTCTTTCTCCCTCCCAACCAAGTCTCCTATCTGTTCCCTTCTAAGATAATACATGGCAGAGCTTGAGGTCAACTTCCTGAAAGACCAAAGTGTAGTGTTGTGGCCAGTATAATAATTCTGTGACAGCTCTCTCCTGTTGCTAAATAGTGACTCGAGGAAGTGACAGAATCGGGCTGACTTTCTCTCTCAGGTGTCGTCCATTTCTCTGGATGCTACTCTTATCTGCGGTCAGCACCAACGCTGCAAGTAGCTCAGCAGCAATATTCTGCTTAGACAGAGGAGAACGGCTTGCTTGCACTGTGGGAACAAATTGGCACTGACTGTCCAACCAATGAGAGCACCGCGCCACTGAGCGGGAGAGAGCAGACCGCATGGCTGACTGGACAGATGGCAGCAGCGAGAGCTCTGGACGGTGGACAGGATCTGTTTGCGTGGTGTGCTTGAGGTGCCAGTAGCCGCTGTGATCAAACACTCCTTACTTCCTTAAAGCCTCGGGAGTGACGTCAATGTTAAACAAATGCCAGCTGCAGTCGGTGTAACATAATGACCTTTGATTACCTACCTGCAAGGCCTATAGTGCTCTATCCATTCTGATGAAACAGCAGTTTGGTAGTCACACACCCTGAAGCCTGGAGCACAAGAGATGTCAGAAAAACATCTAGGCTACGGAACACTTCCTTAGCATCCCATCAAAACAAAGTCTGTCTATGAACTACAGCCTATAGGAAATGTGGGCACAACACATTGCTTTAAGTTATGTTTTGTCCAAAGCATGTGAACATACATGTATATGTATGCTAAGGTGGTTATACTGTATTACTAGCATGTACTGAAAACCCAAAATACAAGCTGGAACAACCATATTTACCAATTAGCCATGCACACTCAGCAGCTGGGGGTGGAAGTGAGCTGTATCCAGTGTCAACTGCCTCAGGAAATGAAGCACAATAGCTACTGGAACACTGCATGAGAGAGGGCACTCAGACAACACTGGTGATAAAGACGGTTAAAAAACTACCAAAGGTACCCTTGGTGACCTTAGAACTAATGCTACTAATGTGTGGAGTGAATTCAATTGGACAGAAACTTGTTTAGAATACCAGACTGCTACATAGGGAGAGGGTCACATGAAGACAACCTCATTTTAAATTTCTCAAGAGAGGGAGAGGCTTTTTGATGGCAGCCAGTGAAGCCAAAGTACAATTGTACTGCAAAGACTTTTTACAATGCATTGCCACCAAAAATGCCACAGTGGTGAAAAAAGATGGCAAGTTAAACCTGATGTAGCGGGCTTTGTCATTAAATGTAAATAAATGGAGGAGAAGCAGAAAAATATTTTGAGATATTGGCTTCCCCTGGCAAAGTCCATTAATTATTCATGTTTAATCTTATGGCATGAGATGAAAAGATGCTCTAGAGGGGGAGAAAATAAACAACGCCCAGGAGGAGGAGAGTCCTGGACAACCACTATTCCACCATGACCTGGAATAAAGACAGGCTCAACCTCTTGAAGAAAGTGGGGGAAAGCCTGCATCAATAAACAAACACAACCAAACAAGACATAACAGCCCCAGCTTCATGCAAACATACATCTCCCCTCAAACACACACACTACCACAGAACACGCAAATATGCACTTCCAGGCAGTGCATTGCAGGAAAATAATAATAAAAAAAAATAAAATCCTTTAAAGCCAGTCTGAAAAGCTGACAGGCTTGAAATATTTATGACCCCCCCCCCCCCCCCCCCCCCCCCACGCAGGTCCTATTCTGCACAGCAGCAAGCACCCAGATTCTTGTCTGCTAGAGCCGTCTGAACCCTGCACCCAAAGCGCCACCTCCGACCCAAGGCCTGCTTTTGTCCAGATCCTCTTAAGGTGCAAGTCAGCAGCCGCGGAACAGGCCTCCTTTTGTGAACGGCTGGAAATCCTCTGGTCTGGCTGCAGGCTCCAGCTCAGAAAAATTAATGCTTGTGGATGTTAGTTTATTCAACACGCGGTGGGCTTGTGTAATTCTGCTGTCACGCATTCATGAACAATATTACTGAGGTGTTGGATTTCTGTCGGGAGGACGAGTCAAGCGTGGGTCATGTACACATGGGTGTGTGCTGTGGAGCTTCATAAACCTCAACGTTAACTCCACAGTGCGCACACACACACACACACACACACACACACAATGTGTGCACACAAAAACATATTTTTACCAGAGCTGCTGAGGGAAGAGATGAGTCATTGTAGCTTCTCTCTTGGACTTTTGCTTCATGCTTCTAGCCTGTCTTCTTACTGCCTGGATATTGCTCAATAATCATGAGGAATGAAAGGGCAAAGATGCAGGTTCGCCAAAAGTGTGATGTCAATCAATTGAACGGGCTAGATTCTAAATATATTATATCAAATCACAAAGCAAATCACAAAGGCATTGGCTACTAATGCCTCGGGCACTGCAACATGAGCCTATTCTTGTTAACATATTGCCTAATATAACTTCATGATCCAGCAGTAAAATTCTAATCACGCCAACACTACTATGGACATTATAAGGGGTTCCAGTGCATGCATTTGGAATTGCTGATAGCCTAACACTATCTTCCTGGTCCAGCCTAATAAAACAACACCTCCATGACACTTGGGAGACTTTCACTCTGCCCCTGGCGATAAACACCATGGAGTGCAGCTCACACCATAAACCACACTCTGTTAAGTCTAACGCACCAGCGGGCAACCAGAAATAACGTGCAAAAAACAACGCCACGCCCCACGGGCCGCGGAAGAGATGAGGACACCAGCGTCTGCCGTTTCTGACAGGCCTTTCTCCGTCACGCCACACAGATGCATCGTGGGCCGCAGAACTTTCCCCTCGGCTGAGCTCACACCTCTGATTCTGTCTTCCACCAGAGGCCTGTGGCAGGGGAGGGAGCCAACTCCAGCTCCGAGAGAGCTCAGCTGCAACACCTCTGATTCACCGCATCACATCACCGGTGCGTCGCCGCCAGCCTCCCACAGCCCCAACTCCTCCATCTGTTACACTTAAAAATGACACTTGGCCAGAGTGCCAACTACTGTAGGAGAAAATACATGAGGTCCAAATTCAGATCAAGATGGCAGAAAGGACCCCAGTCACCTCCTATCAGGGTGAGCATGACATAAGTGAACATCCCAAGTTAACCGAAACAACATCATTTCCTCCCAGAGATACTGAGACAGAGCCAGGCCCTCCTCTGAAGAGAGCTGAGGTCTGGCTTTATCAACACCCAAACTCTACTCATGGAGAACCAACAGTGTGAGAGTTGTGCCTTGAGTAACTTCTTGAGTGGAGGAAAGATAAATAAACATTCAGAGCTGCAAGACCAAACACAAACATAACAGAATGAAATGTTCCCCACTGCTACAATCCAAAGCTCCCTAACTCTAGCTTGCATTTCAAAAGCTGGCTTTGAGCCGTTCTGTCTTTACAAGAAACTTCACAATGAAAAAAAAAAAGAAAAACACCTGACTGAGGGAGTTACAGAAGTGGCCACCTGACCATGTTTGGGCTGTTGAAACGCATTAAAAACGTACTGTTCAATCCTCATAAATAATGGGAAATCATGCAGTGCCCAGTCATGTGCTCTGCTCTTGGGCTTGACCACGCAGCCCTGTCCAAGAACGCACAGCACAACAAGGAATGAGGGAGGAGGAGAGCCAGTGAGCAGGCGCGCTGAACCAGCAGAGATGGGCTGAGAGGAGAATTAGGCTGGCAGACAAAGCGTCACTACTAGGCTGCATTAAGTCACTACTTAATGCAGCCCATTTGTCTTCTTGACCTTGTTTTGCGTCCACCGGCCCCGGAGCCACTGGTCCGCATCCAGGACACTGACTGTCATCTGTCAAGAACCCAGCAGATCGGACCCTGGACACATCTGCACTCACTGCCCCACCACTCTCCACATCAATTCACAGGCAAAAGTATCACAGTAAAATGCCACATGCTCCTACCACACAACATCTCAGCTATAATCCCTTATCCTTTCGCAGGGCTCCCATTGGATATAATTCTGAGTGCCTCGGTAAGACCCAAGGCCGCCACCACGCTGCCCATAAAAAAAGAAGCCAGAATATCAAGCATTCTGTGGGGATGATAAATAATTCACGTGCGCAAGAGTCAGGCTCCAGATTTGCTAGGAACTCAGTTTCACATGGCATGCAACTCACTTATTTATTAGTCTCGAATACAGGGCTAATTAAGTACTGGGTAGGATAACAGCGCAACTCCCACACACCCTCTTGAGACAGACATAAAAAGGAAAAGTGGAAGACATAATTGAGGGGTTGGGGGGGGGGGGGGGGTGCACTTAAGCATAACCTACACAATATCCTCTTCCTCCCAAAAGAGGAGCACTCCAAGAAGGCAGTGGACCTGCTTGTGATGACACATATTGATCTAGCACTGTCTTCACACTCCTTCATGCTTCCTCAAGATTGATCTAGCCTAACCAGGGATGATCCTTGAGAATAAGGATGAGAATAACGACTTTACCTTTCAGAAAAACTAGCACCAACAAACTGCCTAAGCCCTGGGGCAACCATCTGGTTACACCAATATAACCATCTTTTTTTCTACAGTATACTTTGCTTCAGCCTTTTCCAATGAGATTCACAGGAAGTGAATCTCACAGCAGGAATCAAACTTTTATTTGATTTTGCAGTCATCGGTTTACATAGAGGATGCAAGATAATGAGATACGGGAAGACTGGGAACATAGGCCTACATAAATACTGGCATCTGTGGGAAGAAAAACAACAAACAAACAGAGCGAATAATCCAAAACAGAACCTTAGCGGCATATTAACATATCCACAACATCTCCTATTTCACAAAGCTCATCAAACAAATGAGTTTGTTCAGCTATGAATTTGGCCTACATGTGATGAGAGGGTGGTACAGCCTAACCCGGCTCTGCAAACAGGTCGGAGTTGCTGGATTTGAGGTGAGATTAAGTCACTTCCCAGTCTCACTGACAGAAGTGAGAGAAGTTCCTAAGACAGGTGAGTCATACATTACTCTACATGACTACCTTTATCAACACCATACTGAAGATCACTTCAGCTGGTGGCAACCATATTCTTTTGGGTGACTAATAGTAGCAAAAGTCATGGCAAGTCAGTCTGTTGACCAGCAAAAGACACGGACAGCTACAGTATCAGACTGAGACAGCAGGACAGGAAGTGACATGCGGAGCAGAGCAGGAAAACAGAGGCCATGCAGATACAGGGCGTGGCAATCAGTCATGCCACCCGGCTGTTTTCACTGAGGTGGTGAAAAAATGTGCTTATTTGGAGGGCTGTAATAATCCTTTTAAACCCAAAACAAAATGATTAGGCATAGGCTTAAGTTTGCCAGGGAGATTTACCCTCTGCCCACACACACACACACACACACAGACTAGGAAATTACTGATTTGGGTCCTCAAACAGACTGACTGCCAACCATTGCCCTATCATGAGCTTCTATTTCCGTTCCTCTCTCCCAGGCAACCTTCTCTCCCTCAAGCCTGACAAGAAAATAGGTCTACTGAAGCACATCAGCACCCAGTCCCCAATCTAATCAAATGCAATATAGGTCATTAGTGTGCACGGCCTGGCCTTATGCACTGCTCCATGTTACTGTTGAGCCAGTAAGATGCTGACAAATTTCCAGCATGGACCTTTCAATCAGATATGGCCAACAAGAAAGCAGGTGGGCAGGTACTGTAGCTAAGGGTACAGGGATTCTTTTCTAATCTGCTTGATTTGGGCTGTACTCCACAATAGTAACAAACACACAACGGCTACATGGTTGACATCTAACTTTTCCTGTGGAGTTCTGATAATAAAGTTACTCGAGTCACAAGATAATAACTAGTTAAATCTCTTACCTCTAACTTCACTACAATAGCTAGACACACTTGCTAGATGACAGTGTGTAATGTAGACCTAAAAGCATAACATAGCCTCACAGCAACATCCCTCCACACCCTTGGTCCTCTCTTCCACAGCTTTGTGACCGGTCTCATCTCTGTAAGAGGAGATTACAAGTTCACATATATCATTTCTTGACTAACTGCCCAAGAATAATGTCAGTTCCTCTCACTACATATCAAATCTATCAAAACCCATCTTGCACCCATGGCTGCTACAGAGCCTCTCATGCTTCTGATGTGTCTCCAAAAAAAGAACCTCTGCTATGACTTTCTTCATTCCAAAATAAAAACATGTGCAGGACAGACTCTTTGGCAATGATTCTACACAGGAATAGACAAAGACATTATTCAAAAACTGACCTAGTGCTTACTCCATTTGTTACAGTGGTGCATGGAAAACAGCTTAGTCTCCTTTCATACATGGAAAGCATGGATGGTCATGGCACAGATAGGTAGAGCTCAACTTCAGCCTCCGACACTCCAAAATTATGTGGAGATATGCTTCAGTTAAAATGAGCCGGTTCACTGCCATTTCCTTTTGCTCAATTAAATAGCTGCTCCCAGGTTACCTTAGCTTTGCCTTTAACAACAATATTCCCAAAAGACTGAGTTTTGTGAGGTATGAGAGTTCTTGTTTTGTGATTATATTCCAAAACAATCTTTTCCCAAATAACTGATATAATTCAAATAGATACAAGCATAAGCCTAATGCATAACATAAGATATTTTGTAGCCTTCTAGGTGTTCAGGACAGAACAACTGTACACGCACATGTTTCCATGAGAATTGACAACCAAGACATTCCCATTCACAGCTGACCAAAACTGTGAACAGTAGGCTACCAGAACCTCTTAATTCATGACAGTCTGTCTTGTCTCTGTTCCACTACTTCACTGGACGACCTAATCAACACAAAACAACAGGCGGACCTATCCAGAGGAAGCCACATGTGTGTGGTCCTTGAAAAAAGCTTCTAGAAATGAACAAAAGCAATACAACTCATTTTTCTTTCTTATACGACTAAGTTAACAGGCCGATTCTTTCATGTCATCACCAACCTGGTCATCCTGTCAGAATAGTTTGCTGCACTCTAGCAATTGTGTCATAACTTGCACAATTTAGGTTGTTAGCCCCCACTTTGTATTTGATCTTTAGATAAGGAGTAGCAAAATTTCACAGCACATAGGGGTGTTTGCCCTGCGTAGCCTATGTTGACCATAATGTGCTATGAAACACAATAGTTTACCTTAACTCAAAAACACAGCTTAACGTTACCATTACCCTCCAACCTATCGTCTTGAGTCTTTATCAGTACTAACGCCGGATAGATCAAACAGACCAGATTTATCAAATAATTTACCTATAACCTAGGGAACGAAATTAACAGACTAGCAGTGTCTGTTTGAACTGTCTTTTCCTGATTTACACCTTGTGCATACTGTGTCCGCCTTGCCCAGTGTAACGTTAGCAATAAAAGGTGAATACCTTCGGATAGCTCTAGCTCCAGCTCCGCGAGTTTCTCTCGAACCTCTGCCGGGAGAGTCATTGCAATTGCCGGAGTTGGCTCCATCATCATCATTAGTAATCCAGTGGAGTTTCGTTCAGCCATGATGTTCCAGTTCACTCTGTGATTCACTGGTTTGTGAATACTCCTCCTGAAATTGTCCAACGAGCGAGTAGTGGTGGGTGGTGGTGGTTCCCTATTGCATGCAGATGTGAGATGATTCCACGGAGCGGTTGCATAGGCTACTGTTCGCTAGCACGGCTAGCACATTTCTCTCTCAACAGAAATGCAGGAACGAAGACACTTGTCAGAATTCGTTTGCCACTGAAGCTTTGTTCTCCTTCGCGTATTCTTGCCACAATCCATACACGACACACGGAAATAAACTCATTCAACTTCAATCTTCAGTGCGCCGCCATTGCAGCAGTGTGGCAACAGCAGCCCTGATACTGCGCGTGCACTGTGCCTTGCTGCGCGTTATCGCCCTCAAACTCACCTAGATACTGCTGGTGTGAAATAATTAGCTTTCATTTCTTCTTCAGCACAATAATTTCTCCTCTCATGATGTGTTTCTAGGACAGAGACACTGTAACCAACATTGACGACTAATTTGCGCCCCAACACTTTCTAGATTGACCATGTTAACTTTTGTAACGTCAGGCAGGTGCGTATAGGCTTACGTGCGATGTGACCTGGCCCTGCCTGTGTTCTCTGTTAGATCTAGACCTTTAATGAATCACATAATTGCCAAGCATTTTTATTGCTTATCATGCACAAATTCGATGCATTAGCTAAACTGTATGAATATTAGGTCAGGTGTGCTTAGGGTGGTGCAAAGTGAGGATCAGCATTCCACAGACTATGATAGGCCTATTAAGCACGCTCTTGTATTGAATTCATAGGCTAATTTAGTAGGAATGGATAGCCTAAATATATTAGGACGCCGTATGTCGTCTAGGCTACTTGGGCTGGGCTATCCTACTTATAAAGGGCTTGGCTACATTCAAGAGTCGACGTCGCCATCAAGTGGACTATTTTGAAAAATACAGTAGGCCTAGCCTATTTATATCCCTCAGTGGTTTCGTTCAATACCAAAATCACTTAGTCTATGAACACAGAAAAGTCCATGTAGCCTACTGTATAAACCAAACCACTAAAGTGAAATCGAATCTTCACCAGTTATCATTCCATACAACAATCAACATAATGACCATATGAGGTTAGGTAGGTAAGGTAAAGTAACTTTATTTATAGCGCATTTTTGTATGCAGAGTGCAACCCAAAGCGCTCCACACAAGACATTGACACATAAAGACAAAGCATACCCGTGCCGTGAGTGAATAATTCAATTTCATTATTTTATTTATTTATTCATAAAAGGGACATATGTGTATAAACAATATATATTTCATAAATAATTTAAATTGTCCAACTTAAAGTGTACATAGACTAATATTGTAAAGCACCACAGCCTACAGTAACGAAGAAAATTGTCTTGGATAAAATAAACCGCTGCATCAAACAGTACACACATCAAATGAGACAATGACTGGAACACATTTACATCACTCTGACATACATTACAGTCTCACTTCCCTTAAAAGCACAATAAATAAACCTTAAATTGCACACATATGCATTTTGCAGACATGAATGACATGACTGTAGGCTATTTTTTGTCAGTCACACAACTCTCTCCTACATAAATCCACACACAACACAGCCACCCGTATAGCCTCACCTTACTTCAATCCTCTATGTAACTGATGACTGCAAAAATCAAATCAAAGTTTTACTGCTTGTTGCCAATTTTCATTGAGGAAAATAAAGTTATATGGTGTAACCATATGGTGCTAGGCAATTTGTTGATGCTAGGTTTTCTGAAACTCATCCTTATTCTAAGGATCATCCCTAGTTAGGCTAGATCAATCTTGAGTTAGCATGAAGGAGTGTGAAGACAGTGCTAGATCAATATGTCATCACCAGCAGGTCCACTGCCTTCTTAGAGTGCTCCTTTTTTTACACTTGCCACATCTGCCACCTAAGGCTAAGATCACTGTTGGCATGCCCTCGTAAGTAAGAAGTAACTTGTTTAATATCCTTATGGCAACAGTGCTGGTTACTGATTGATCTGGAATCTATCAGTACTTCTTCTGTTTTGCGTTCATTCATGAGAAAGTGATGCTCATCATCATCACACCAATGGGCTATACTACGAATCTCGATTAGTAGGTTAGCGAGGTATGTTGCGCTTAAAGCCAGGGTATGCTGTGACACGAAAGTGGCTCTGTTTTAGCGTCACTGTATCACCATGGTGTCTTATGCCCTCAACCAAACCAAAACTACTGCCCACTGACCAATCAATTATCTTGAAAAATGAAGTTCTCTCACATGTAGGATTCTGTCATATATCTTACAGGTGGAGCTCCGCCTCTACAAACATTTTGCATCTCACATGTCCTTTAATAGTGCGTGCAAATATGCCACTATGGACGTGCATACCATAGCCTACAACATCAATTTATTTGATGTTATAGGCTAGACATTAAAAATGACCGCAGTGTAGATTACCCTATCGCTCATAAATCCAGAAGTAATTGTTTTTTTAATATAGGCGGTCTTGTGCGTCTCCACGTTTCACGATTGGCCAACATCATCCCAACACAGAGAACGCGCACAGATCTGAGTTGAAAGCCTAGTTTGACAAATATATCACATAACTGCTATCGTAGTATCACTTAACTTATACCCCTGAGTCAAGGCTTTGTGTAGCCTCGATATGTCTAGATAGCCTAGGTAAGTCTTGAATTTCCCCTGGGGATCAATAAAGTATCTATCTATCTATCTATCTATCTATCTATCTATCTATCTATCTATCTATCTATCTATCTAATGTGCTTCGTAGTATACCCCACTGTTCAACCTGTCCCCTCTGGCTACATGGGTGGCAAATGCTGTCCTTTAACAATTTATTTATGAGATAGATGCAAAATGGTGCAACCCACTTAGACAAATGTCATTGTAGCTGCTAAAAAGGATTAATGCAAAGTTAATAATGTCAGTCAATAACTAATACTAATCAAATAAATACTAAAATTAGCACCTTGTGATATCCTTGGGGGCAAGTTCACAACAACGTCAGTGCAACAACAAACAAGTACCGTACATACAAATTAGCCTAATGGGTAAAATTCAAAGAACATTCTTGAAGCAATATATATATTATTGTTAGCATACTCATGCTATAAATGTATCTGAAAGACTGTTTTTCAAGTTCACAATGCAATGATATTCCCTCAAAATAAGCAATTATGACAGAAATAACATTTTTCGAAGTGTGTGTCTAAGATCAAGTCCATACGTTTGTGTTGGATTCCTATCATTGTGCTCAAAAATTTTTTGATTCACCACCATATGAACATCCAGAAGATTCCTCTTTCTGCAACAGAATAGAGAAAAAAATCCATAATACATAACACATAATTAGCAATGAATGACATAAGCATCAACTGTAATGATGATGATTTTAATGAACAAACATAGATGCAGGCAGCAATGAGGGAGCTAAGCAGTCAAGCATGCTATTAGCAATGCTATTACATCTGACATATGCATTTACATTTACATTTACATTTATTCATTTGGCGGACACACATTTGTCCAAAGCGACTTACAGCAATGCAATAACATTTAGGCCAGGGCTGTTCAACTTAATTACCAAGCGGGCCAGACAGGAAAACCACTGGGTCTTTACAGGCCACCCAAAATACGGTGTTGCGAAAATTAATCCTATTGCAGCTATAAGACATACGCTCATGAGTAGCCTATTCAGCTACATTCAATGAGTTCAGTCAAATATATTCACACTGGATGTGGTGGACATTCCTTTCTGAGATGCATCAAAAGGCTCTCAGAACAATTCCAAACAGACATAAGGTGCTTATAGGGCAGGTCTATAGATTATTTGTCAAATCAACCAGTAAAACAGTATACTATCAGGGGACAGAATATATAACATTCACATCCCAACATCTGTCACAGCTCATAGAAAGAAATCAGTGAAACAGTATCCTGACAGACAATAAGCAGCATTGCAATGCCTCAATCAAGTGATAGGCTAATGGATGCAATGGCAACCATTGGTGGCGCTAGAGTGCCTGTGGTGCAGACATGAAACGTGGTGAAATGAATCATGGGACTGTACCCAATCAGTGTGCCAAATCTCACAATTTTTTACCAGACGGTTCTATGGGCTGCCATCCCTCCCATTGCGAAGGATCCATAATAATAAGAAAACGTAAAAACACAATGGGCGCCATCGCAGCTTCGCAGGCCCCCAATAATGTTTTAAGACAACCCAAAACAAGCTTACCCTTGTTGCCCATTCAAAAGTGATGACTGCAAAGCTTGCAGATATGCAGACTGGTGGTTTTGCTCTTTCAGAGCTGTCTCCTGTGTCCAGCAGTGGCTCCAAAAGACATCTGCAGATGTGGGGATGGCCTCATCATAGGCCACAGCAGGCCCATCTGTTTCAAGATACTTATCCCAGTAGCTGTAGTAGCCTGAGCATCCAGCTGACCTCGGAGGCTCAAAGGCGCTGTAGCTCTGGACAAAGAATAGTTTGGGTTTGCCCACCAGCCCTGGACAGGAGTTGGAATTAAAGAGATGCCTGACCGCATCTAGGCTCAGGCCCGAGGCCTGTGCCTCTGTGCCCAGCAGGTGACTTTCGGAAGCCCGGCTGATGAGACAGCAGGCGAAGGCGTCCGCATCACAGTGGCAACTGAGCTGGGCCACCTCTCGTAGGGTAGACAGGCAGTCTGTCACACTCAGCAGCTTCCGCATGATCACGTGGAAATGTAGACACTTAAATGTCTGTTCAAGCCTGTCTGTGTGAATAGCAATTGCTCAAATCAGCTGCTACAACCTTTTAGAGACAGATTTAGTGCATGCCAATAAAAATATCCATTGTCGAGTTTCTTAACATTTACTCTCATTCTCAGCATAGTTAGATCATAAACTAGTGATAAGAATGAAAAAGACCATTCCAGGACAATGAGTTACTTTGTAAATGCTCACCTCCATCATATCCCACACAGTCGATGATCACACATACTCCACGAGGCTGGGCCTGCAATCTATACACATCCAATGAATTCTGCAGAAAAAAAAACACTACTACATTCCCATTTGGCCATTTAGAATTAGCAGTGAAAGGTCTTCTAATTGTGTCTATTATCAATACACTTGGAGACTAATAAATAGTTGACAATTTGTATGAGAAAGTTGTTCGCAAATGTAGATTGTAGTAAGACCAAGTATGCCAAAATGTATGTGTGTGGGGGATGGGCTCAATGAATGAACAGTGGCAGTCTTACCTGATAGGATATTCTTTCACTTTTGGTGGGCCTACAAGACATTCTGTCATTTTCTACATTAAAAACAGAAAACGCATTCAAATAGAAACCAAAACTCAACTGAGAGACACGTCAGACAACAGATTGCTTTTATACAAAATGCACAACTAAACAATGAGAAACAAATTCTTAATGTCATCCTGTGATGAAAGACATGATTAGTCAGATAAATTCCATAACTTAATTTGAATAAAATTAAAGTAATGTTAATTTCTTCTTACTCTGAAGTCTGAGTAGTTCCCACTTCTCATTTGAAACCTCAGGGGTAACCCTGGACTCTTGTTCTGACTGTGGAGAGAATAAATGTACCTGTAACTACAAAGCGCTTCATAGGTTTCACTTGAAAAACAAGAGGTCACAAAACAGTTGTCTGGGAAAATATTTACAGTGCTTCTCACCTTTCTAAGATTCTTAATACCACTTGTGTGATTTGACACAGACGTTCCTTGTATTTCTGCTACTGGAAAAAAAACACACTATCATTATTTTCAATGAAATGTAACATGACTCATGTCAGCAATGCAAAATGAAGAAAAGCGTGACACAGGCTACTATGAAATGATTAGTCATCATCATAAGGAGATGAATAATCATAATATGTGGAGTGCATTTGTTGAACACAGTCTGTTTAAAAATTAATACAATTAAAAATGCTCACCTTTCTCCTTGTACTTGTTTATCTTTTTTACAAGATCGATACGGTGAATGCTCTTAAGACACTGTTCTATTAGGTCCATACTCCCATTGGACACTTCACCTTGCTTCTCAAGGTCAGTGACTATGTCCAAGAAACTCTGTGATATTGACAAAGAATACATTCCTCTCTGTTAACTCCTCTGATTTATTTGGTTTAAACAGGGACTTAAAAATAAAGTACTATAGGCAATGTAGCCTACCTGCATGCCATCCAGCCTTTCTCTTGACAGGGAACTACTGAGCAGAAATCCTATGGAGCGCAAATCCTCTGCTCCAATATTGTCACTTAGATCAACCATAAGCACTCTGAAATGAAATTGGAATCAGACACACTAGGCTTATAATAGCTTCATATTTTGTAGGTTTAGGCTATGCTTGACACGTGTTAAACCTGTGACGAGAGTGTCGTTTATAGATCTGATGTCTATGGCCTACAGCAGGGGTCTCAAACACCCGGCCCGCGTCCTGCCCAATTCCGGCCCGCGACGTATGACAAAATAATAATGTAATCCGGCCCTTGAGGCTATTAATTGCGACAAACAACGATACTGATTAAAATAGACGATAGATCCCCTACTCTGCTCCACTATGTGCAAGACATCTAGAGCTTGATTCAAACCCAAAATCGCTGTCTATGGCCTACGGCAGGGGTCTCAAACACCCGGCCCGCGTCCTGCCCAATTCCGGCCCGCGACGTATGACAAAATAATAATGTAATCCGGCCCTTGAGGCTATTAATTGCGACAAACAACGATACTGATTAAAATAGACGATAGATCCCCTACTCTGCTCCACTATGTGCAAGACATCTAGAGCTTGATTCAAACCCAAAATCGCTGCGCAAAGTTTTCAGGAAATACTTGTATTACACGCGAGAAACACAAAGACGTGCATTTGTAATGACGCGGAAGCGATGCAGGCCATAGTGTTGCAGAAATTGAAGCAGAAATTAAGCAGAAATAGCCAGGCCTACACCAAATGTTGAAAAACGTTCACGTGTGATGAAGTCTTAGGTAAGCTTATTCACCTATTCTAATTCTGAAGGAGAATATCCTTTTGGAGATTATGATCGATCGTCTATGACAGTGATAGTCACGGTGCGTCTGTGAATGGAGGTGCGTGTATACAACGGTGTCCACTAAGCATACCATGCTGGTTTCGACCCTCTGCCCAACATAGCTTGGAGGTTGCAGTGGTAATCGTGATGATAGTGTCCGTAATGGATGTGGTACAGACAGCAGGGCTAGTAGAAATAGGGCTCTAAAGAACTACAAAGTCACCCGCAATATGATGCGAACTTCTGGGTACTGCAGATTACCCGCGATAGGAACTGTTTGACCAGAATACTTTATTGTAGGCCTATATTGTAGTAATCTATTACTAAACCACAACATCTTAGGTGTTGGTATACATCTTAGGTGTTTTTCTGTTAATTTGTTATGTGGGTAATATGAAAAAAGGAAAGTAAACCTGCTTACATATGTTCATCCAGTATTTACTGAAAGGTGCATAATTTGAGGTGCTTGCCATCATCCAGTGACAAATTAGATGGGTAAATTTACCCCCTTCATAAACTTTTGTTTTACTCAAAGATTTTTACATTTACAGTATAACTTTATCTCTGACCACTTTCAAGCCATGGCCTTTTAAATTTTGATATAAAAATCCAATGGTGTTGCTTTCTTAACCCTGATGCCTAGTTTGCCAGGTTTAAAAAAGTTATGAGAGGAAATATTTGTATTTGGTGTGAAACACACACACATACCTGTTTTTTATGTTTTTCATTTATTTTATAATTTGTATTAATATTTATTTTATCATTATTTTATTTATAAGCTAAGGTTGCTAGCACAGGTGTCTAAAACTAGATAAAAACACTTGCACTTTCTGTTTGCAGTTTTGTGTGGTATTTGAAAAAAAGAACATTGCATTTTCAGAAATAGCCGGCCCTCCAATCAGATGACGTTGGCAGAATTGGCCCCCAGCTCATTTGAGTTTGAGACCCCTGGCCTACAGGCTAACATTAAATGGCAACTAGCTATTGAATGAATGGCCTACGTGACAGTAGCCTACCTGTAGTCTGAGACGAACTGTACAGTTCTCAGTATTTCGTCAACTTCTGTCCTGCTGGCTCGTAGTACTTTCTTTAATATGTCGAAACGTCTCATCCTGAACATGAGTTCCATCAAAAATACATCCATATCCACTACATTTGTCACGCAACTCAGTACGTTTCTGATATCTGCTGATGCGAAATTGACGTCCTCCACTCCGGATAAGTATAGTAATGTCTTACGCTCCGCAAAACTAAGACTTTCAGCAATTTGCTTAATAGTTAGAGATAACTGTGCGGTCATTATACCTGTTGTGATCCAAAGCCATGTAAGATAGCCTACCTTAGTCCTAGCCTACTCAACCCGAAATGATCGGACAGTAGCCTAAAGAGAGCATATTTTGTCATAACATCTGAGGGAGGCTACCCATGACGCAATTTCACTTCCCCCGAGGAATCCCCCAGCAAGGGAAATGAGTTCTCATGAAAGGAAACTCATGTAAAGTGAAGTCATAAGGCAACTAATAAGCTATAAAGTGAAGTGATGAGGTTTCGAGAAAAATTCCATTGCACTTCGTAGGCCTACAAACAAATTGAGAGTCGGCTCTTCCTGTCATTACTTCTACATTGAAGGCTATTTGTGCTACTCACAAAAAGGTAGGGGTGAAATTTAATGTCCAGTACAGAAAGTAGCCTAGCCTACTGAAACATTGAACTGTTGGACATGCGCATTCAAAAGTTTAGAAAGGTTAGGCTGGTGGATTTTAAGTTCATCCTTAAATTTCACCCGAAAGCCGCAGCCTGATGTTTTTGAGTAGTGTGTTAAAAATAGGCCTTGGCCTATAGTGAAAATAATAGAATTGTTGCAGTTTTCCCTAATAAACTGTGTGTTGCTTCATTCCCAATGCCTGATGATGCTTGCGAAGAATACATAATATTAGTGTAAAAGGAACTGGCAAATTTCACCAAGTTGACTGCTCAAGTATATAGATAGATAGATACTTTATTGATCCCCAAGGGGAAATTCAAGTATCACAAGAGTATACCTCAACATTTTTATCAAATTATTTGATATTATTTGATATCTGGGTTGCTTAATCATAAGGACTAACATCTTAACCCGAGTTGTTAAGACCTTCAGTAGCAGTCACAATGACAACCAGCCACTACCAGCTCTCTATTTTATCTAAAATATTAGGCTATATGAAAGATCTAAATTAGCCTATACAATTGTTGCATTACTGGAGTACTCTGCAGAACTTATGACTGACTTGGGTGTAGCTGAGCAAATACAAATTAGACTTCAATGACACCATTGCATGTCTTGAAAAGTAAGTCCACAAGAATATCAGGGTCAGACCCAGATAGGTAGAGCAGAGTCAGGCAACATAGGTAACAAAACAGTCCAGGTAAACCGAACAAAACTGTCCAGGTTAACTGAACCGACTGGAGCAAAAATGAGTGTTTGTTCAAAGTTTTGAGGTGGGCAACTAGCATACTTATAGCAGGGATTTCCACCACAGTGGTTGCCTGTGAACTAAATGTACAGAAGTGCTCACTAATGATGGTTTTACCGTATTTGTGAAAAAATAAACCTTTGCTGTGTAAGCTTTAGATCTTTTACTTCAACTCATGTAAAATGGGAAATTGAAAATGCTCAGTGAAACTAGCGTATATTTTTGTTCAGTAGCCTTCACTTTTCTGATACTGTCCTATGCCATGATTTTTTTTTTTTTAAATGCAGTAAACTGCATCCAACAACATCCTTAGTAATGCTGAACAGTTGCTCCCTGATTCAACCCAAAACATGAAAGTGGTAAGCCTAGAAATTGAGGTGAAAACCTCATCAGTTGTTGAAAACACAAAGCAAGGATAACTTTTTTCAGTAAGGCATCGAATATACTTGATGCTGTTTGTACCACCCTTCTCACAAGGTTTAGGATGCTATTGCAATTGTAGCCACTGAAATTAAATCACCTAGAAGTGATGACTAAAAACTGCAAATGACATTTTTATATTATTTTATTAATGCATGTAGTTAAACATGACCATACAATCTAATTACAACATCCAAGGAATATTCATGGGAAAGACAAAAAGTACACATCTTGGTTAACACCATTATGATCACATACAGTGATAGATGCCGCCAAAGTCCAGCTTTTACTTCCAAACATGAATCAGTGCTCTGATTTCTTGGGAGGGAAAAAAGCATACTCCACTGCCAGGCACACAGCAAAAGCAAGGAATCCTTTCTTGAACCCACGGGCAAGGACATCTTTAAAGGTAACTGGAACACCAAATGATCCTGTGTATCTCCAAGCTTCATTCCTGCAATACATATTTTAGCATTTAAACATTCACTTCCACAGACCACTTATAATCCATAGAGGGAATACAACACAGTTAGAGTTGAATTATAGTTGAACTTTTTGGTTTAGTTTAGTTTAAAGGTGCAGTCAGGGAATTTCTTAAGTCTATAGTCATCGAGAGGCACAGCTAATTCAGAGACTCATTTACCAATTCTCTCCACTATTTGGCCAATGATGGGCTATCTTCCAAGTTGTCAATTCAAAACAAGCAACAAATTTACAATAATACATTTGTGATAATGACAATAGTTCTATGCAAAGGCTGGTCTGGCTCCCTACCGCATCCATGGGTCCCGCAATCCCCTCCGAGCAAGCCTCTGCTGTGTGTCTGCAAGTGGCGTTCCCTCCCATTTCCAGATCTTGTAGTCTGGCAGGGCCACTTTGCTGTGGCCGTGATCCCCACCCATACCTGTCAAAAAAAGTTTGATGTGAACATGTGAAAGTGCAGGGGATAAACAAAACGAATCATTTCACTGGGATAGAAACCAATACAACATCAGTTCCATATTAGACCTATGCTTTGTAACACCTAAATCACAGTTGTCGAGAATTATTTTTTAAGCATGACCAGTATACCAGAACAGAACTGTACAGTTATCTTGGAAAAAGTGCTCACCAGAGCATAAGACTAGCTTTAACATTACCTCCAACACACTGGCACAACTCAGCTAAGCAGTCATCCTACATCTACTTTGTTGAGACATGGGTCATTCCATGTAATTTCTGTTTAAATCCTAGTTCCTCTTTTTTTCAGCCATTGATATTACTTCAGTTTTACAGCCCGATTTTTTTTTTTTTAATCTGGGAAGCAATGTTTGGGCATTAATATCATGAAAAGCATTATTCATAGCCAGCCCAAACTCTGTAGGATGGAAGACAAGCATGTTCTCAGTATGATTAACAGTTTGCATGGCATGGTAGTATAAACTTGTTTTTGTACATATTTGGCATCAATCTTTTTTCCCCTATTAAATGCAATATTTTAATAATCTGTCAATATTTCAGCTTTCCACATACAATGGGCTTGAAGTAGGGGTGTCACGATTTCGGTCTTAAGTCAAAAATCGATCAAAATTATATCTTGAACGTCGAAATCAAATGTAGAATTGACAATGCAGCCACACCCCCAAAGTCACATCCAGCATGCATGCCAAGAGACCAAAAAACAAAACACACACACGTTGAACTGTGGCGGGTTCTGTCCTCTAACTTCAAGCTGCAAAAAAAAAACAAAAAAAAAAACAAAAAAAAAAACAAACATGAACCGAACTTGCCACTCTGAAATCTCCGGTATGGAAGTATGCTATTTTGTCTTTCATTCACGTCAGTTAACACTAACTTAGCCTACTCAACTTATAAAATGAAATTATAGTTTTGTGTCATTTCATGTTCACGTCTATGTTTAATGTCTGGTCTGTTCGCTGTAGGCTTGTTTTAAAATATGCAGTTTCAAAATAAAAATCCCCAAAACAAGGAAATAAGACAAAAAGGTAAAAAAAAAAAAAAAAAAAAAAAAATTGCATTAATAGTAATATAATTGAAAAAAGTTTGAAAATCGAATCCTGACTTGATTCGAATATGAAATCGAATCAAGATTTGGAGAAGCGTGACCCCCCATCAAAGATTTAAAATGGTATGTGGAGTAGCTAGAAGGCACATAAAAATCTATGTGGAAGTAGCTCAATGTATGCACATTTAGTGAACAAAGTGCCAATGTTGTACAATGGATAAATAGATAGTAGGGGTGTAATGGTACATAAAAATCACGGTTCGGTGTTTACCTCTGTTTAGAAGTCACGGTTCGGTTAATTTTCGGTACATGAACACGTAAATTCACGGACAATATTTTTGTTGCACGAATCGGAAATGGTATTTTATATGTTTTTTAGTATTTATTTTTGCACTAGCTACCCCACACACCATTTTAGTCCCATCAAAACTGCCAACTGTGTGTGAGGGTGAATGTGGATGTTTTGTCTATGTTAGGTGTGGGTATGTGGGGGTGGTGGTTGGGGGGGGTACTGGGGTAGTTAGAGGGTATGTGGATATGGGTGTAGATGAATGCTGTATGTATAGCCAGAGACTTTCTAATGAGGAGACACAGCACTCAAAAATTCCTCCATAGAAATGCATGGGGCTAGTTTGTAACGCCAATATGGCAGTTGTCTACGCATATCACACCCCTTCCGCGGCAAAACGTCGACATGTGAATACATTGAGCCAATCATATGGTGTGATGTGAAGACATCGTGCCAATCATGTGTTGTGAACTCGCCGCTGGAGCAAGATTGGTGTCGTGAAGCCTTGCGCACGCGCATTTCTGCCGAACAGGATGCCCGATGAGTGCCCAAAAAAACGTTGAAATATGGCCGCCGAAGTGGAGGGATTTGCCTAAAAGGACTTTGGTATAGCCTATGTGGGTGGAAGCCATATTGTATTGTGTGATTGATTTGTTGTACTGTAATTGAGATTATGATGGTAAAGATCTAATATACTGTTGATATGCATATTGGAACTCCAATGTAATCTCTGAAAAGTAAATAAACACAATTATAAAAAATAAAAATATTTTTAGAAAAACTGCCAAGACAAATGCAATCACACCTCATTTTATCCTTGGCCGAATATTTCACGTGCATTTGCTACAGAGACCTCAAATATTGGCACAAGATTAAGTAACTATTTTTTTGTATCCACATGACATCAATCAGTATTTTGATCCTGAATATCACCAGTTTTTAGCCTGACGTGCGTCTAGATTTCTAGGCTACACCAGTACTTGCACTTAGTTCTAGGGCATGCACTACAAACTGTTACTGGTCCAGTCATACTGAGAACATGTGTTTCAAGTTTCCAAGATAAGACATTTTTGAGAGATTAACAATTATGGAAAAAAAAAAAAATCAAGGGTGTAAAAATGTTGGAATTTAACAAAATATATCTTACTGGTCTTAGTTTTGGGACCTAGGCTAAACATTATGTAAACAAACTCTGAGCAAAATCTGAAAAGGTGCCGCAGCAACCAGTCCTGGATTCTATCTGATTTGACATGGAATGACCCACACCACAGACGAATGGCACAGTAGACTGGCAAAATGTTATGGTAGTGAAATATTTAATGTTGACATGACTTATGTTTAACCTAGCCATCTCACACTATCTGGCATGTCTTTGAAGTTAGCCAGCTGTGAAGTTACCGTATCTCTGCTAACATCATCTGCTATGGCTAGCCGGCTAGCATTCTGACCTCACTAACAAGCAGACATTAGGCAGAATAGTCATCCATCCATTAATAGCTGCAAACAATGACCACAGTGCATTTCAATAAAACAGCTGTTCTGAAAATAAATATTATTGTAATACAGGAAAATATATCAAACCTTCTCTTGTTGAGCTTGGTGACCTTAGAATAGCCAAACACGAATACGTAGCCTACTGCGCACCTGCGCACTGGTATGGTTGTGATGCATAGATGTCACTTCCTCTTCACTATTGCCCTCTAGTGATTTGGAGAGCATACATACAAAGACTCACAAATCACAGTTAATCAGTAGGGTAAACTAGGCTAATGGGCAACCTAATTTTCGCTATTAATAATCAGCTTTTTGAATGAACACGCCCTATGGGATCTTGATTAGATAGGATGATCTACCAGGCTACCATCAGGTTAGCCTAATTGTGTGTTTAAGCTATAGTATTGTTTGTTCCATATGTTCATGTGGCGTAACTGCACCTGAGCTGGGGCACCTGGCAGGCAAGGTTTAAACAGATTATTGATATCCTTTTGAAAATATCAGCTTTCAAAAATCAGACAAATCAACTACTGTTACTGTATACTACAAGTATTCTCTGAACGGGTTAATAAAAATAAATAAATAAATAAATAAAGCCAGAGAAATGGCCACTGCTTGAGCACATTTGATTTGCTCAGGTGTTTCTCATAAAAGCCCTGCACCCATCTGTGAAGTTTCACAGGTATCACAATGCTACTTAACTGAGACCTAATTTACATATAATCCACATTTGTTTCAGCACCGTAGGCCCTAGTTGCAGGGACATCAAACCCACCCCGACAATGAATCCCCTTTCCCAATGTGTTTTTTTTTTTTTAAACAACCTACAATGTTTATTATTATAGCAGAATAAAACGTGTGTAGAAGTAAATCTACTTAATCTAGGCCTGTCCGTTCCTTGCATGTCTTTGCATACATGGCAGCAACGGGGAGTGCATAGGCTACAACTCTTAATATTAACACAGTAGTCTACAATAAAACATATTTTGAACTGATAACAGTTTTCAGTTCCTGTTCTGATACACAGATGGAGAGGGAGGTGTCAGTGTGGAGGGCAAAGTCCATATTTGACCATCATTGGCATGAAGTCTTACCTGGCAAGGTGTGGCTAGTGCCAGTGCACAGTCCAGTGAAAGACAGTGATAGTCTTGGTTTTAAAAGTAAAAAAGTAAAAACTTTGCTTTATTAGGTGGAAATTGTTTGGCATAATTAAATACAGACGAGAATGGGTACTGGGCAAAAGGTAACATTTGGACTTTACATACTCTCAGGTAAGAGTTTTTACTTTTTTCATTTATTCAGTTAACTTTAATCAGTTTAGGTTGTCACCCCTAATGTTAGACCATTTTCTAACTGATATCATATTCAACTATTGTATTAATATGGAGTTAGCATTTTCTCTTTTGAGAAATAGTTGCAGTTCTTTGGATATTACAACAGCATATTTTGTCTTGAAGCTCTCTATGAAGTTAATTTCACAGAGTGACTTTGCTATAAAATAGCAAATATTTAATTGAGTGAAAAAACACAGCGTGTCCTTAACTTGAAATAAGTCTCTTTTTGCTCAAGGTGATAACTGAATGCAAACTAATCGTATACTATTCAGTAACCTGTTGCTGTGAATAGGGGTCATGCTTGCTCATGCAGTGAACTTTACTTCCTGCACTTTGAAAAATGCAAATGTGTAATGTGTTGGTGCAATGAATCACCTTGGTGAAAAGAAAAACATCTGAAAGAATGAAGACAGAGAGTATTCAAAAGACTTTTCAACGTCTTTCTGCTGGCAATTGCATGTCACTTTTGGCAAAATGTCTTTCAAGTGTTGCAAGGTCGCAGGTGTTCCCGTTTACTCCCGTTATATAGGTGTAGGTCAGGTATATCAGCCGTTGATGTCATTACACTACACATGCTAAGATTTGCTTGGTATGCCTGATCAGCCTACTTGTGTTACAAATCCATTGTCATTTCTGCAATATTGCAAAATCATTTTATTTTAGAATTCAGTTGCCTTCGGTTTTGCACCTAATGACTTCCAATTAAAATGGACATTCACAGGAATGTGATATATAATTATCACACAATGGAGGGAGTCTTGGCTTCCAGAAAGGCTTATACTGATGTCCTCAACGTAGGGAAATCTTGTAGGCAACACAATTCTTCAAAAATGATCCATTTTCATGTCAACATGATACAGATGGGATGTATTTTTTGGCACATCACAAGGCTAGGGCATGAGATTAACACCAAAGGTGCAATGGTTTTATCATTTAGTTAGTCAAATGTTAATGTTACTTCTTTATTTTTGTTAAGCTCTCTCAGTCATCTTGGGGATTAATGTAGAGTTTCAGCAGCCAGAGTATGAGGTTGCTAGGGATGATCCGGTCACCATGAGATGCATCTTCCAGACCAAAAAACCAAACAGTCCCACTGTTATAATCTCCTGGACAGCTGATGCGGATGACCCAACAGAGCCACAGGTGACACTGTACAAGCGTTATATGGCATATATGTTCACATCACAAAGCTTTCTCCCAAATACTTGAATTGTCTCTTTGTTACACTGATTCCCTTTTAATGGGAATCAGGAAGATCTGTTGGACTTCATTCCTTTTACATTCCATGCTTTTCTTGCACATATACAGATAACAATTGGAACTTTTTACCACCCTGGTAACCAGATAGACATCACTTCTGAATATGAGGGCAGAGTTACCATGACAAATGATGTAGCTGCTAGAATATCATCACTGTCCTTCTCTCGTGTCACCATGCAAGACAACAGAGTTTTCCAATGTGCAGTGAAGATCCCTGGGGATAATGATGGCCAGCCAGCAGACACAGCCAGACTGCTGGTACTGGGTGAGACACTATAACATGTTCTAAATGATGACTTTTGTTACCTCTAAATTCAAAAGGGCTGATGGTTAAATGGCAGTTACACTTATGGTGGAACGATCAGTGAATGATAGTTGCACGTCTGGTGGAAATATCTTTAGTCTCATGCTCCTCCAAGTGACCCTTAAATGAGTATATACTTTCTGGTTGCTGTTCAGAACATGCTACACAATGGAAAGCAACTCTGGACTTTTGTTTGCTCAATGATGGCTAATATCAATCAAAAAGAAATCCATACGCTTTTTAAATGTGATCTAACATGAAAGCTCTGTGCTCCGTGTCAAACAGAGGAAGGAGAGGATGAGGAAATGCATTCAGGAAACTCAGGAAATTTCAGAAACAAAAGTAGGGCAGATCTAGTGCTATGAAAACTAGACCTACTTATTCATGTGAGCATTAAGAATTTGAGTAGTTTTACCTAAAAGTTTAAATAGCCAAGTCATTCTGACACAAATCTCGTTAAGGTAAATGGCAGATTTTTTGGAACATGATATAATAGATATGTGGCAGCCGTGGCCTACTGGTTAGCGCTTCGGACTTGTAATCGGAGGGTTGCCGGTTCGAACCCCGATCATAGGAATGGCTGAAGTGCCCTTGAGCAAGGCACCTAACCCTTCACTGCTCCCCGAGCGCCGCTGTAGCAGGTAGCTCACTGCGTCAGGATTAAGTGTGTGCTTCACCTCACTGTGTGCTGAGTGTGTTTCACTAATTCACGGATTGGGATAAATGCAGGGACCAAGTTTCCCTCACGGGATCAAAAGAGTATACTTATATACTATACTACAGTATATAGAGTTTATAATTGTGCACAAATGTATAATAAATATATGTTGAGAAAGTTGGTGAGCACAGCAGCCATTGATTATGAAAAAAGTGGCAGTCATATGAACTGAGCCAGTCACCTGAATTCTTTCAATTGTCCATCCAACTGTTGGTCTTGCCAAGTTTAATTAATATTGTGTACAGAGGCAGACAAAAGAACATGTTGGCCCAGAACACCTATCTAAAATGAATGCCTGTTTTCTCTCCATAGTTGCTCCATCTGTCCCTGTCTGTAATGTCCAGGGAGCAGCAGAGTATGGCCACAATATTAACCTAACCTGCAAGTCTGCGGAGGGGTCTCCACCTCCCACATACAAGTGGGAGAGATTTGACACCAGAAATATCCCCCAACCCTTTCCACCAAGGACCACTGAGAGTATGTGTGTGCATGGTCACATGTGTTTTGTGTGTGTCCCTGGATATATTTTGTTGACCATTATTTTCTGTTATATTCTTTTTTTACTGTTAATGTTTTAAAGATGTTTTTTTTCAATAGGCAATGGAGTTCTGTCTCTCTTCAATGTATCAAGGGAAACATCAGGATATTATAAATGCACCTCAACCAATAAGATTCGGTCAGTGTCATACAACATGACACTCAGTGTTATGCCACGTGAGTGTTGTTTTTAACCATATCCTTCAGGACCATAGCAATGAGGAGAGGTGGGGTACAAGCGTTTATTGTATTATCTGATATCTGATCTCAATTGATCAAACTTCTATGATCCTGCTGTAGCCCCATCACTCATGGTGTTTTGCATCTTTCTTTGACTGAACTCTCTCTTGAGGAGAAATTTTAGGGAGTTTAGGGTTTGAGCTGGGATAGATCGGTTTTCAGTACAGGAGCTGGATAGAGGACATCTGTACTTCTGCAAAGGATATAGCCTTTTGCAACCAATTGCCATGTTTTATTGTCCATTTATTACATTCTTTCTCTCTGCAGCTTCCATGAACATCGGTTCCACAGCAGGTATCATCGGTGGTTGTGCTGCTGGACTACTGGTCCTCCTCATTGTTGTGTATTGCTGCTGCTGTAGGAAAAAGAAGAACGCACCAGATCATGAAATGGGGTGTGCTTCTGACAACATATGTTTGTTTGTGTATTTTGCGTGTGTGTTTGTGTGTGTGTGTGTGTGTTTGGGTGTGTGTGTGTGTGTGTGTGTGTGTGTGTGTCAGTGTTGACTCAGCACAACTTATATAATAACTTTATAAGCATAACTTTATAATAATTATTAACAAATAATTGTTTTCTAAACCCTGTAGAGATGCAGTTGAGTTCCATGATAAACCACCTTTGGAGACTGAAAATGAGAGTGATGGGATTCGGTATGAAGAGTCCAGAGAGGACACCATCAAACAACGCACCGGTTATCTACTGGAGGATCGCAGTGATCGCTTTGACACTGATGGTCGTCAAGGCGGTAATCGCTATGATGATCGCTCTGAGGGCAGTCACAGCCGCTCTCGTGATCGACTTGATCGCCAAGAGGACAGTCGCAGTCGCTCCAGTGATCGACTAGATCGCTATGACGACACTCGCAGTCGCTCAAGTGATCGTCTTGACCGCTGTGATGATGGTCGCAGTCGGTCCAGTGATCGACTTGATCGCTATGATGATGGTCGCAGTCGGTCCAGTGATCGACTTGATCGCTATAATGATGGTCGCAGTCGGTCCAGTGATCGACTTGATCACTATGATGATGGTCGCAGTCGGTCCAGTGATCGACTTGATCGCAATGACGACACTCGCAGTCGCTCAAGTGATCGTCTTGACCGCTATGATGATGGTCGCAGTCGTTCCAGTGATCGACTTGATCGCTACGAGGGCAGACGAGATCATTATGACGATCGCAGTGGCCGCCAGGGGGATCGTTACGAGGACAATCGCACTCGATATGATGATCGGCATAACTATGAGCACAATTGAGATAGTTATGAGGATTGTCGTTAATACCTGGATGGTCAGTTGATTGTCATGATGATCACAGAAATGGTCGGTAGGATGACCGTCTTATGGATTATGGCCCCTTTATGAAAATCATCAACTGACTAAATTGACTGAGACTATCATAGGCTACATGTCAAGCTTGTGCTTCAAATTGTCTTTTATTTTATGCTTACAAGGATTAGGCAATTTAGAAGTTTTTGTGTTTTTTATTTACTATTGCAGTAGCTTTCTTACCATTGGCAACTGTTGGTCATGTAAGTGCAGTTATTATTTGTGGATTAACATCAAATTAATGTTCATTTTAACTTCAGGAATTGTGTAAGTAAAAGTGTATCATGCTTGTGTGACTCCATAGAGATGGTCTACTTAATCCATGATTATGTTTTACTTAAGTCATGTGTGCAAATCATTTTAGAAATTGAGTAGCATTTATTATAGATCTACATATAAAATGATTGTTTTGTTTGTTTTTCTTTTGTAACTTTGATAACATTTTAATAAAATCTTGATGTTTGCTGATGAAATAGAAAAATATTCATGAGATATTCAGCAAAATGTACAGGGTTCACCTAGGCCCAGGCTAGGAGCCAGCCTTTCAAAACAATGTATAATCTTCATCTGGAATGAGAATGGGATTCCAAGATTTTAAACTTGTAGACGTTTATCAAACCTTCTCAGGAGATGGCGGTGTATTTTGTTTCCTTGTGCAATTATGTTAGGCCTATAATACCTGATTATGAAAATCTTGCACTCTGTAAATTCAAGACTGTTCTATCACAAGTAGGGGGTCGTTTTCATAGTTTAGCAGGCTACACTTATATAGGCTACATTGTATGTTAGGTGCAGGTGTGGATTGCCCATTGAAATCACCACATCTATAACACTGCCCTGTAGGCCTGCAATTGTTGTCTTTAAATGGTGAGGTGGGTAGGATATTTTACCCACACGGTCCTTGCTGAAGCCATATAGCGCCCCTGTTTTTGAAGTGGTATAGTCCTTAGTCCTGGATTGACTGCGTCTTGCTTATTCCTGCACAGAGCCTGAGAATGAGGTGGAACGCGGTTTGAGAATGAGATGGACTGAACTTCTATAAATGTCCGTTTTATTATTCGGAAATGGCCTTGACGTTGAGTTGGATACTTTTAATGTTTTTCTTTGGTAAGTTTGTCATTTTCGGTGTCGATTCAAAATCCTTAAATCGAGCAGGTCGCGCAACAGGTTGATTCCAGTTGTCGTCAAAATATCTTTGTCTTGAAGTTCTTGTAACCAGTGATTTAATGGATGTAGAGAATTTATTTTTAATTGTCATGTTTAATATCGACCGCAGGCTAAAGGTTCTGTATTTTTTCTGTTGACCAGCAAAAACAAGCAGCACAGAATAGGCTAAACGTAGGCCATTGCGTTTTTTTTTTTGTTTATGCTGGTTGATATAGCCTAATAAAGTTGTAAGTGGGGTCATATCTTCATAGCCTTTGCCGTTTGCCTCTTACTCAAGGACGAATTAATTTAAAAGTAGCCTAGCCTAGGATAACCTATTTCCAATAGGGGGCCTACCGTTATCTCCCGTTAAGTTTAATTTTTCGAGTCGGTAGCCTACTAGAGTTTTGACTATGAATTGAGTTTGAATTTGAGAACTGAGGAATTATTTGGCCTATATGATGAGTGTTGACTGGTCTTCCACCAATCTTTAATTAAGGAACACAGTCGCCCAGCTTAACTGTTGGAATGCTGCTTTTCATTCCAGCTTTCGATACATTCTTGATCTTGAATGTTGCATTTCTACAGAGGCCTATCAGATTACTAGAGGTTACTGTTTGCTATGAAAATTTCCATTAGGTTGAAATGGAAGATGTAAAGCTCTTTTGGAGATGAACGTTCTGAAAGTGTTAATATAAACTCTAAAGGTAAAACAATCTAAGTATTGCTTATTTGAACACAGAGGTACCCATTTACATTGTTATGAAGGAAGCTTAGATAGCAACAGCTGGAGGGTTTCTACCTCACTTGGAAGAGGTGAGAGACTTGTATTATTGCTGTGAGCTAGACTGGCATATTTGAAATGGCTTGGTTTAAATCTCTAACGGGCAAATGGGTGTTCATGCCTGACTAGGCCAGTGAGTTTATCTCATTGGCTAGGAGTTTTGTCTCCCCCCTCAACTACCCCTCCTGCACAGGATCCTTTGGAGGGGTGGGAAAAGGAGGGGGGTCTCCCTAATGCCAAACAATGAGTCAGAACAGGGAACAAAAGGACAAAGGGAAGGACTGGACAACCCTGCAAGTGAAAATGTAGTACTGAACTCTACCGTCTTGCCAACCTGTTCTGTCTCCCATTTAGAATCATCTCCTTTCTCAATAGCCAATGCACTAGATAAACCTTGCAGCATTCCAGATCTGGACTACCTCTGAGAAATGACTGATGGCTGAATTTCAGCACAAACGCCCTTGTTGAGTATCTGTAGTGAACATGCGTCACACACTTCCTCTCCTCTGGGAAGGTTTAGGCTTTGCTTCCTCAACTCCAATCAGATGGGCCGTTTGAGGGATGATGACAAGCACTGCACCACATCTATTACTTCTCTCTCTCTCTTTCCATCTTTGTCTGACTTTTTTACCCCCACACCCAACTGCCTCATACCTCTCTGCACCCCCCACACACAGTGGAATGTAACCTCTCAGGAGAGGAGATCAGGCCAGTGCACTCCTCATTTTGTCCAGCTCACTGCTCCGCTTTCTCCCACACACAAGTCTTAGAAAAGCACCCCGGATTACTTGGGCCAGATGTTTTTGGGCGTTGGTGTTTTTATCACTCATTTCTCTCTCTCTCTCTCAGACACACTCTCCTCTCTCTGATCTTTTGAAGATAACGAGTACTTGTTGACAAGGCCTCCTCTTTGACAGGAAGAAAGGAGGCACAGTTTGACGGGGTGATAAATATGAAAACACAAGCCTGTAACTAGATCTGATTCTTTCAGAGTGAGGGGACCCTCTATGGTTTTAAAAGTCCTCAGTTCCAACACTATTTCTTTTCAAGTTTATGGATCAGTAATCTATCATCCTTTGTATACTGATTATATTGTCTCATGTCTGTTATGATCAAATGAAGGGCAGTATGATTTAATGCATTATGTGTCTGAACTTTGATCTAACGTCTCTCTCTCCCACTCTTTCTTTATTTCTCCCCCTACATCAGCGTTGAGCTGTAATGGTGTTGACGTGCTGGTGCGAGAGAACAAGAAGTTCGCCACGCTCTTCCAGTCGGTGGTGCTCCCGTGTCAGTACTCCACGCCCTCCACCCAGAAGGCCGTGGTGCAGTGGTGGTACAAGTCCTACTGCACAGACCGCACGCGCGACTCCTTCTCCTTTCCCGAGTCCCTGGGGGTCCGCGCCTCCGAGCTGGGCTCCAAGTCCCATTTGGAGTGTGCAGACAGCACCCGCACCGTCCACATCGTGGCCTCCGGACAGGGGGCCTCCCAGACGCTGTCGCCACAGTACAAGGGAAGAGACATCTCCATCATCAACCGTAATGGCTCTTTATTCACTTGTGTACCAACTAATTTAGCTGCTTTCAAAATTGCTTGTGAACATTAAAACACACACACATAAATAAATATGCATAGGCAGATGAAATGAGTGCTTATTCTAAGCAGTGACCTCAGTTCCTGTTGTTTGGGATATGATCCAGTGGGACCTTTTTTACGTATTCTTGTTCCTTTGGAGAAAGATTATAAGCACATACAGCTGCATTGTGTGAACAAGGGAGAAATATCCCTTTCCAGCAAAGACTGGGGCAGTGAGTGTACATGCTCACTCCCCCCAGCAGGAAACATAGCCGATTGTGCTTGGCTTTTCCTGTTCCCCTAAATAGGTCTGTATTCTCTCTGCGGCACAAAGGAGCAAGCAACACTCTAAACAGATACCCCCACGACACCACCTCACTCACCCAGACCCAGTATTACTGCCCTTATCACAAGTAAACACTCTCGTCCTTCTTCTCCTATCTCTCCCGCCAACCCCTAGGTCTTTCTTTGTCTAACACAGTGGAAAAGGTTGTGGAATAACCAGCGTTATTTATTACTGTCTTTGTGTGTGGAGCTGTTTCATTGATTCATATCTGAATGACCTTTGGCCTTTGTTTACCTTACCCTGGCAGAGGCGGACTTGCGCATCGGAGAGCTGCAATGGGGAGACAGCGGCGTGTACTACTGCAAGGTGGTCATCGCCGACGATGTAGTGGGCCAGAACGAAGCGTATGTGGAGCTCCTTGTAATGGGTGAGTCGCCTGAGGAAGTGAGTCATTATTTCGGACAGGAAACTCCGTCGGCTGGTCTGAGGGAGTGTTTGCTTGCAGTGCTTAACGGTAGACTGACCCCGCAGGCCATTTCCTCTGATCCTGCTATCTAGATAGCCCACATTCCTTGCATCCTCCCTCTTCTTCTTCCTTCCTCCTGCAACTCCTGTTCTGTTCAATGATGGGCAGGATCTGGATCATGGCACACGGCGGCTACCCCCTAACACACTGAAGGCGTTGTTTGTTGGTCTTAAATGAGGACAAAATGCTGCATGTTTGTGTATGTGTGTGTGTGTGTGTGTGTGTGTATGTATGCGCATGCACACTCCTGTCTGTTTGGAATGTTTTTGTTGTTGTTTTTTTTTTTTTGTCGTTGTGGCCGTTGGAGTACCAACTGCGGAGCCCTCATCGGCACCAGTGTCTGCGTTCCGAAGGGCCCTTACAAGAGCTGCCATGACGACTGCTGAATGGCGCATGCCTCTCGGCAGGGCTCCGCTCCTCAAAGAGAGCCTCTATTGTTCTGCGCTCCCGCTAAAGCCAGTGTAGCTTAGTGAAGCCGCCCCATATCAGAGGCAGGGGAAGGTATGTTTGTATAGCCCAGGAGAGCCACATGTAGCCTGGCTTCACTGCTATGGCCGCACAGACAGAATTCCAAGGACCCTCCTCGCCAGACAAAAGAAAAATAGCTCGTAGTTATTGACTCGAGCAATGTAAGCCACTTCTTAAGCCATTTCCATGGAAACCGAGGGCTCCTGCGAGGCCAAAAGACTTCTGTTGTGGAGTCTAAAAAAGATGAGGTGGACAGAGGGGCAGGAGGGAGACAAAGAAGGACAGACTTTGGGACAGGATCTTGAGGGAATTATTGTAAACTCTTGACAAATGTAACAAGCTTTTCCTGGCTTGAGTAATCAAGTCATAATTGACTTAGGAAAGGGTTGGGATGATCAGTGACTTCTTTGTCTGAATGAGCAACAGGTTGATTCAGCTGTTACAGTACAATCAGATGACTGAAACCTCCCTTTAGAATGCCTTTAGTCATCGGCCTCTCCTTTTAGCGCTTGGTTCTTTCTTTTTCTTTCTGCCTTATCTACTCTTCCCCCTCCCTTACTTCTCCCCCTGCTGTTCCGTGTGACCTCTCCCTCTCTCTCTCTCTCTCTCTCTCTCTCTCTCGCTCTCTCTCTCTCGCTCTCGGTCTATGTCTACCTCTGGGCTTCAGGTTCAGTGTTTTCTGAGACTCTCCAGTTTCGCTGCTGATGACTGAGAGGTTGAGCATGTGGCTATTTCTCTCCCTCACGCCAGCTTATTCAGCAGTGACATGACTAGAGCTTAAATCTGCAATGACAGCTAACCAGCCTGTGTCCTACAGCAGTCAGGGGGAGAGGTGGTGGGTGGGGGAACAGGGGGAGGTGAGGAGGGGGGCATCATGTGCGGTTGAAGTGAGTAAGCTGCTTTTAAACTCACAAACAGTCATGGCACCATGGAGATGGCAGATACTTACAACTGTGTATGTATTATATCAAGGTGACGCATTGCTGTTGCAGTATCTATGGCACATTCAGCAGTAAGCCAGGTGTTTTTTGGGGAGGAATATGTTGCTATCTATGGGTGCATGTCATCAGGAGATAAGACCAGCTAGATTTGGGCTGCTAGCTCTTCCACTTTGACTAATGTTGTTAGTGTAAGGGTTTTGATAACACTCAGATGAGGTGGGAGGATGACTGTGTTCTCTCCTGGCTCTGTGGGAGTGTTTTTTAGCTGCCTGTTTTTGGGAACATTAGCAACATTGAGGTCAGTTTAAACTGTGACAATTCTCTGTTGTCATTAGCTATGTGAGAATATGTGTCTCTCTGGGGAGTGACCCTTTCATGCAAAGTCCTGATCCAGTCGTAGTGGGAGGGGATTGAAGGAAGGATCTCTGTCTGTCCAGTGTTGATTGGACAGTCAGGTAGGACACCCATAGCTTCCTAACAAAGCCGGCACTGTTGCCGTGGAGATGACGCTCCCATAACCCCCATTTGCCTGAAAACTAATGAGTGGGGGAGTGCTTAATTAGACCCATAATTCCTCCATGTCTGCCCCCCTTTTGTGTGCTCAAACTGTACCCTTTCCACCCTGCCCCCCCTCCCCCCCCCCCCCACGCTCCTATGCCTGTCCCCATGGCAAGCCTCTCTGGGCCCCACAACCATCTGTAGAACCGGATCTGCTGTTGGGGCTAAATATAACCCTACTGCAAAAGTTCCCAGGAACAAACAACTTCCTACCTGCTGCCACCAAACCTGGGAAAAATAATAGCAAAGTGTGAAATGCCATGGACCTCATTTTGGATTTATCCTGGTTGCTGACAAGTATTTTAATTAAGAAATCTGAAGAAAAGCTCATTTACCTACTGTGGCTGTTGGCTCACATTGAGACTGGTGTGTTTCGGCAGGGCATGTTCTGGTGAGCAGATGAGCTAAAGATAGGTGGTGTCTCTTACAGGTGTTTCATGGATGTCATATAAGCATGAGTAAAATGAAGCGCTCACGCAAGCCTGAGACTAAAATGAGTGGTGCCAGACATGCCTCATCCACACAGTCCAAGTGTGTTGTTTACGGTGTCACATCAAACAAGCATCAGTGCTCCTGCTCTAGTTCCCTCTCAGATAAAATTAGTTTCACTGCTCGTGAGAGGATACTTTGCTCTCTGAACCCTAACACTTGCCCTTACTGTCAGAGAAGTCATTCCAAGCGTAGGTTCTGATCATATTCACAACACTTACACATGCTGATTCAGTTCCACCTAAAAAAAACATCACCCATACACTGAAATAGAACATTCTTTGTTGCATGCATGCATGATGTAACGTTTCTTTGAATGCTTAGAATTTCTCTTTGAATCTGTTTTTAGGGAAACTCTTGCCATTCTGTTTATTCGCTAACTCTCGATACTCAAGCTCTATCACAAGCTTCTCTGCATCATCACTTCCTCCTCCTGTTCGCCCTTTTTTGCCGAGTCTGACCTCTGCCCTTTATCTCTTCGCTGCCAGCCTGTCGGCCGCCGCTCACCTGTGCTCTCCCTTTCTCTCTAGGTAGGACAGGTGAGCTGGACGATATCCTGCCTGAGTTTGATATGGAGATAATGCCAGGTATGGCGGCTTCCTCTCTCCCTTCCTCTCTCCTGCTCTCTCCAGCAGTTTCTCTTCTGCTGCTGCCTGCTAGGAGTGCTGCAGTTTCCCCTCCACTGGCTCTCTTCTCACTATGCCTCTGTGATTCATTCTCTCCAGCTCTATAGAGTAAGCCACTAATGAGTCATAAGACTAACGTTTTCAATCAAACACAGGACACTCGCTTGCTGTGCCAATAGCTGATTAGCTTGTGGTATTTATTAAATGTATTGCATTGTAGACCCTTGTCGGTAGAATATCAAATGCACAAGGGATGATTGGAGTGTGTTAGATAACAGGAAGTCCCTCATTATGGTGGTGGGTTTGCCCAACTTTTTGAGATAGCATCAGAAGCAAACATCCACACCCCAGCCCATCAGCTCAAGATTAAGAGATCAGAAAAGAGAAATACAGTGGCCTATTGAGGACATATCTGAGTGCCTGACAAGAATTGTTTTGTTGACATTTTACCTGGATACAGAGACCTACGGAGACCTGTGTTTTCTGAAATTCAAACTAAAATAATTTAACAATTTATAAATATCACCTGTCCAAAATAGTTGTTATAAGTTCTTAACATGGTTTATAATGTGATCATCTGTAGGTAGTCTATAACACCTTAGTGTTTATTAGTCTAATTGATTTAGTAGGTTTAGAAATGCAGAGCTCCATTCCATGTGAGTGGTGTTGTAATGATGGGCTCCGCCTGCTGGCGTGTGTCTGTTCCAGAGTGGCTGTTTGTGGGGGCTGTAGTGCTGGGCAGCATCCTCTTCCTGTTACTGGTGGGCATCTGCTGGTGCCAGTGTTGCCCTCACTCCTGCTGCTGTTACGTGCGCTGCTGCTGCTGTCCAGAAACCTGCTGCTGCCCACGCCATCGTGAGTGACCCACACACACACACACACACAGAGACACATACATACATACACACCACACAAGGCATATAAATATATTTCATGTACACACACATTAACATGTACACAGATAAATAAACTGGTATATACTGCATGTGTGTACAGGTACCTTATATTTATATTTGTATATATGTAAAGCCCTGGTATACCCTGAGGCTGTTATAGTTCTAATGTTATTATAATACAATATAAGCAATATCAATTTCAATACTTACATACAGGTAATGAGCTAATCTACACCAAAAAGTAGTTAAACACATTACTAATGGAGAGACAGATGCAGAATGACACATAGCGGATGGCTGAATGACAGCCATATAGACAGATGCTGAAGAGCTGCACAAATAGTGGTGTGACTAATAGGGCTCGTGGTTTCTTTGAGTAAGCCTCTGTGGAGGCGTAACACTTTACTGGGATAGTCCGCCCGCAGAGATGATCTCTTACCATTCAAGTTTAGTATGTACAATTTTTATGGAACAATTAAGTATAAGTGTATATATACTCTTGATCCTGTGAGGGAAATTTGGTCTCTGCATTTATCCCAATCCATGAATTAGTGAAACACACTCAGCACACAGTGAGGTGAAGCACACACTAACCCGGAGCAGTGAGCTGCCTGCTACGGCGTTGCTCGGGGAGCAGTGAGGGGTTAGGTGCCTTGCACAAGGGCACTTCAGCCATGCCTACTGATTGTGTTCGAACCGGCAACCCTCCGGTTACAAGTCCGAATTGCTAACCAGTAGGCCACGGCTGCCCCCACTTACTGAATTTCACAATTCTGAATTTCTGAATCACAATTACTGAACATCAATATAACCAAATCCAACCCTTAACCACAAACTGTAGTTCACATAGTGTCAACAGATGGTTTGTTGATATTATTATTATTATTATTATTATTATTATTATTATTATTATTATTAATGATAATAATAATAAGCTTTATTTGTATAGCACCTTTCATACACAGAATGCTGCTCAAAGTGCTTTACATTTGGAGCACTTAACATAATAATGTCTGAGCATTTGTATCTACAGTCTGTGGGCGGACTATCCAAGTAAAGTGTTTTACTTGTTTTACTATAAGTATTTTATAGCCCCAACTCACTTTTAATAAACTTTTATAGCCCCAACTCACTGGTGGCAAGGTATTACAGAACTCCCAAACACACACACACCCATGTCAGTGTCATTATACATGTGCACCACTGATGACAATGTGATGTGCTGCGCTCCAGTGTACGAGGCAGGAAAGATGATCAAGAGCACCCAGCCCACCCCCATCCCCATGTATGCCCCCTACTACCTGCCTGGCGTCCCCACCATCGTCCCCCAGCCCTCCCTCTCTGTAATCGAGCCCAAGATGGCCTCCGTCCCCCCGTCTGTGGACCACAGCGGCCCTGGAGGTGAGTGAGCCTCTTTTCCTGTGGTGTGGGGTCCTGATCAGGCTCCTACCCCAGTCAGTCTGCTTATCAAGCTAAGCTTCTATAGTGAGGCTTTGTAGGTTAGTCCATTTGGTCAGTCCTTTACTCCAAAAATTCAGTCCAATACTAATTTTCACTAACATCATTGTAGATTGTCATTCAAGTTCATCTTAATCCTCTAACTATGTGTCTCTTTTCAAGTCTCTTTCTTAAATCACATGATGTAGTATCTTTTATATTTCAGTGTTTTTTATTTTAAGAAAAAAGACTGGTGACAATTGGTTAGTGTGGTTTCTGTAAGAGGGCTGAAAGCCAGGGAAAATCAGTTGACCTCATAAAAGTGATGTTTGATCTGGAGTGGCTGACTGTGTGAATGTCTAAAAAGCCCACCGTGTGAAGTGAGTAGGTTGTGGATGACGAACACAGAGGTGTGTGTGTGTGTGTGTGTGTGTGTGTGTGTGTGTGTGTGTGTGTGTGTGTGTGTGTGTGTGTGTGTGTGTGTGTGTGTGTGTGAGAGAGAGAGAGGGGGGCGAGAAGAGAGAAAGAAAGAGAATTTACTTATAGTCCATCTAGTCTCTGTGTGTGTCCACAGTGCGCAGTGGTTATCGACTCCAGTCAAGTCAGGGTCAGGACTCTATGAAGGTTGTGTACTACATAGAGAAGGAGCTTGCACAGTTCCAGCCCACCCCGATGACAAACCATAAATGTAAGCCTGTGTGGAGTTAGCCTAATTCTTTGCAATCATGTGACCTTGTGTGTGTGTGAGAGAGAGAGAGAGAGAGAGAGAGATAAAGAGAGTGGATTTGCTTGTGCACGAGTCTGTGTGAGTGGTAGCAGTAGCTGTGTGTGTGTGTGTGGGGGGGGTTGTTTGTAGATCAAAGGTCAGGTGAAACGTTTGCATTTATGGCCCATGCCACCCTTTCACTATCACTTTCTCCACTCTCATACTCTCTAGCCTTTGTCTATAGATTTGCATGCATTTTGTTACGTGTGTCATGTCTGTCAAGTGAATGTCACTGTACCCGTCCACAGACAAGTACTGAACATTTTCAAGTGTTCATGACCTTGATATCAGTAGTCCACTACAGTGACTTTTAGGACGGAATGTTTACTTCCTAAGTCTTGTAGAGTCAGGCAGTTTGACCAGAGAGGGTTAAAGCTAGTAATCAAGGATCTTTGGTTTGACTGTTGCATCACTCAAGAGTAACATAGCGTGTTGAGTCATTTTGAGTCACTGGAATATAAAGAGAGAACAGTGTCATCATAACTGTGGAATTCACGGTCCTAAATTGCACATTACATTTCAGCTGCTGGAAGTGTATCAGAATTAAGCTCTCTGCACGAGGGCGATACAGATTTCCGGCAGACCTATCGGCAGGTGCAGAGGAAAGCTCTTCCACCAATCAGTGACTTTGATGATGAGCCGCGTGTCCGGACGGGTTCCACCTCCCATGGACACCGGTCCACACGCTACCCCAGCAACCACTCAGAGGAGCACCATGATGGCAGGTGTGTTTGGGTGTGCGTTTTTGTGTGCATGCATGTAGTTGTGTGTGTATGTTGTTGTTGTTATTACACTATACACTATCTGGGTTTCTACGTTAACTGTATCCTCAACTGCAGGTGGAACCCTCGCTCGGAGCACTTGCAGAGGAAGGCCTTCGGCACCAGGGGACGCACTGGCTCTCTGGACGAGCTAGAAGAGTTTGCCAGGTCCTACGGGGATCATGGCCGCCGGGGCGAGGCCAGAGACCTTGAGCGCGACTACGACCTGGAGCTGAGGCCACGGGACAACTATCCGACCTATCGGGCCGGCTCGCCGAGGCGCTACCGGGATGATGACGGCGGTGGCAGCGGTGGCTGGCACAGCCGTCATAGCCCACCGCCGTCGCCGCGGAAGCGGCGGGACACGGCCGACAGCGAGCGGCGCGGGCCCCGCAGCAACTCCTACGACGACACGTTCCTGAACGCGCTGCTGGAGCGCAAGGCCCGGGGCGGGAGGGGGGCGCGGGGGGAGGGGGACGACAGTGACACGCCCTCCAAGGGCAGCTCCAAGAAGAGCAGCGACTGCTACTACAGCCGCTCGCCCAGCAACAGGCCTGAGGAGGATGACCCGTTGCCTCCGTACACGGAGCTGGTGCTTGAGCGGAACCGGGCCCTCAGTCCACCCAAACCGCCTGATCGCTACCGGACTGTGGACCCCAGTACGCAGCCTTTCTCGTACACGCGGCCCGCTAACGGGCAGAGCATGGCCCACACCTTGCAGGAGCGGCGTGATGACCGTGACAAGTCCAGGAAAGTGGTGAGTTATCTGTAGGAAAAGGTGGCCATCCGAATTGGCGGCCTCGAGTTACTGTAAAAGCTAAGCTTTAAAGATGCCTTGCTATGGAGCTGAAGACACCAGCAAAAACTCAGAGCTTCAGATATGCAGGAATGCCTTCTGTATTAAAGCTACACATCCAAGATGTTCAATCTTCAGCATCAGTTCAGCAGCCTTATCAGAAAGTAAGCCTACAGTACCTCACATTTGCGAGCAGGAGGAAGCAGGAGGTCAGTCCTTAGTGCTCAGGAATAGCAGGTTACTCTGTGTAATAAACAGGACCAACTCCAAGCAGCCCTGGGCTAGAGTTTGACGAAATAGGAAATATCTGATGCTCTTACCTCAGAGTCGCATAACCAGCATCTTAACATTAGTCAGGTTATAAGAGGCCTCTAAGCCAAAATAGGAAGTGGACATAACTTTTTGCACCAGTTATGCTGTAAATTTGATCTGTGTGTGTTGCCAAACTCTATGTGTCTTATTGAAAAGTTTTTTTTACCACTGTAGTCATTTACTGTATGAACAGAAATTATCTATTGAATATAAAAGATTATCTATTAAGATTATATTGTGAATATACAAGTTGATTTGATTTTTCTGTGTTTTTAGCACGGTCATAATTGGTTAGCATTTTTATTTGTATTTTATTTTGTTCGTGTTATTGTTTTATAATTGTCTAAATGTACATAACACATGACCTAACAGACCTTACTAACCGAGCATGAGCTGCATGTTTGCCGTGGATCCTCACAACTCACTGACATACCTGACTAATCGAGCTTGACCATCACGATAACAGGGTCCCTAATGTCTGGCATTTGGTGTTTTTTAACAGAACACTCATCTAAGCAGAGACTCTCTCATAGTATGACTCCACCAGAGAAGCTTGCGGGCGCAAAGCGCCAGTCACACACAGCAGACTAACTAAGCAGCAGATACGCCAATCTGCCCAAGATCCAGCGATCAGACTGACTGAGAGGAAAATAACTGGATAACTTACCCAGAGGACACAAGGATTGTGTGTGTGTGTGTGTGTGTGTGTGTGTGCACGTGTGTGCACGCGCTCGCGCACCTATGTGTGTGTGTGCGTGTGTGTGTCAATATACATAAGTGTGCATATGCACATGTATTTTACATATGTTACCTAACCTGACTAAGTGCCGTGTGTGTGTGTGTAAGAGAGTGGTAAGATGTGCAACCCTCCTAGCCCACTTACCATCTCCTTGTCTTCTTGAAGTCATGCCTTTATATGTCCCCGAAAAAAGGAACAGTCTAATGATTGTGATTGTTTTCTTTTTCAATCTGTACAATGACCATGCTGCATCCAGTTACAGCTTACAGTTACACACTGCAAGGGAGCAGTAGTCACGTAATGGGCTGTGTTACAACAGCACATTATTGTGTGGACTTAACTGTGGAGCTGTTCTGTGCTGTCGCTTCTCTAGCAGCTGAGTGTCACCTACACTCTTAAAACGAATGTGTTGAAAACAACACAACTGGCGTTGTTTTTTTTAACACATCTCTGTGTCCAGATAGGGACAACACATTTCTTTTAAGAGTGTACAAGTTTATTTCTTTTTATGTACTGTAAGTGCACACCATTGCCTTTTAAGTGTTCTAAATTTGCACTATAGTGTAGTATTACTGATACAGAGTTAATCAGTTGGCCCACACGGGTTGGCAGTTCAAAAAGGTGCCATTCTTTTGTATGTATTTGTATTTCATAATGTTTGCCATTATGATGTTTTTGATATAAACATGCTCTCTATTTTATGAAGTATGTGTGTTTTTTTATGTGGCTGCTTGATAAATCATGTGTGTTGCTGATAAAAAAAAGTATATGTTTCTTATCGCTAATTAGTGTAAACAGGCTTATAAATGAGCAAACACACACCTACAAGTACAAACACACAGACCCACCATTTTATCTTTTTATCTTTTAAACAAATATGTTTACCTAATTAAATATTAAAACCATCTCCGGTATACATTGTTTAGATACAGATGCAAATGGTGAGTTTTAATGGTTCATTTTTTCAGATTTTGAAGAATGAGGGCAATTGAAAGTGGAAATAGTACAGTTTAGTACATTTTTAATTTCCCAAGGGGGGAGAGATCCATCCTGTCCAGGATGAAATCACAATACCAGGAAACAAGTGACATTGTGCTTCACAGGTGCAGGGAAGACTGACTTGGATATGGTCCAACCAGGCAGGGGGAAATCACCAGTACAAATCCATGTAAAATGTGTATCAAATGTGAGCTACAAGTAGGTTAAAGAGAGCTGAGGTCTATCTGTATTCATTAGTTGCCTCTGAGCTCCTGCATCTCTGCCAGATTGTGGATTCTTGCCCTCCCTCCTTGTGGGGAGCACTCATTTACTTCTCTTCTGCATAATAAAGAAGTCTTCTGTGTAAAGAGCCATTATTGTGCCAGTGGAGGTCCTCGCACAAACATTAATCCTATAGGGTAGCTTTTGGTGCCCATTATGCTGATGCAGGCTCCCCAAATTTCGAAAGCAGAATATTTACACAAAAGTATAGGACTACTCAATATGCCCCCTGGTGGATTCTGGAGGAATCATCATGTGTGTCTTTGTAACTGAAGATTAAACTGAATTGATAAATTATCAAATGAATGATACAACTGCCATCTGGATTTTTTTCTAGTCGAGAGTAAAGATTCGCATTCAAACTGATGTGGTTAAACGTATGGGCATCCATGTTGTGAGTGGAGTTTACTCCGAGATGCACCTGTCATTGTGGGGTGGGGTAAATGATGTCACTTGGAGCAAGCTGTGGGGGATGGGAAAGGAGCGAGGAGCACTGCACTGGGAAAAGTTGCGCTTCGTTGTGTACCTGCGGTACAAACAGTCTGAAGTGAGTCGTAAATTTCACGAAGTTCGGAGGAAACAAGGAATTATGATTGCCTTCATTTAAGCATGATCTAGCACGATCATTTTTTTTTTACTTTTTAACCATTACATCGTAATCATAGGAGTTTATCTATAGGCTTCGATAGCTTCCGCGTTGGATGTCCTTCGGAGAAAAAATGGGAAATTTGATACTTGTAGTAGTTCTGCTTGGAATTCTCCCCAAAGGTGGGTTAGAACAATATTTCCATACATTATTTCCTGCTAGAGTATTATGTCTATAGAATAAGGTATAGTGTTGTTTTACCTCAAAATGTACCTTTCTACCGAAACTGGCAAATGTTAATTATCAACAGGTGTAAACACGACAACGGAGACCTTTGCGTCACGTGACGATGTTGTTTAGGCCTAGGCCTACTAACTCTGTTCTAACTCGACCTACACACCGACTGATCATAGAAGTATAGACCTTGATCGATCTAGCAAGAAACACGTATTTTGCTTCTAAAATGTTAGGCCTTGTATAAGGCAATGATAACTGACCTTTAGACCCCTCTCTCAGATGTTTTACCATTTCCATTGCGACGCCATGCTAACCCTAGGTGTAGATGTTAAGTAGACTGTCTCACATTCAATTGTTGTGTCTAACGCAGAGTTACAGTCCATTCAAGTGACTGTTCCTCAGACAGAAAGGAGCACAGCGCTCTTTGCATCTGTCATCCTTCGCTGTGACTACTCAACATCCGCCAATCCATCAGAGGTCCTAGTTACATGGAGGTACAAGTCTTTCTGTAAAGACCCTGTGCTGGAGTACTACTCTACAGGTATGTTAAGAATCCTGGCCTTGTGATATTTGGTTGATTGTAATAAATGAATCATTAACATGCAGTTTGTCACTTTGTCTGTCAGATATGAGTTTATGTTCAACTACTTTTTAAAAATGGATAGACACACCTGCTGTTCTAGTAATCATCCAGCCTATGCACTATGTTCTAATTCTGGTCAGAATAACTCACATTAAAGTTAAAATTACTCTCAGCATGGAATGCATTTTTGAGTAGGAGATGACAATATGGTCTTGAAATCTGTACGCATTTGTGAATTGTCCATGCAATCAAATGACCAATACAAATGACCATTTTGACACTTAAGTCTTAAATGAAAATATTTTTCTTATATTTTTTCATTATATACCTTACCCTACTTATTTGAAGTTCATAAAGACACCTGACAGTGTCGACATAAGAGTGACATGACACTGTCATGAACGTGTCATAAACAAGTCATAAACGTTTATGACATAATGCTTCTGTTATTAAGTGACATTCATTTTTGTCATAACAAATTAGGGTTAGGTTTAGAGTTATGGTTAGGGTTGGGGTTAGGATTAGGATTAGAGGTTAGGATTAGGGTTAGGTTTCATGTGTCATGACAGTGTCATGTCACTCTTATGTCGATACTGTCAAGTAAAGTGTTACCTGTAATTCATTCAGTTGGGTATTGACATGTGCATTTTAATCATAAATCACATCTGTCATTTTTGGAGAAAAAAAAAACACAAGGGGCCCTAATTTGTTTGGTGGGCAAAGTGCAAAGTATGTCAGCAAGCAAAGTGTGCTCATGAAATACAGTTATCGTGTGCCATATGGAACCATTGTGAACAAAACAGGAGGGTGTGTTGTTTGATTCATGTATTTGAATCTTGTGTTTTTCTTCATGGATAAAGTATGTAATAATCACATCAGACAGTTGAATGTGTCTTAACTCATTTTCTCTCCCTAGCCTATCAAGCCTCATTGGCTCTGGGGCAGGACCCAGCCAATGACTGCCCCGATCGTCAGCGCACAGTTCGTGTAGTGGTTCAGAAAAGGGGCACCAATGAACCCACACTGGGCTCAGAGTACCGTGAACGCAAGATCACCATCCAGGACAGTGAGTCATAATGCATATCAACTACATTTTGTGGAACCTTGTTTAAAACATCTTGTCTACGTTGATTAAAAAGCCCAAAGTGATGTCAGAATCACTGTAACAAATATTTTTTTGTTTTTTTCATATCCTTATGTGCATCTCAGAGGCAGACTTGGTCATTAATGAAGTCATGTGGTGGGACAATGGGGTTTACTTCTGCTCTATCGACGCACCTGGAGACACCACGGGGGACTCCGACCGGGAAATCAAACTCATCGTGTATCGTAAGTAGGAAGAGGAAGCTGACTGCTCTTTGTGTATTTGCAAACTCTTTACACTGTCAAGAAGAGCAGTTGTTCTGAAACAGATAACAGATATAAGAAGTAGACTAAATGTCAATACATGGAGAAAGCAGTGCATTTGTTTCCTATTTGCATGCTGTTTCAAGGTAAACAGTTTTATGCAAAGTATTCCGAGAGTGATAGCAGACAGCACAGAAGCCCTGTGTTCTCTGTTCAGATTGGCTCACGGTGCTGTTCATCATCATCGGGGCCCTCCTCCTCATCATGTTGCTGTGCATCTGCTGCTGCCAGTGTTGCCCGCAGAACTGCTGCTGCTACGTCCGCTGCCCCTGCTGCCCCCAGACCTGCTGCTGCCCAGAGAAAGGTGCCGCACATGCCCACGGCTCCACATGCCCACGGCTCCACATGCCCACGGCTCCACATGCCCACTGCTTCACACACTCGGGGGTCTGCACACAGGGACAACAAAATCTGACATCTTGCCATTTTTGGGATGGAAACTAACTATAATGCCGCCACAGTGTCCATCCTACTTTTTATTTTTTTATTTATTATTTATTAGGACAATGCTCATTAATTAACAGACAAGCTGTAAATAACTCGCCGTTGTGAGTGCTAATTTCTATCCATTGTCTCTAGCCAGTTCTTAAAAAGACAGCCTCGAATAAAATAGCAAATAAAAACAAAACAAAAAACAGTAAGTGACTAGGCAAACTGTGCAAGCTGGTACCCAGACCAAATATACCCATCAGACAACACAGTACAGTAAAACTGGCTACATTACACACAAGACAAATAGCTATTACAAGTAGCTAGAACAAACATGTAAACAAAAGCAAAATACAGTAAAAACACCAGAAAGACCAGAACAGTGTAGATAATGTACATATTAACAGTTTAGAAATGAAGTAACAGTGTGAGTCTTAGGGGTGTGATTACCCATGGTCACAATTTTGGTTTGCCTTAATCCATGTTTTAAAAGTTGCAAAGTTGTTGCTCTCTCTTAACTCATTGGGTAGACTCGAGTGAGTCTGCTGCAACTTTCTTTCAGCTTCATGAACTGGCTCAGTGGGGGAGGTGCTAGCCCATGTAGAACCTTGTAGATCAGGCAAGCATCAGTGAAATGTTTAACATTATCAAAGTTAAATAAATTATATTTCTGAGTTATACGACAGTGGTGATAGCTGTTGGCCTTACGGTCAAGTGTTTGTAATGCCTGTTTGTAAAGGGACTCAATTGGTTGCAGAGTTGTTTTGTTTGCCTGTGACCAACTAGTAAAGCAGAATTAAATATGTGAAAAAATCATAGCATGCATAAAGATCTTAGCGGCATCTGTAGACAGGTATGTGCCTGAATGTTGGCAAGGTTAAATTTGAAGTTGGCAAGGTTAAATCTTTCTTTTTAGCATGCTTTTGGAATGACAGAGTTGAATCTGTAATTCCTAGATATTTCAAATCTGATACCAACTTGAGCTTTTTTCCTTTCACCAGGACATCAGGCTTACTTGCCATACCGTTGTTGAGTGCATCAGTGTTGTGTGTGTATATAATGCATATTCCAATGGCCAATAAATGATGTTATTGTGCTTGCAGTGGTGATGCAGCACCGGATGCTGAAGGAGGCCAAGAGAGCGATGGCCCCGTGGCTCCATGGCCAGCCCATATACGCCCCAGTGTCCAACGGGTCCTCGCAGGCCAATTACCCTTTACTCTACCCAGGTCAGTCTGCCGAGGAGCCTCTCTGACCGGGCTGAGCTTATCAGCTTTATCAGCTGACTTTATCACTGAGTCCTATTGAGCTGCATGCTTGGCCTGGGTTGTGTTGATGCATGCAGATACTTGGACATTAATCAGGTTGATATCAAACTTTGAGACCAGGCTTTTGTTGGTTGTGATTTAAACAATCCACTCACAGGTGTGTCTATAGAATATACATAAAATCTTGGAATTTGATCATAGGGAATGGCTTCTCTTTCCACTCCATTTGTTATTTAGTTCTATTTGTTTTTCTTAGGCTCTGTCTCCGACTACCCCACCAAGCAGGGAATTCCTATGGGCCCAATGGGCTACCCACCTCAACACCAAGGCCCACCTGTCATGTCTCATGGTATCTATGACAATGGCAATGTTCAGGGAAGTATCCATGGGAACAATCAGATGTTGGACTTTCTGGAGAGCCAGGTGCGGAGCATGGATGTTCCACAACCCTTGGTCCATACCCAGCCGGCCCCTCAGCAAATGGCGGCTCACCCTGTCCAGTCGTTACCCCCCCAGCACCGAGCCACCCCACCGCAGGCTGTGCCGTTCTCTGCTGGGCCTCCCAGCATGCTCTCTGCCCTGGACGAGATCGGTGTCCACGGCATGGAGCGACGCGTCATCCAGTTGCCACCCATCATCGGCCGCGGGTCCGGTCAGCGCAGTTCTGGTGGCACCCGCGGCGGGCCGCGCCTGTCCAACCCGTCTAGCGACAACTCCAGCCGAGGGGGCTACCGGCGCGACCCCCGAGAGGGCCCCCGTGACCCGCCGTCGCCACGCCGCGGCATCCTGCGCAGCTACAGCGACGAGTCGGACTGGGACGATCGCCACGGGAGACGGACAGGCGGCTCTGGAGGCAGGCGAGGAGGAGGAGGAGGAGGGGCCAGGGGAGCCGAGGGTTACCGTCCTCGCTCGCGCAGCCGAGATGACGTGATGGACGAGCTGCGTCACGTGACCTCTCGCCGGGACAGGAGCTACACGCCCCCACCCCGCCGCCGGGGCTCCTGGAGTTCCGAGGAGGAGGACAGCCGGAGGGGGGGAGGCGCGCGTCCCTCACGAGGGAGACCCTGGCCTGAGAAGCCACCCAGCTACTCCTCCATCGAGATCCAGGCAGGGCATAGCAGCAGGAAGAACAACATAGACCGCTTCTCTGTAAGGGTTTGAACTTACAATCAAGTGACGCTTCATGACTCAGATCACTGTTTTCTGACCAAATTCTTTTCATCCTTCCCCCTTCTCTCTGATCTGCTCTCTTCGCCTTGTCTTCCTGCCCTTTTCTTGGGACTTTTTTCTGTCTCTTAGGAGAGGAGTTCTCGCAGTGGCAACAGTGTGGTGATCTGAAACCTGCCTATCTTCAGTTTAAGCAGAAGCAGAAGTCCTCACTTTTCACTCATTTTTATGTACTTCTAGGGAATTGAACCACAGGACTGATGGGTTGTCAGTAGGCAGTAGTCACTGACAGTCAGGGGTCCGTGGTTACAGACACTGTTGTTAATTTCTGAGATCCAGACGTATCTCATTCATTCTTTTTTATGTATGTGTGTACAAATATGTATTTTGGTTGTTTTCAATGTTTTTTACGTATTTTAGAAGTTTAGTTTTAGCTATTGGCATCAGTACTTTTAAAGGTGAGCGCTGTGGAATGCGCAAAGACACCACATTTCATTCTTTCAGATATCTTTTACCTCTTTTTTACCAATGAAGTTACTAGAAACTAACCTCGGGCTTCTAGTGTGTGCGTGTGTGTGTGTGTGTGTATACTCCAGTTTACATTATTTGATTAGTGTGTGTGTTCATGTGTTCAAAGTATTTGAAAGCCTCACCAAGCAATGTTGCATCAAACAATTTAAATGACCACTAAGGTAACAATACATTTAGGACTGAGGGCACAATAAGATTTTGTATGTGTTATAACTTAAGTAAGTATAAGTATATATACTCTTTTGATCCCGTGATGGAAATTTGGTCTCTGCATTTATCCCAATCCGTGAATTAGTGAAACACACTCAGCACACAGTGAACACACAGTGAGGTGAAGCACACTCTAATCCTGGCGCAGTGAGCTGCCTGCAACAACAGTGGCGCTCGGGGAGCAGTGAGGGGTTAGGTGCCTTGCTCAAGGGCACTTCAGCCGTGCCTATGGTCGGGGCTCTTCTGCTTCTTCTGCCGTCAGGCTCAGCCCCTGCCCCCTGCAGTTTAACATTGTATACTGACTTCAGTCCTCCCGAATGGTTGTTGCTTAAAACATCTATCTGAACAAACAGCAATTAATATGGTTTTGTACAATTACTGGTGTTCTCTTTTTAACTATTAGAGTTTAGGCGATAACTGTTCTGTCTATATAATGAAGGATACTAATGATGTAAATGGGGTAAGAAGTCTAACACAAGTTTATCTCCATTTGGATAGAAATGTCAGATGTGTCTGCCCATGTTTTTTGGACATTTAGGCTGGAGATGGCATTGTATGCACTATGTTTGGATTGTGAAGTATGTTTTGTATATATTATGATTTTTAAAATATTATGTATAAAGTTTTCAAGGGGAACCATAGAATAGTGTAAACTGATTGGTCTAATTGCAAGTTCAAATAAATTATCAAAGAAAACATTCTTGTTTTTATTCTTGAATGAAGTATGAATACAGAGAAGTGAAATGTTTTTGTGTCCATTAACTATAGCTATGCTGCCCTCTTGCTTTAAAAGATATACAACACAATCTCAAAACTGGCATTGTACAAAATGCCTCTGTGGGCAGAGAAAGAAAAGGCCTGTGGGAGAAGGAAAGAAAAAGGTTGGGAGACAAAAAGGGGGGGGGGGGGGGGCAATCACGCATTACATTAAACATTACAGGAGCCCCCACCTCCACCACCACCTCGCTGTCAGAGCTCTGGGGGCTTAGAGGAGGGCAGCCAGAGGAGATGTGCCCTCAGGGGGGAGGCCCTGGCCTGAGAAACCTCCTGGCTACTCTGAGCCCTTATTATAGAGGAAGAAAATGTCCAAGTCAAATTTGGGAAAGAAAACGAGAGCAACAAAGCATCACATTAAACAGTACATTACACTGTTGGCTCCTCAGATGAGAACAGGTTTTATAGCTTGTCTGTTGTCTGTCAGGTTTTATAGCTTGTCTGTTGTCTGTGACATTTAGAATTGAATGTTGATGACTGTTATGTGTTTTTATTGGCTTAATAGTAATGCGATAATTTGCCAACTTATGGGACAATCACAACTGCTCATGCACACTTTGATGCTAAGACATTGTAATTGTGCACTGAAATATTAACACCAAATAGGTGTCAGAGACTTTTGTCTTTGCTTTGGCACTTTATGTTCGCCCTTATTATGATGTATAATTTTCAGGTGAAGCTGACATTCGTTTCTTTTTCTATCCACTAGATGACGCTGCTTGAATTGAAATATTATTCACATCAGGTCAAGTTCAAAACTCACATCAAATAATTTATGAAGGTAGGCTACAACTGAGCGTTTGGACGAAAGAGTTTCAAAACCCATACCCTTACTTTTAAATCCATCCAAAGTATCCATATATTATCTGCTATAGACCCAACCCCAACACACACACACACACAAAGTTATGAATCGTCTTATTACATCCAAATAGTTGAAAAGTCGCTGAACAAATCAATGCCCCTGGGCCATCTTCCATTTCGTCACATTCAAATAGTCTGTAGGACTGACTGCTGAAATGATGATGAAATGATTTAGCTATATTCATTGCGCGAATAGGCTATGGTAGGCCTACATAACAATCGCGCTCTGAAATTTCATCCAGATCGTTAATACAGTAAAAGATTGTCAATGTCAATGAGCCTGAACCTTGGCGCTGTCTTTTTGTAGTCTATGTGGTGATCGGTAGATGGCACTCTTTTCTCCCATCATAAGAAATATTACATGCTATGGAATAACTAAGCCCGTCTATTTATACACCCATTCATATTTAAGATTGTCACTAGAATCGATGCTGTTACATTTGTGACGTAATATTGATCTAAATGAATAATTATTCATATTAATTAATATTATTAATCAAGCATCAATATTGTTATAGCGACAGTATTTTTATTATAAAAACTTCTATGGCATTTTGTGGCACCCAACAGTTTTTTTATATATATATATATATATTTCTTTTTAGAGTTGTTTTTCGTTTATTAACATAAAAGATCGTGTCAACTACAGCAACATCAATGAATCCATAACGGTAGTCGACAGTTTGGCACAGTGCGTATTTGCATGAAGCTGGGTGATGAATTGTGTCAGCTGTTTCATAACCTAATCTCACTTTTGAATAATTATGACATTGTCTTAACGTGATGTGAAGTGATGTGGCTCTACCTCTTTAAGGTTTGACTGAGGAATTGAGTCACGTCTATCTCAGTAGATTCATTGTTGCCTGCCCAGCCAATCATTGAATTTGACGACACAATAGAGACCAAAGTTGCAGTATAAAAAGCCTTGCAGAATTTTAAGCATGACACCTATGAGTGTGGTACTCAGTGCTGATAACCTCGGGTGTAAACTTGTATCAACTGGATCCTAACGAAGTGATAGAACATGCATTTTGCACGACTTCTGATTTCTGTGTGTTTTTTAATTGCACTAGGTCCAGTGGGTTATGGTGAGATCACAACGCACCACCAGACTTCAGTTGCGTCGGAGGACAGTGAGCAGTGCACAACATGTGAGTTTAGACAGCAGAGCAAGCTCATGAGGTTACAAGCCATCAAGTCCCAAATTCTGAGTAAACTTCGGCTCAAACAAGCGCCCAACATCAGCCGAGATGTTGTCAAACAGTTACTACCAAAGGCACCTCCACTCCAGCAACTCCTTGACCAGTACGATGTTCTTGGAGATGATAACAGGGACGGCGTTATGGAAGATGATGATGACCATGCCACCACAGAGACAATCATGACCATGGCCACCGAGCGTAAGTTCTACTGTCCTAAATGCTAAGATACTAATCTGCGCGCTGCTGGCGTGGTCGCCAACTGGGTACTCACCGGAGCGCAGCGGTTGCGTTATTTTACGCCGAAGGTTTATGTGTTCTACTTTATTATTGAAGCGCATCTCATATGGCCAGATTATTGATACATGTCAGAAGAATTCGAAAACTTCGTATTTCTTCATATGCATGACATTTCACTTATATAATAAACCGATAATTGTATTTGTTTGATGCAATGTAACAAAACGTTAAAAATGGAAAATAAAACCATCCACTTCCAAAAATCTCATTAGCGTTAAACGTCATTAGCGTTCCTTTTGCGCGTTGGCACTTCCCTTACAAGTGCGCACAGTGGCTGTTTCCTCGCTGCTCTTAAATCTGAAAGCTGGACCATTTATGTTGAATACTCTTGTTACTGTAAAACAGTAGGCCTATATATTCTGAGAGACTTCTGACTGACTGACTGGATGTCTCTTTTTCTGTGTCTCTACTGTTATTTTTTTTATCTAGCGGATCCCATCGTCCAAGTGGAGCGGAAACCCAAGTGTTGCTTTTTCTCCTTCAGCCCGAAGATTCAACCCAGCCGCATCGTGAAAGCGCAGCTTTGGGTGAACTTGAGACCAGCCGATGAGGATACCACTGTATTCCTTCAAATATCGCGATTAATGCCAGTCAAGGACGGAAACAGGCATAGAATCCGATCGTTGAAAATTGACGTGAAATCAGGGACCAAATCATGGCAAAGCATAGATGTCAAACAGGTTTTGACTGTGTGGCTGAAACAACCAGAGACCAACTGGGGTATCGAGATCAACGCGTACGACGCAAAGGGAACCGACTTAGCTGTCACCTCTGCAGAAGCCGGAGATGAAGGACTGGTGAGTTCAGCTGACTTTTCACTGTAACACAAGACATGTTCTAACAGTCTTTATTTTAACAAATCACTAAATTCACTCAGTTGCAGTTGTATGATTATATATTCACTGAAAAATATGGGATGTTTAGTGGACCAAACCACTAATGTCTGGAGAAAAGTCTGTGACTGGCTGTAATTATTTATGGGCCTATTATTTAAACATCTCTGTACCAGAGTCCCTTTTGTTTCTATATTTAGTTGAGGCTTTTATCTGGCCTTTCCATCTTTCCTAGGTCACAGAGGCCAAATAATGCACGTTTGCATGTGCATGGCCTTTTTTATTATTATGCATGGCTGCTCTCCTTCTAGTGTAATGCCTGCCACAACACCAGAGCTCCCTTTGCACATTTTACTTAATGACTGCAGGATGTAGCTGTAGAGATCCATGATTACTGTGGTTTGACTTTCACAGCAACCTTTCATGGAGGTGAAAATCTCTGAAGGCCCCAAGAGGTCCAGACGGGATTCTGGACTAGACTGCGACGAAAACTCGCCAGAGTCTCGCTGCTGCCGGTACCCTCTCACCGTGGACTTTGAAGACTTTGGCTGGGACTGGATTATCGCCCCCAAGCGTTACAAGGCCAATTATTGCTCAGGCGAGTGTGAGTACATGCACCTGCAGAAGTACCCCCACACCCACCTGGTGAACAAGGCCAACCCACGGGGCACGGCCGGACCCTGCTGTACCCCCACCAAGATGTCCCCCATCAACATGCTGTACTTCAACAGGAAAGAGCAGATCATCTACGGCAAGATTCCGTCCATGGTGGTGGACCGCTGCGGCTGCTCCTGAGTAAGCAAACTCACTGCCAGTCTCATCCTTCTCCTGGACTTCTGAAAATAATCACTTTAACCATTTACCAGTGCTTTCTTACACTGTGCAATAGAGCCAGAAACCACAACAAGGATGCTCACCCATTTGCCGAGCATAAGTGTCACATGGATATACTGATGGAATGTCATAGAGTTGGACTTGGGAATGGACATAGAAAACAAACAAGAGAAAATTTGACGACATTCAATGACAAACCTTTTTTTTCTCTTCAATCTGCTTGATGTTTTTAACTGTCCCTCACATACATGCTGTATACATTCTCTTGTGTGCATCTCTCTTACATGTCACACTCATTTTGTAATATCCATATTTTTGCAAGTATGGCTGTCAGTGCCAGATGGCCATGCTAACCTATTAAGGCAATATTTTTTAGGACATTTTTGAGTGAAATGGAGAGGGACTCAAGAACATTTGACTAGAGCTGGAGATCCTATCTGAAGAGATCCATCTGGCAAACAGAACCGGGTCTCATGTACATTGCCATAAATGCCACACTCAGTTCATTCAATTCGTCCTGATTATAGCTTTACCATTACTCAACTGCTTGAACTTCCCTACACACTTGAATTATTATATAATTATATATGTGTATATATATAAATATAAATCAGCATTACTGGGCAGAAGGACTTGAACCAGAGGCACTACGAATGCAGTCTACACATATATACGTATGTGTAACAAAAGCAGAGGTATATGAAAAGAATGAATGTTTAAACCATGCTTAAACTCTGTCTTTCAAACAACACAGTTTGCACTATGGCAGACCAATAGAGATAATTGGTTGCTAAAAAGTTGTAAAAACTGATTTTGATATGTTTGCTAATTGTACTATATGCCATTGTTTCCAGTAGCTGTTTACTTTTTTAACCTCTGTTAGTAAATGTATAAGACCACAACCTAGCAAGAAGTGCACAATATCAAATCTATATATCTGTTAAACAAATAAAGGTGCTTGCTCTATTCTGTGATTAATTAGTCATCACTGGACTACAGACTAGGCCAAGCAGTTTCACAAGATGTGTAGTTTTCCGTTTGAACCCAGTTGCTCTTGTTTTTGTGCATGTTTGTCTTCGTGTGTATCCTATGGCCATTTATGTTTCAGAACATGTACACATTTTGTCATAAGACAGAGTGAATTCAATTTACTCTAGATTAAATATGAGGGAATAGATTCCATGTGATAACATAAGGGTCGTTGAGTAGAATCCAGATGCATCCATATGATGCTTACAGATGAATGCATGCCTACAGAGGACACTGGGGAAAACATCTGATTAATAATCTGGAATCAAGGGAGAGAATGGTCAATGCCAAAGGGTTTGGCTTCCGTTTAGCATTTTTAAATGATCCTTATGGTGTGGCTACTCAAAGGTCTTTGACCATTGTTTGTCATCTGCCCTCTGATGGTTAAAGTGGCCAACAGTGTAATCATACTGTTTATTGCAAGTTGACATTGGGGTTAGAGGCATTTTCACACATTCCATTTACAAGCATGTGAGCCTGATTTTAAAATATCAATATTCTGGCCAATAATTCTATTTCACTTTTTATTTAAAATTCCTATGATCTAAATTTCTTTACATAACGGTTTTGAAATCAGGGCTAATTAAAATGACAGCCTATTGAAGCCTTCACTTCCGTCCAGAAGAGGGCGAACTGTGCTGTAGGAGAGGCACTTCCTTTCCTGCTGTGAGCTGGACTGCAGCCATGTTGACCAGGTGGGACCTGCATAGAAGTGAATAGACCAGTCAGAGGGTTACAATTCCCAGAGACATAGTATTGCTTTCCCCATTACGGCTGAAATATGTCCTCTGTCATTTTTTGGTTTTCATTAGACTGTATTTGGTACTTAAAGATTCATTCATTCATGCCATTCAGCTATAATCAGTCAGTATGTTTTGCCTTGCTTTTTAGTGAAAGTCCTTCCTAAAGAAGCAATTCTTGAAAGTCTTTATTCCTGAGACCTAGATAGCTGGTACAGTGTAGAAGGATGCCACTGGTCCATATGACATGACAGATGGAAGATTCCATGTCCATACTGCAGCACTGAAGAGAACAAGCCACCGAGCCCCCACTAAGATTTACCTCCAGTCCCTTTTTTCAGCCCACATGATTGATGTGTTTTCTTAAGCATCTTCTTTCCAGCTGAAAGTATGACAAACAGGAACACACTAGTGGCTGACTGAGTGCTGTTACATCTGTCACAGGACGCTCCGCTCCGCACCCTGTGTCTCCGCAGCCCGGCGTCGGCCAGCACATTCCCACACTGACAGGTGAGGAAGCCACTGTGAGAAAATGGGAAGGCGAAGAGGCGCTCCTCAGGGGCAGAGGCGCGCCGACACAGCTCATCTCCACGTTCCAGGATTCCCAACATCCTGTGCCTAGCCATAGGGGTGCCTTGTCAAGGCGAGTAGAGTAGCCCTCCAGATGAGGGGGAAACACCACACCAACAACAGGAAGAGTGGGGGGAACAGCTGCCAGGTGTGGTCGAACATCTGCAGCCACAGTTGTGCTCGTGCACTCTGAGATGCTGAGACAGAAAACAGCTGGACTCGACAGCTTGCAGTCCATTGGGGGGATGGGGGGGGGGGGGGGGTGTAAGGTGCGGCCATCAAGAGTCTGTGGTAGAGTGATTTCTGCACAGCAGGGTTAAGCCATCATGCTGAGAATGTTTCAGTTTCAAATGTTCCTGTCTCAAAACATAAATGACAAATGAAATGGTGACAGGAATAAAGCCAGCACCTAACACCCCCCCCCCCCCCCCCCCCCATATGAACACTGCCAAAAGAACACTGACAATCACCTTGACCATCCATTCATCTTCACAGTCATAATTTGTCACCTGGTACAAGCAGACAGACTGAAAATTCAGCTGTTACTTAACACATTCGAGTTTATCATCAACATACCTTTCGCAACGCAGTAATCACCTGAATAATCTAGGGGGACATGATTTGGGAACCAGGCAGACAAGTTTGCCTAAGCTCTGTGCCCGCTGCAGCCAAAGAAAGCAATGAAAATCAATAAAAGACATGAGTCTGGAGCAGGGGCAGGCAGATGTGCAGCCGCTGACAGGTAGCTGTCATCAAGGCTGATGGATTTATCCAAGGCACCCATACTGGGATTTCTACTCACCAGCGCTTGTTTTTTCACTTAGTGTTGGAATGGGCAACCTTTTCCCAGACGTGTATTGACCTCTCTGGAACTAGAAACGTGATTAATTATATCGTAAAGCTACTGGAAGTTCACGGGGTGACGATTCGTCAGAGATTGTTCTGTTTAAGACATGCAATATAAAGTGGAATTCCGTTTTTTCAGTGCTGGTAGAATGCAGATGCCATTCGTCAAGTTAGTGTTTCCAGGTCTGGCAATATTGGGAGAGAAGACTTTTAAATGATTTTCTTCATATTTTATTTCAAGGTATGTAAATAACTAATCCAGAAACAAATAAACAGTAACAGGACAAGGCAGTAAACCATATGTTCTCAAGGGAACAATGACTGACAGCGATGGAGTATAGATGCTCCTCTACGGAAATAGTCTGGACGACTTGGAAAAAATGAAGAAGTGTCTCCTCTGGATTGACTACAACTCCTGTCTGAATGCTAGAGAGGGGTAGAGGAAGGTATAGTGATATCTGTTGATACAAATCAGGTTGAAATGAAGTCTAAAAATCTTTTTAAAATCAAACAATAAGGTTCCTCAGTGTGTTCTTCAAAAAGTTTAATTTTAGTCAGAATCATCATGTTCCTAAAAGACATGCTGTTTGCTGTGCTTTCCACCTGCATTAACAAGCAGCCCATCTCAGATTTACTTTTTGTGTGGAAGCAGAGCAAACAATATCTTTAAAGATGACCTGCAGGCAGATGATATCTGATGCCTCATCCCAGCTTTATGAGACCTCTCAGGTCATTCATACACACAAATCCCACTGAAGTATAATGGATCATCCCACCCACAGCGTTCAAATGAATCTAGTGCTAATAGAATAGAGTGGGACTATGACGTCAAGAATGAAATGATCAATGTTGAGGGACAGCAAAGCTGTGCCCCACACCCAGTGCATATGGATTCATGTCTTTCCAGTTTAATAGGACATTCAGTGTTTCAGTTTTTTAATGACAGTCAGAAGGTTACACTCATGGCTCTCTCCAATTAAAACCATGGTTCTCTGATAGATTATCTCAAAGTCTTGACCTGCAGGCTTTTCAGCCTTCTGTTCCTCGCATCTGGAGCTGTGACATGCAGTTTTATTCAGCTACTGTCATATTCCAAACCATAATACATTTTCAGCCATGACTTTGGAGAATCTGATAAACCAGTACCTTTGGTTTTGTCATCACACAACATTTTGTCTTGTTAATTAGTCTAGCTATAATATTTTCTGACACAAAGTCATATCACAGACATCACCAAGTGGAATACCAGAACCAAGAGGGGATACTTTACATCATGTCTAACTCTTCTGGGTAAAAGCTATTAAAACTGCTCAGTCTGGTGTTTCAATTTGAAAAATACTATTTGGCAATGATGACTGCAACACAACATTAGTGACTATATTCTAGGTCTGCATCAATATAATTATTTAAGAGGTAAACCTAACATGACGCATATACAGTACAGGCCAAAAGTTCGGACACACCTTCTCATTCAATGTGTTTGCTTCGCTAGCGGCGGTCATATAATGATTGTCAAAGTTTTTTTTTTTTTTTTTTTCCCCGTCATCTACTTCCTGAATTTTTGGTCAACGATACCCGGGACACCGAAACACCGGTGCACATGAAATTTGGTGGGTATGTAGCCCCACTAGACTTTTACGGAAAAATTTCGTTTCGTCCCCGGGGGCCACTCCCCTCCCCCCGTGCTGGGCCCCCCGAACCGCAAAAAAAGCAGTTTTTCCTAAATAACTACTTGAACCGTGGCACTGAGGATGAAGAATCTTTTATGGTATGTTGGTCTCAAGGGCCCACATCAACCTGGCCCATAATCACTCATTTGTGATTTGAACCCCCGGTAAAAAATGAAAATGCAATATCATTCTGCTTTAATCGCCCCTATCTTCAGTTAAGATGTTTAGAACTGCACTTTATGTGTATGATTGACCTGGCATTCTCTGGGGGTATGCCAAGTTTCGTAGAATTTCATCCATGGGGGGTTCTAAAACAAATTAGGTTATGTGTACATTTAGTGACTGTACACTCATTGGCCTGTAGATGGCGGTGCACACATATACACATGCACACACACACAGGTACGCACATACTATTGGTATTAGAACAGCGATACATAATTACAAATTCAGTAGGATTAAAAGAAAGCCAAATATTCATCATCATCATCATGGCTGCATTTCCAGTATTGGCGATAAGTAGTCGTTTGTCCACTAGATGGCGCATCGTTGCAGTGAGACGTAATTTTGTTGGAAGTTAAAAGTGGGTTGGAAAAACAATGGGCGCTTCCTACAAGGACTGTAGTTTACCGCAGAGAACGTCTAATAAGGATAGGAGGATGTTCACATGAAATGTAATTCCCATTTCTTCTTGAAGCCGAAATAAATCTGAGAATGTTTATCGGACATGCTTGGTTTTTACTGCAGGTACGTTAATCTTATAATATCAATAAGGACATAGGTACAATAATGTTACCGTTCACTAGTTCGCCCTTCTATATGATTGCTTCAGCTAGACTAGAATGTATGGGAGAAGTGCGTGTTTGGCAAGGTAGCTGTCCGTGGTCCTGGAGTGCCTGGAGCGGATATCGCGATAGAGCGATGACCGCTTGCACCCCCCTGTGTAAGGAGGATGAGTAACAGGGCAATTGGTGAAATGGAGGAGTAGGGGGAGGAGGGGGGATGATTTCGCGAACGTCGGAGCGTGTGACGTATGGAAAAGGAGGTCGGCTTAAATAGGCCTACCCTGCGGCGGCAGTGGGTGAGTTAATTGCTGTCAATCATCCCGAAGGCTCCACCCGAACTTTGTTTATAAAACATAATTTCACTAGTTCGCCCTTCTATATGATTGCTTCAGCTAGACTAGAATGTATGGGAGAAGTGCGTGTTTGGCAAGGTAGCTGTCCGTGGTCCTGGAGTGCCTGGAGCGGATATCGCGATAGAGCGATGACCGCTTGCACCCCAAAAGATCACAGAGAAAGGCCGCTACCAACTACATAAGTGCTTGCTGAGCGAGTCGTAAATCCGCTAGATTGGAGCGGATGTAAGACTGGTAGGCATCCGAGGACCAATGGCCCAGTATTTTAATTTGTTGCTCCGATAAGCCGTTGAGCGCAGCTGTTGTGGCAGCTCCTATCCTGAAGGAGTGTGCGGAGTAGCGATCCGCGGGAAAACCAGATTTGACTAGAATGGTTTTTAAGAGTGTCTGGAATCTGTGGCGAGTGATGGGTAGCCCTTCGTCTGACACGAAGAGCGGGCTAGTAGACGAAGCTTGAGCTAACCGATATGAGATGTAGTGAGATAGGTATTGGAAAGGCTGAAGATCTGAGGCGGAGTTAAATGGATATGGAGTGTCCTTTTCGGGACTGATCGGTTTTACTCTGTTTGATGGTAAATCGAATGGTGTCTTGGTCTAGCTGCTCTAGATCTGCGATGCACGGGTGGACATCGGGAATGAAGAGAGACGAAGGGCATGTAAACTCGCTACATCTCAGCAGCCCAAAAAGGCCAGTAGAAACATAACGGAGATGGTGGAATCGGAATGCGGTGACATGAACCCTTTGCGAAGGGTAGCGAGGCAGGTGGCGAGAATGCTTGAGGTAATGGGAAGGCGGGAGTCTTGGGGGACTGGCTGTTGCCTACGGATACCTTTGATTAACAAGCCTATCCTGGTGTCAGAGAAGGAAGGGCATTCGGAGCCGTGGAGGAGTTTGTAGACGAAATGAATGCCAGCTAGGTAGACTCTAATGGAAGAGACTTTGATCCCGAGTGAAGTGTGGGCGTGGGTGATAAATGATGATATGGTGACTGCATCGAAACTGGGAAATGGTAGTGAGTGCTTTGCATGGAACTGTTTGAAGCACGACCAAGCAGTCCAGTAGGACTGCATGGTCCTGGGTGCGAGGGCTTGAAGGGCTAAGTCGGCCGTGATGGGCTGAAGATAGCTGAGGGGGTGGTTTATAGGAAGATGGTCTCCGAAAGGCTGGGGAGTTGATGGTCGGGGTTGACTAGTGGACACTCGGCCGCGCCGTGACTGGGGCTATTGCAGAGGGGACAAGATGGCTTAAGTCCTAGAAAAACGCGGTTATGGAGCTCCATATCGAGCGCGCCCCAGTAGGGGTTTTGGTTCCAGAGGCCGACTCTGGCAGCGCATTTAGCTGAAAACAGCCGGTGATATGTGTAGAAATGAGCTCCCCCGTAGGATACGGCTAGACCGGCGATGATGGCCAGGTAGTCGTTCAGCTCTTTGCGTCGGCTGGGGAACGCGAAACAGATGACTTCCGTGTAGTTGGTAAAAGCTACGGTGAACTCGGGAAATGACAGGGTTTTTGATGCTGGGCCAGAATTTTTTAGAGAAAAAACCAGTTCGCCGCAAACTAGATCCCGGTTATGAGAGGGAATAGGAAGGGAGGGAAGAATGGTAGAAAGGTCTACGTCTGCACCTGACAAGATGAGGTTCCTGGTGGACGCTGTGACGGGTGGTGGTTCGAATGCTGCAGCGTGAGGAGGCGGTGGCAGGGCCTGTGCTGTGGCTAAAGAATAGTTTTGCTGCCGGAACGGGACGTCGTGGTCCGAAGCACTCGGTGAGTGCTGATGACCCGCTGCTGCGGGCTGGTCTAGCGCGGAGCCGGGGAAGAGATGGGAAGAGAGAAAAGGGGGGAGGGAGGGAGCGGTCGCTGACGCGACCGGAAGGGGAGCAACCTGGGACAGGGTCGCGGGAAGTGGGACGGGGAAGGAAAGAGGGTTAGGGGGGAGTAGCGACGCTGTCGCTATCGGCGCCGGCTGAGACCAGGTGCTCGCTAACTCATAAGAGAGATGGGGAGCTAGTGAGGTGACTCTTCGAGCTGACGCTTCGTGAGTTGAGGCGTGCTGTACAGACGTGGCTCCCGGAATGGAAAGGGGAGGGGGGAGAGGGGGGAGGGAGGGAGCAGTCGTCGGAACGACTGGAGGTGGGGCAGGCCTGGACCGAGTCCTGGCTAGGGGAGGTGGATGGGGGAGGGAAAGAAGGGGTGGGGGGAGTAGCGACGCTGTCGCTACCGGGGCCGTCTGGAGAAGTGGGGTTGGACCCGGAAATACGGCGGAGATGCGGCGGGAATGGGCCTGAGCCGCTGACGTGGCAGTGGCTGTGGCTGAAGCAGCGGAATGATACACTCTGAAGCGTGTGGTGCCGGAAAGTGCTGTCGGCGTGCCCGGTTTGTGAGGTGGCTGGTGGTGTGTGCTTCGTCCGGCTGAATGGCCGGCGGAAGGAACCGTGTCGGGATGCCAGAAGGAGCAGCTTGCTTCCTGATCTGGGGAGGAAAACAAAGTGAGGGAGCGGGAGGGCGAAAAGACCGGGTTATCCGACTGCGTTAGAAGGCGGAGGAGATGGAACTTCCTATCCGACCTACGGAACGCGATGCCGCGGGAATGGAGAGTGCTGCGGATGCGAGCCACTGTCCAGTGGGTAGGGTCAACGCCTTGCTGGCGCTGGGTCCTGGTGCTGCCGCGAGTTGAGGCTGCTGAGCGGGAAATGCTGCCCCGCACGGGGGCAGGAGAGGAGCACCTTCTGTGACCCTGTGTCCTGGATTCCCTACGCTGGCGGCGAGGGGAACGAATAAGATTATTTTCGCCCGGCGGAGGGCCCTGGGTGTCGGGTGTTGGTGGGACGAAGTTGTCCTCCAGATCCCTGGAAGAGGCGTGGATTTCCAGTTCCATGAGAGCTGTCTTGTCAATGCAAACAATACGCAGACTGAATGATTTCGCGAACGTTGGAGCGTGTGACGTATGGAAAAGGAGGTCGGCTTAAATAGGCCTACCCTGCAGCGGCAGTGGGTGAGTTAATTGCTGTCAATCATCCAGAAGGCTCCACCCAAACTTTGTTTATAAAACATCATTTAGCATTGGTTGAGTGATGGAGGCCAATTTGATTGCATTTGTAGAAAACTATAAATGCAGTTATACCAAGCAAATTGATAGCAGCACTGTAATTGTATCTTTCGACTGTCATTTGTTGCAAGTGCTACAAAAATCATTCTGTGCAATGGAAGATTTACCAACGTTACACCGGTCTGATACAGGTTTGCCTATACATGCCTGAGACTAAGACGCCTGTTTATTTGTTTTAAGTGCGTGCAGGGTGTGAGAGGGGAATCGATGTGCTTTGATTCCAGCTTGGTAGTTGTAGTCTGTGAGATTAAAAAGCACGTGTGTGTGAAGTATCCAAACAATGACACCTTCATTTCATTATGGCTGCATTAGCAACACAAAAAGCTACTGTGTAGTGGGTCCCATTTAGAAGTGACTACTTCATTCGCGCTTTCCTTGACTCATGGAGCTGCGTGAATTTTATTACAACTTTTCGCACGATATGGCAGTTTCAAGTCCGCTTGATACTGTAAGGCGTAAGCCATTGGTTTCCAAAGGAGATTTTATTTGTGTCGCCAGCATAGCCTATTGACAATTTATATTGTAAATAGGCCTACCTGTAGCTGGAAGCTAACAGCTTTATTAGGATCTAGTTGGTAAGTTACAGTTTTGTCATAACTCCTTGATGCATTTTTGCATTTAGAATAACCATAGCGTGGATATCTCAATCGGAAAATTAAACAATATCGGGCGCCTATGGACTAGGCTGGGTGAACCCAGCCTGATCTGCCCGCTATTTATTTTTTTATTTCTTAAAAGATTGAGCTTGGTCTGGTGAAAGCCAGACAAGCCATGGACCTCAGTTACACAATGCAAGGGAACATGAATCAGCCTATATTTGCACGAACAACAACGGACAACAGCTCTTCAACTTTGGCCCGTTAAAATGTGTATGAACAGTCTAGCGACGCATTTCATCAAGGCCCATTTGGATATGTCAGTTATTTGCACCACTGGTTAGATGTAAAACAGCATTTCGTTTCAGACTACTGTTACTTAATTTGTGTATTGACAATAAAGTATCGCATGAACTAAAGATGACTAAAATCTTATGCAGAAGAAGAAACATTCACAAAAAAGCCATCTATCCAAAAATGACCTTTGTTTTTGATAGCTGTTGAAAACGGCATGGAACTGACAGAGATGTTTTTGTTTATTAATAAATAAATACATACATACATAAATAAATAAAGAAATAAAAATATAACATTATGCTGATACCTTTTGCTTTTCCCAAATACAATGTAGCCTACAGGTGTAAGTGACCTTTCATCAATCCAGTTGCAATGGATGAACTGTGATGAACTGCCCTACTTGTGATTGTTTAGAGATTTTAAAGGTTATAACCAGGGCTTGAAAACAAAATTATTTTTCAAACGTTCCGTTCCGAACGGTTCAGGTAGGCCTATGTTTAACGTTTTCGTTCTTGCATGCGTTCCGCCACCAACATATCGGTCCTGAACCGGTTCGGAACGCAAAATATCGTTCGTTCTTAAAGTTCCGGCAGTGTTTGGCGGGCCTATCAAGTCTATTTTTGTGGACTTTACCTTAGAATAGACATACTCATTATTTCCTCTTGATTTAGCCTATATCGTAGCTATGCCCAAAAATAATAAATCACAGGCGGCATCCAAAAACATTCAGATGGGCTATCCATCCCATAGCCTACAGACTTACTATAGGCCTAACCTATGCCTATAAATAATTTCTTATCAAAAATATTTCTGGATACGTGCTAAACTCCTTACCTGGTTGTAGCCTAAGTTTTATCCATATGGAGATCTTCAAAGGCTTGCGCTAATTCCAACCCTGTTTGTAAACGAACCTGTCTGTTGCTGACAAGGCCTATCTCAAATTTCCTGTTTAACTCTTCTACATAGAATAGGCTATAATTGCGCAAACATTTCAAATCCCGACTTTAAAACGACAAAGCGTGGACAGGCAAAATAGGCTATTACGCATAGGCTACAAACAATTTCCAAATCAGTTTCAGTAGCCTACGCTACGAGCTGGCCTAAGATCCGAAGTGGCAGACGGATAGGTTACATTACAACAGTAAGACAAAATATACACATTTGGACCAAAGGTCCATTTATTCGTTTTTTTTTTTTTTCAAACTGCAGAAATCAAATTATTAGGCTGTTCGCCTACAGTAGTTGGCTACATAGCGGCTTGTTATCTCACATTAACAGTGTATGCTTTTGCGAAATTTTATAAAATATATAGAGAACGAAAAAAACCCGTTATTAACCGGTTTTGTGGATTTCAGAATAACGTTTCTGTTCCGGAACAGTTAAAAGACCATTTTGTTTTCGTTTCCGTTTCCGCTCCTCGTAAAATTCCGTAAAATTCCGTTCGTTTTCGGTTTTCGTTTTCGTTCCTTGAACCGGTTCGGAGCCCTGGTTATAACAATGCTACAACTTCTTTGGCTATTCTACAATCTATTCACCTTTTCAGCGCCAGTAGGCTACTTTCTGTGCAGCCGCACACACACACACACACACACACACACAGGCATGCCAAACAAGCATACACAAAAGTTTCAAGAGTGGGGGATGGAGTAAAAGATGGAGACAAATTGATTAGTGTGATTTATTTTCGCGGAAAGGATGTACAGGACTGAGCAGCGGTCATATTTTCTAGTTTTCATGACTATTCACATTGTAGATTCATCAAAACTATTAATGAACACATGTGGAATTATGTACTTAACAAAAAAGTGTGAAATAACTGAAAACATGTCTTATATTCTAGTTTCTAGTCTAGTCGACGGAGGGGGCTTAAAAAACACCATCGTGCAAGTACAGCACATTACACCAAAAAAATCATTCCAAAATCCATCAACATGGCATTTCATTTGAATATACATGTAAACTGAACTGAGTTTTGTAGATTAGCATTGCCTATTTATTCATCTCATAGAGAAAGTAACTATGCTAATAGGGTTCACACCCCAGTCTGTTAATATCTGAAGAATGTGAAGGCCGCACAGGACGAGTGTTCAGAATATGTAGAGAGCATGGCCAGGCCTGGGGAGAAGGCAGATGCAGGAGGCCACTTTAACTGGTCAGGGCTTTGTTGGGGATTTACCTTGTGATCCATGCAGGTGCCCCCAGGGACTCAGCCATGATCCATGCCATGTTTGGGTCCAGGTGCCCCCAGGGACTCAGGTTTGAATGCAACCTGAGGTCATTTCCAAATCCCACCCCATCTCACTCTCCCACTCACTTCCTGTCAATCTTCACTGTCCTATCTAAATAAAAGGCAGAAAATTGACAATGTGATCAAGAGAACAACCTTTGTAATATCATGTAGCACATGTGTGCTTGTGAAAGTACTCATCTCGGTCACGCCAGCTGACTACCGGCGTACTGTATGCCCCTGTGCCCTTTAGGGACCCTGACAATGGCAAGAACCCTGCTGCCTCGCTAACTACTGAACCACTGGCATGGCCATTTGGCCCAGCCCCACAGAGAGTGACGTGGAGGACATCACTGCTACACCAGTATTTTCCCCTCGGTCAACGTCAGCTGCTCAAGTGTCTGTCATCGACAGATGGTTGCGTATGGGATGCAGGCAATGCTTCAGAGATTTGCACTTTAACCGCAAAGTTTCGCAGATCCCTGACATAGTGCTAATGCCCAGAATTAGCTTGCTCCCATCCTGCAGGCAGATGACTTACGACTGAGACAGAGTTCCCCTTGAGTAGGCCTTCAGGGAGCACAGCAGCAGTAGGAGAGAGAGTTCTCTTTGAGTAGGCCTTCAGGGAGCACAGCAGGAGTAGCAGTAGGAGAGAGAGTTCTCTTTGAGTAGGCCTTCAGGGAGCACAGCAGCAGTAGCAGAGAGAGTTCTTTTTGAGTAGGCCTTCAGGGAGCACACGGATACTGTGGGGATCAGTGCTCTCAAGGAGACGCTCAGATATGCACGGTAATGAGTATCTCAGCTCTCCCTCCATTTACCTTGAGCCTAAGTTTCCTCTTCTCTCTCTCACACACACACACACACACACATTGCTCCATCCTCGTGGTCTGTAAAACAGTGTAAGGTTATCCTGAAAGTATCCACGGCTGCTGCTCAACACTACAGCAAATTCAATCATGCGAGGGAACCCGATAGGCCGTCTTATGATAATATTATAGTTAGCACAGGGAAAGGTCAAACCGCAGCACACGTCTTGGTTAACACGGGCCCTGCCATGGCGCGTGCGGATTGGCTCACATGGCTACAGGGTGCAAATTCTCTAAAGAGGCATTTGGAGGCAAGGTTCCCTACTCCTCTGCGTAACCCTCATTTGAGAGCTCAATTAAAGTAGCGTGTGCTCCACGGCCGACTCCTAACTGCCAGGGCAGCAGAATCTGGCAATATGTGCTGTGCCTGGCATGGGGGAGAATATCACGGTGATTAGTGAGGATTAGCTGATGGTCATCTTTTGAACGCATGACCACCGAGTTAAAAAGGTCACTTAGAGTCATTTTACCAGATGTCGGGAAATTATGTAAGGTTTTTTTTTTCTGTCAGGAGAAGGTTGGTAAAACACAGATAAGCCTTGTGCAAAACATAATAATTGTGCTGAATGCAAAATCAATCAGGGCCATCTCAGTAGTGGAAAAGATTAGCGGTGTAAGCATTTTTTTATTTTTTTATTCTTTATTTTGTTTCCTTTACAGTCTAAGGCACTAACCCACGTTCAACATGGATTGCAACTTTTTGGGCAGTGGTCAAGTGGGAGTAACTTGATTCAGTCATCAAATCCAAATGAACCCTGTATCGCAGCCACCTGTTGGCTCACCAGTCGTGGTAAAGATGACAGTGCAAACTTGCATTTCATTCCACATTTATGATTTTCATCTCCAAACATGTTTAAGTACACACACAGCCCTTTACACACACACACACACACACACACACACACACACACACACACACACTGCTCTGACATGTCTGTCCACTTAAGTAACAAAAGCACTGGATCATAGAACAGTCATATACACACACACATGGGAATGCAGAGATCAAATGACTTAAGGTCCATAAGGTGGACCAATTCTGGCAATAAAAATTTTAAAATGGCACACCCCCTCCCCCACTCCCCTCACTATACTCTATCCACATGTATTCACACATGCACACACACTGACACACGCAGGCATACTCACACACACACACACCCACACTCACACTGACACATGCAGGCATACTCACACACACACACACCCACACTCACACTGACACATGCAGGCATACTCTCACACACACACACACACGCATGCCTACTCACACACACACGCACAGTCACACCGACACATGCAGGAATACTCACTCTCACACACACACACTCTCTCTCTCTCTCTCTCTGCCGTAAATGGTCCTGCGGAGCCCTGCCCCTGGGACTGTCCCAGAAACCTCCACCTGATCCATTTCACTCCCCGCTCTCCCTCTCTGTGCTGCCCTCCCTCCCTCTGCCTGACTGGCGGTGGGCACAGGCCAAACTCTCCATTAGGGCCGGTTCCTCTGGGCGCAGTTACTCAATCACTTTATATTTATGCCCCCCCCGTTAGACCATCCATCACACACACTCTGCATGGAGCATATGTTTGTCTTTGAGCAGACGTGAAATGACTAATGCTCCAAACCAAAAAAACTGTAAAGCATTTGTAGTGCGAGTGTCACATGATATTTGCCCTGGAATACAAGATTAAATTAAGGTACATCATTAAAAAGTATGGTCTGGAAAAAAAGCCATTTCTGAGGCTGTCCGTGCACACTTGCGGAGAATAAAACATGATCATGATGAGGTCTAAAGGCTATTGTCAACACCTACTCAGCAGTCATTGCAATTTCCTCTCTGAAAGGTTAACCTGGGCTTCAAAGGAAGGGAATGTCAACTTGGAAGATGGAAACCATAACTTCTAATTGATGCCTGCATTCAAAAGGCATTCTGCAGAGCTGGTTAACCCCGCACGGGGCATGGCTGTGACACGGGCAGCGCTTTGGTCAATGAGGCCAGGGATTTGTTTCAAAGACTTCAACAGCTTCACTGACAATAAAGCCAAACGTGTTCTCACACCAATGATAATTAAGACCAGACATGTTTCCTAGAGTCCGACAGTTGAGGGGGAAGAATTAATTGCTCGCCACTAGTTAAATGGCAAAGTAATGGCCACATGAAGACAGGCGAATGTCAATCCACTCCAAACAAGGTTTGAAGGGGTAAATTCCTCTTCTGAGAAGGCCTGTCAATTATCATCTCATAAACCCATGAACTGGCGCCACAGTTACTGAAGAATTCAAATGAATTTAATCATGAGAATTAGGCCATAATGTTTATTTTGATGATTGAACATCAGTGGCAGGCAAGGTTTAGGATTATGTGGTTCACATCAGGGATGAGGTCTGTTCCTACTCATTTAGACGGTATCTATTCATTTAGTCTCAAAATAGGAACAAACAATGTGGCTAAGTGACTTTTGTTAGGGGATATGAATGTGAATTGCCTAAAGATGATGAAGCACAGGTAAATCTTTATCTTGACAAAACAATCTGGAATGACTTTTTTGGTCTGAAGTCAAAGCTGTGTAGTACAATACAAATTAACATTACTATATTGAAAAAGCCTAAACCAAGTCTTTGCATTTCAAAGACCAAGTCAAACAAGCATCATGTGGAGAGGGTCAAAGCACTCGCACACAAACCATAATCCTGTAAGGAACCAACAGTTAAAATGGCTCCCCATCTGAGCTTTATTTATGACTGGTAATTGGATGGTTCTGACTGTGACTGTGCACTTTTGGCAAACCACAGTTTGCAATGTATTACGTTTTATAGCCTTCAAGCTCCAACTTTTGTGATCAAGGTATTCAAGGTGCTGATTTTTAGGGGTACAGCAATTTATAGCCGCAGCACATTAAATTTTGTGGTTCAGTGGCTTTGGCCAAGGGGTCACTGATTCCTGCTTGTTTTTATTTCTAATCAGAAATCAACAAGGCAAGTTGTTAAATTTGGGACCTTAACCTCGCAGCAATTAAAGATGTTTAAAATGTATGTGATTTGCAAATTTAGTATATTTCAAAACTTGTCTCAAAATAAGTGTAGAACTGTACTATTTCTAGAATTTCTAGAAATATATTTTTATCAAGCTAATTTAGAAAATTCAAATGAAGACTAAAATAGACTACAGAATGAGTCATAGTCACGTACACATAAAATACCAGCATTCCTTAAGGGATTTGTCTTTACACAGTGCAGGCTTCTCTCAACTGCAAATGCATTTCAAAGGAAGAGCTCTCTTTTTGACACTGAAAGCCCTCTCTCTGACACCGCCTTGAACTTTCACATGTTGCGGATTAGTGGTGATGAAGTGAGACACCTGTGGCCACTCATAAAGCAGCAACCACGTGCCACTGAACTGACCTTGATTTACAGCAAGACATCTCCATTCCACCTGGACCATAAGTACATCATATATACTGATAGATATACAACAACGGTCAAGACGGCATTGCGCCAACCCTCCGGACAGTGCTTTCACACGTCAGCACATTGGGGGCAGTTCATCTACGCACGCTGTCCAAACTGTACAAAGGTGCATACTACAACACTGGTGTCTGTTCACAATCACATGTACAACCAGCTGTAAATCTTGGGTGAAATGAGTTGCCCAAAACAGTTGGCAAAACAGTTAGTGGGCCTAGCTGTCATCAAAAAGCGCATTAGGACTCGGAGCAATACAACAGTACAGTATTTAAGAACAAAATAAGGAATCTCATAGATGCCTTTACTTATCTTGACAGCAATGTTAGTTGCCAATGGATATAGATGAAATAAGTCTTAAGTAGATTGTAGGTCTACTTAATAGGCAGATACTGTGATTTCACACAATACAACACAGTGTTTACAATAAGGCCAAAACTAGATGACATGAAGTAGACACTAATGGGAGAACTGGGCCTTGCCTGCAGGGCCATGGGTTTAAACTTTTCTTGACTCAAGCACCTTCCCTAATGTGTTTGGTTAGAATGAGTTCCTTCTCAATTACCTGAATATACTGTCTCTATTGGGAGTCCCAGGAATGACTGGCCTAAGTCTGGCCTTGTCTGAGATTGAACAGGGAAATATTCAAAACACTGCTTTTCTCCCTTACTTATCATCATGGTCTCATTGATTATGGGGCCTTGAAGACTTTGCTTACAGCTGAAATTTTGACATAACAATACATTTGATTATCAGACTTTTACAGTCAGATTAACACAAACAGTAAGTAAAGTATCTTAAATGAGAACATAAAAAATAGTGAAAATACATTTATTTTTCAAACATGAGCATTATTTGATAATATAATGAGTTGAAAATTATGATGACTAATCTATGCAAATTCTATAGAGAAAACAACACAAATAAGGCTAATTTATTAAACTAATCTCCATATATTATTTAAAATGATGTCATCATGTGTTGGACAGGGTCACAAGAGCCTCCTCGTCCGTCTCAGGGACTTTGGACAAGAGATGGAAAAATGGCCGTCCATGGATGCAGGACTGAGCTTCTTCTCCAAGCTGTTCTCGCATTCGACTTAGTGTGTTCTCTACATCATCTCGAGATTGATTTAAGGGCAGCTGTCTGACCATCCGCACGGCTTCCCCCTTCAACACACACAAAACAAAGAAAAATATCCGAATAAAAATAAAAATAAAACATGCCTGAGTTTGTTTGAGTGCATACGCTAAACAGAAAGCTAGAGGATGATGAGGAGAACATTCTGAATTTGACAAGAGTACTGGATTACGATCACGCACGGCACCTTTAACAAGAGTACTGGATTAAGTGACATGACACTGTCATGAATGTGTCATAAACAAGTCATAAACTTTGACATAACGCTTCTGTTATTAAGTGACATTCAGTTTTTGTCATAACAATTTAGGGTTAGGATTAGGGTTAGGTTTTGGGTTAGATTTAGGGTTAGAGGTTAGGATTAGGGTTTGGGTTCATGTGTCATGACGGTGTCATGTCACTCTTATGTTGATACTGTCAAGTAAAGTGTTACCGAAAAAACTCCAAACAATAAAAAAAACAAAAACAAAAAAAAAAAAAAAAGTTATCAGAGATTCCAAACCTCAAGATAGCGCGTGGCTTTCATCGGTCTGCACTGACGCACAGTTTCAGCCTGTCGATCCTTCACCGCTGTCAAAATTTCCCTCAGGTCGGCGATGCCGAAGAAAGGCATGCAATCAGCCATGCTTGCCACTTCCATGTGCCTCTCGGTGGATGACAAGCCTGGCCAATACAAACTGGGATTCATATACTCTAGGTACAACAGCTATCTCCAGGAAAAGATAATAAATAAATATTGTGATTTACACCCTCTGGTAGGGGACCAAGTCAAACAAACCATGCTGCAAATTACGCACTAAATAACGGTCACAATAACTTGGGAGGCTGCAGAGGAAATATGAAGAGGAAGAGATTTGCAGGAGATAATTTAATGACCATGTGGATCACCATGGGAATCTCATCACGTGAAAATGAGCAGAAAAGCCATTATAAACCAGTGGATATATGATACTTCTGTTTGAAAGTGTTATGGGACTAGTGCATCACAGTGGAAATGCTATGTCCAAAGCAAATCACATCACACACAATAAAATATATATTTATGCAATTTACAACTCATACAGCTCACCTTCTTGGCAATATATAATCACTATAATCACTAGTGCCAATATATCCACAGGAAAAACTGTTATACGCTAAGGCACCAGTGCCGGCTTTGCACACTGACTGCGCTGTTGTGACACACATAATATTGGATGTTGTTGAACATCTTAGTTGGATCTCTCCCACCTCCCATGGGCAGGCCATGCCCTCCTGCCCTCGCCATGGTGCAAACCCACTGAGCTGGATAACTACACTGGCAGGGAGCCTCTTTCAGCCCAAGTGCCCAGACCGGACCAACCTCACGGTGGGCTGACGGTTAGGTTCAGGGGGTGCCGTGTGACCCTTGAGGAGCAAGGAGGTCATGCCATCTCACGACATGTTGTAGAGGGAGGGGGAACAGAATTTCAAAATCATGGTCAAGACCACATTCTCTTGTACTGAGAAATTAAAGATGACAGCTGTAGTCAAAGACTATCAGAATGGGTATGCAGGGCACCAACATGAGGGTGGGGGCAACTTACAAATACTAACTTCTATAGCAAATAACAGGCTCTCTTGTGCCTCGCCATCGTCAATACAAACATACATGCTGTTCCATAGGTTGGAAATGTGGTGTTTTCTTCTGCCCTGGCTTGTTAAACACTGTCACAGCAGCACTGTCAGAAGCAATTGACCTTAATCCTGTTATTCAGGCGGGGATGTTTGACATTGCAAAATTATTTGTGAACTGTGCAATTAATGAAGTCCCAATGTGCCCAACCTTTGTCAAATCAAATTAGACAACTTGTGAGGCCTTTAAACAGCATGAACCAAGGAATTGCAGCGCCACATTTTCTCAGGGGAAATTGCGGTAAATACTTATGACTGGAAATGACTGAATGAAGCTGGTAAATTATGAAAAAAAGAAAAAAGAAAATCAGGTCAGTCAGTGTCAGTGTATCTTGGCCTTCTCAAAGCCAGAAATCAAAGTCACCCAAATCATGTACTGTTAATAGCATGTTAACATGATACCATGATTGGATGTATAGGAATGTATATTTTAAGTAATATATAAAGACCATATCTAATATTTAAACATACTTAAATATTGGTGTCTAGAAAAAAAAAAAAAAAAAACATGGATAGCAGTTGGATAATTGGATCCAACAAAGGGAGTTGAAGTTTCCAACCTGAAGGGAATTGTCCCGTAACATACCTGGAGAGAGCCTGATCTGAAATCCGTTTGCCACAAGCCTGGGATCAGAGAAGTAGGTTGTACCGTTCAGCTCTTGTTGTCCTTTGCTCATGTCATAGAGGACATCCATGCACTCTGATCCACCCAGCACACTGGCAAAGGACAGAGCACAGCATTTAATTTCATATCAGTGTATTTTTACATAAGACACATGTCTTTGGTGTGTCAGTGTCAGAAAAGAAACAGCTATGACTGTTTAAGTACTAAGATTTCAAAATATGAATTAATCACTTTCCACATATTCCACTGTTAGGTGGGAAACTTGAGTGATACGTTACCCATCTGTTAACTGTATAGGGGTCTGCAGGCACGCTGCTGGAAGTATATTATTCTCCAGAAGTCTTTTAAACAGCAAGGCCTCCTCCACCCGAAATGGATTTAACAACATGAGCTCCCTGCCACATAAAACGACCCAGGCGCAGTGAGAAGCCAAGCGGTTTACAAGCCTGAGGCCCTGTGGGCCGGAGCCACTCTGGGACGACAGGAGGTTAAGCCTGCGCTTGAGGGCAGCTAGGCAGAACGGGAGGGGCTTGGAGACCTTTGCTGGGGCACTTTTTTTCAACGGCTGAGAGGAGAAGAGTTTGTCAAGGAGCTGCTGGTTGGAGAGCGGAGCCTTGCGCTTCAGGCCTTGGGGCTTGCTGGCCGGGGAGTCCACTGCTGACTGCAGCCGTTTGCCATCTCTAGCCGGCGTCTGCCCCTCTTCGGCACGTAGTTTTTGTAGGTTGTATACGTCGACAGCCTTTTTGGCTTTCTCCTCATACCTGCAATAACAGGCAAAAGGCAATGGGGATGAGTTATCCTGTTCACTTCCTATCATGAAATACGCAGACAGTTGGTTTTATACCAATTAATAAGGCAAGTGCTCCTCTGAGTATCTGCTTTTTCTGCTTCAGGTATGAACATCGAGAACCAATTACTCTGCAGGCCTAGTGGAGTCTGGTTTACTGAGGAGGTCAGCAGTTGTGACTAATTAAATATGCTCAATTCACATAAGGAACCTTGATTTCATTTCCTTTAGTGAATCTAAGTGGCACTTTGGGAGTGGCTATAAATCACTGCATAAAAAAAACGTGCCGAAACTGGCAAGATAAAAACCATCTGCTACCTGTGACCAGATGGGGGTGGGGGAGTAAGTGGAGAGACAGCTTACACTAAATCCCTGCAATGCAATTCTGAACTTCCGACGGAAGGCGCTTCACTCTGCCGTCACGTAACATCTGCACCATACATACCACACCACATAGGTGGATGTGCTTCTGCACCATACATAGCACACCACATAGGTGGATGTGCTTCTGCACCATACGTACCACACCACATAGGTGGATGTGCTTCTGCACCATACGTACCACACCACATAGGTGGATGTGCTTCTGCACTATAAGTACCACACCACATAGGTGGATGTGCTTCTGCACCATAAGTACCACACCACATAGGTGGATGTGCATCTGCAGAACTGAAAGCCTGCAAGTTCAGATCTTCTCCATTCAATTTCTCAGTGAAGTTACAAACATAATGCTCAACATATTAGGAATGGGAGGACATTTCTCAAGGAGAGGCATTTATAGTTTTCACAGACATTAAAGTTTTCCATTTCATGCCAAATTCTTTATGTATGAAGGCAAGTGTACACTTAAATCTGAATTATCAGCGACCCTAGAATTTAACCTTGGGAAACACCACATGTTAAAGAAAGGTAGGCTATTTGAGGACATTAATATTGTAAAACGGCTGATAACGGGCAAGTCTTGTATAACAGGCTTTCTTAAAACACCTAAGTAGTGTATCCTATTAAATCAAATAAACACCAGCTTCTCATAGCTGCTGGATAAAAGTCTGAAAAGCTGCAAAACATAAGCCTTTTCAGTTCTGTGACAATAAACTGTCAGTTTCCTGTATAACCCTACAAAAACTACATTGGCTAGAGGCTGATGTTAAATAAACTACAGGGAGAATTAAACTACAGGGAGAATTAGACTAACACTAACATTAGACAAGGTTTGTCCTTCCAGCAAAACTGCTACCTAGATCATGCACAATTGCTACATTCTTCAGTTAAAAATAATTTAGCTCCAATATTTCATGTGACTTCATGTCCTGAACAAGAAGTTCTGTTTTGAAATAGTTTAAATGGAAAATGTACTGAAGGTGATATGTTAATCATGAAGGACTTGCAGATAAAAGGCCACACATGCAATGATGAACAAAAGTAGCACAAGGTCTTACGGCAAAAATCACATCACATTGGCAGTAGTGGCTCGGATGAGCACATTCGAAATTGCAAATACAATGCAAATTCTAGAAATACCTGCATAGCTTCAATTAAGCCAACAGCACAAGCCCAACAGTATTGCGCCTAACCATTCTCACCTAGAATCTGGGGGAACTAAATCTTTGGATAATCGTGTGCTGCTTAAAACAGGATTTTGCTCACACTGAGAATTAAAATCAATCCATTCATACAGAGAGTGCTTTAAGTTAAGCAGACACAGGGACAGTGACGGCTCAAGACAATAACAGTAGTCCACACAGTGGATGAAGCACAATGGAAAGCAAGCTACAAATCTTCTCAACTCCTGCTCATGCTTAGAACAACTTTCCTTTGCACACTTGTGTGAAAGGCCATGTCGGGAGCGCTGTTTGTACTGCAAGCCTGGAATTCATAACGAGGATCAAACACACATAAACCAAGCAATAAGAATGCAATGCTCCCTTGGTGTGGGTACTTTGGAAGAGTACCAAGTTCATATAGCGTTGCTGGAGTAAGGCCAGATTTTTTTTATTGCGGTATCTGACCATGACAAGGAGTGTGCGCATGCATTCACACACACATGCATCACATACAAAATAAAGACTGAGAAAGGTGGTGAAAAAAACGAGGCTGTGATATATAACTACAGGCACATGTTACATGATTTCACGTAAAAGGGATTCCTAGAAGTGCCGTGCAACTTAACAGGGGTGGCAAAATATATCGCATATTTGCGTAGCCTTACTTCAACACCAACACACAGGGGGATTCTAAACAGATGTCTTTTTCCATAAGCTCAACCATCCTTAAGTGCCACCAGCAACACTGATACACTTTTTCCATCCTTTCAATTACTCTAAATAGGTATGAAGTACGTATCTGCAATTTACTTGGGGGGAGTTGACCACTCCCTAGGAAGGGATAATGGTTAGATTCCATTCCACAGAGACAACCATGTGTATTGCTCCTTTTACTGGGCTATATCTGGTGTTTAGTTAGCAACAGCCAAGAAAATACGGGTCAATCCGTCAAAAAAGTGGAAATATCCGACGAATGACTGATCAGAAAACTGTCAAGTGAATTTTCAACTGTATGAAATTCACAGTTATTCATCATTTTGGAGTTAATATCACATTTGTTGTCATGTCACGCACAACAACCTTCTGGTGCTATAAATACATAACATACTTTGGAAAATAGAGAGGTATTTTGCAGGACCTTCCATTTACAGTGGAAAATATTGACCATCTCACCAAGTAATCAAACACAGTTGCCTGGAAAATGAAAACATAGTTTCAAATCAACAATTCTCCATCTGGGTAGCAACACGAACACGCCAGGAGGATTTTCCACGTCGTATTTTATACATGCAAGTGGCAGGTCGATTTTTTTAACCAAATGAATCACAACAACTGGAAACTGCTGCTTCAAGGGTGAAGGTCTGGAAACTCACTTCTTCCTGTCTTCCTCCCCAAGGCTTTCCCATCTCTCTTTAACAGCAGTGGTGACATCCTGCACACCGGCTCCTGGGTCCTCCTGAAGGATGGACACTCTGCAATCCCGCTCGAACAGGGCACGGGCAGACAGGGGCTGACGCACGGGGCGGGAGCCGATCAGTTCGTAGGCCGTTGGCTTGGGCATTCTGGCCACAATGACATTTGACAGCTTCTTGGACGGGCTACTCCTGCATTTGTCTATGGTTTCTGGGACTCCCCGGGGCTCGGATGGGACGTGCAGCTTCACGGGCTCCAAACAACCACCGGTGACCGGATCCGTCAGGCCCCGGCCCCTGCTCCAGCTCTCTGCAGAGATGCTGCAGTCTGCACTGGGTGTGACCGCAAACAAGTCAGCACTCTCCTTCCCACCATCTTTTGTGTCCCCTGTGCTTAAACAGTCGTCATCTAGCAAGGAACCGTTGACGTGGCTCAAGTCAAACAAGCTCTTATTGATTATCCAGTCCTCTGATGAAGATGAAGAGCTGGTCTGGTTTAGAGATGTGTTACTGGCTGGATCACCTGTCTTTGTTGCGATAGTTCCGAACAAATCTACGTCAGAGCAGTCTAACGGGGTTTGAGGCGAGACCGCAGCATTGTGACTGAGTACATCCTGTGCATCAGGATCAGCATCATTATTCCGTGTGTTACCAGGAAGCTGCTGGTGTGTTGCTAAGGACCCAGAGGCTGAGCCATCTCCTGTCACCTCACAGCTGACAGAGCCTTCAGCGTCTGCCAAAGGACCGTAGAGTGAAACCAACATGGACTCTACAGCAGCCAACACTGCTTCCTAGGAAAAGCAAAAGAAAATGGTCTGCTCATTGTGCTGCACATTACGTGTGAAAATATTGATCATTTAAATGAACAAAGATAAGCTATGCTAAATAATGTACACATTTGACAGCCAACATTTCACCTTGTTTTGAAGCATAACTTGAGTTTTGTCAGGAGTGAGGTTGACATCAACCGCGGATGAAGGGACCATAATGTTCATCACTAGGATAGGGTAGCGACGGCAAGACGGATCTCTACTACAGAACTGCTTAACCAGCTGTGAATGTCAATAAGAGAGATCAGCTTATTACAGTCAATAAAAATGTATGATGAAAGTCAATGAAATTAGGAAAATCTTAAGCAATGGTTCTTAATGTAATCCTAGTTCAGTAAGTAAGGAAGGACTGTTGTAGATTGTTGCTCAGCAGTCATTGTTCTGAACCAGATGTACCGCAGAGCGGTACAAAATATGACCGCCGCCGAGTCCAGCACATTTTTTCCACAAAAATAAATCACGCTGAAAGGCCTATATGATTCTAACTGTCTCACTAAATTGCATTATCCACACTCAATTCTCACTGGTATCTGCTAGACAACAAGTACCAAAACATGATTAGTTCATAGATTTCACATGTAAAATTCATTTTATACAAGCCCACCTCCATCTTGTCTGTTCATAATTCTGAGAAATTCTTGAATTGTGAGCATGTGTGCATGTACATGTTTATGTTATGTGGGTGTGTGTGTGTGTGTGTGTGTCTGTGTGTGTGTGTGTGTGTGTGTGTGTGTGTGCCTGCGTATGTGCAATGTGCATGCATGCGTACATATGTCTACTGTGTGAGTATGTGTCATACGTATGATTACTGTGAATGTATGTGTGTGCGTGTGTATCTGTTTGTGCACATGTGTGCACATGAAATGGGTTAACATGACCCCTGGAGGCAAACATACGGAAAAAAATGGTTCATCCTAGGCCCTACAGTTCTCAAGATATTCACAGAGAACTGTGTCTGCCCTACCCTCCTTTCGGGGGGGGGTCCAGTCTAGCGGGGGGGCTACAGATCAAAACGAAAAATGACGGTTCCATGCTATCCATGTGGGGTTACATGCCAACCAAGTTTTGTGTACCCCGGTCTTTCAGTGTCCCGGGAATCCTTGTTGGTGTACGTCACTAAATGTACACATAAATTATTTTATTGTAAGGCCCCCCATGAACGAAAGTACACAAAACTTCGCATGTATTCGGAGGGTGTCATAATGATCTTACACTTTTAATTTCGTGCAGTTTTGACCATGTCAGCCAGAGATATTGTGATGAAAACCCCTAATTTTTTGCTTTTTCATTTTTAACTAGGTGGCGCTATACATGAAATAAGTGGTAATGGGATGGGTTAACATGCCCCCTTAAGACTAACATACAAAAAAAAAAGGTGGACCTCCTAGGCCATACGGTTCTCGAGATATTCACAGAAAACTGTCTCCGGCCACCTACAGGCCAGTTGGTGTATAGTAACATAAATTAATTTATTGTGTGGCCCCCCATGAACGGAATTCCACGAAACTTGGCGTGCATACAGAGGTTGTCATAATGATCCTACACTTCCAATTTCGTGCAGTTTTGACTATGTTAGGTCACAGATACCTGCAATTACAACACCTAATTTTTACTTTTTTGTGTTTAACTAGGTGGCGCTATACATGAAATGAGTAGTTATGGAATGGGTTGACATGGCCCCTTGAGATCAACATACAAAAAAAAAATGGTCCTCCTAAACCCTACGGTTCTCGAGATATTCACAGAAAACTGTGTCTGCCCTACCCTCCTTTCGGGGGTCCAGCGGGGGGGGGCTACAGATCAAAACGAAAAACGATGGTTCCATGCTATCCATGTGGGGTTACATGCCCACCAAGTTTCGTGTACCCCGGTCTTTCAGTGTTCCGGGAATCCTTGACGGAAATTTGGGCATGCGAAAAAGAAAAAAAGAAAAAAATCTGACTAAACCTATATGACCGCCGCGCAGCGAAGCGGCGGTCATATAGGTTTAGTCAGATTTTTTTTATTTATTTTTTTTATTTCGCATAATAAGTTCTGCAACAATTGCAAATTTTTTTATATTACCTTTTGATACATTCACCCATTAAACTTTGGGCTGCTTAACCAGAGAATGAACATGTACATGAAATATTATGTGTAACCTTGAGAAAAAGTTTTGTAAGGATGAATATGTACCTTAATACTAAACAATCAGTGACACTGGTGTACAACAAAACATGTGGGAATCCCAATATTGAAGTTTTTGATTGTAATAACAAATTACTAATTCATCATACCTTCATAATGTCTTTGTGATGAACTGGACGGTTATTTACAAAGACAAAAGTTCTGTCCGGATTACTGGAGCTTGCTGAGGCATAGTCAGAGTCTGGCTTTGGGAAAAATCCCTCGATCGAAATCTGTTTAAAAAAAAAGCATACAAGTAAAGGCCTACACTGACACATTAAACTGGCATGAGTCCTTTCATCTGGGATCATTTAAACGAACTGAGATCCAATAATTTATTATTTATTAGTCATTAAGAGGTACAACAGTTCTCAGATTGAAACACATGCTGTACTAAAAATAGAAATAACCAAGGTGTGTAACGACACACGTAAGATTTCCTCAAAACAAACAAATGACTCGCTGTTTGTTTACCCATATCACCAATTTAGCAACAAATCACATTCTTGGTGAACAATCATAACAGATTTGTCACGGTTTTACTGCACCATGGGGCCAGGCTGTTAAGATGTGAAATGAAAACAGTTTCTGTTGGCGCTGGGTTGTACACACCAGTACATGCCCAAAACACAAAATGGCTACAAATTACTCAGCGCGCTCCCTTACGCTGTAAACTTTGGGTACAATTTTGAATTAACAAGCGCAGCAGGCGGAGAGCCAAGGGACATTTTAATTGGAAGCTTTGACAAAGTCTCTAATTGCTGTGATTGTGACTTTCACAATACCAGTGTTGCGTTACATACAGTTTGCCATTACGACATATGTCAATTAGAGCAGCAAAGGTGATCCTAAGCCCTGAAAATGAGGCTCTGAATGAGGCCTATTATTCCACAGACAGTTCACCCCAAGACCTAATGGGCCACATAGGTCGTAATGTTTGCTACTAAACCCACTTTGTGTTGCTGAACAAGCACTACTCTCGAGCTGTTTCTCAGCACGGCTGACCATGCAGATGGTCAACACAAGTGCCCCCTCCACACCCCCCTATGCCAAAACATTCACATTGGCATTTCAGTTAGTAATGGATGCATGCAAGCATAAACATACGAAAAAACGAATCAATCAGTGAATGAAAATCTAAACTGACGAGCAAAAAACAAAAGAGAGTACAGATTTTGCAATGTCTTTGCATAGCAACGGAAGCAGATCAGGTAGTCCGCACAGGACGACCTAGTTTAATGAAACGCAGCAGGGCTGATGGGAAGAACACCTTTCCCCATTGACCTCCCTGCGAAGGCTCCCGTGCTCCTGGGCCGCCCAAGCCCCGGCTCACGTGTCGTTTCCAGGAGGTGCGGGGGAGAGCCATGTTTTGGCATGGTGTGGGAGCTGACGGGAGAGCAGCTCACCGGCTAATGACTGATTGCTCAAACAGACATCTGCAGCCATGAAATATCATACCATAAATTAGCATCTCACTCTCTCCCTCCCCCTCTATTGTGGACATTCTAAGAATTTATTAATAGGGGGCCGATATGCATCCTCTTCTGGCATCCTCCTCCGGAGACGCGGCCAAACGCAGCTCTAGTTATATACACACAATACAGCCTCTCTATAGCAGACCCAACAGTATAGTATAGTATAATATAATATAGTATAGGATAGTAGAGTATAGTATAGTATAGTATAGTATGGGTGATCAGACTGTATGATTCACATAATGATTTCCAAAATCACTGATACACACACAGTAGTAGTTGAGCTGACTTTCATTGACTGCTTGCAATTAGTGACACTTTTTCCACGAAAAATCATTTAGGGGCAGCTGTCTATGATTTGTTTAAAAACAAATGTTTTACAAGGTCAATGTGCTTATATAATTAAATTCTAATTTAGAATTTAGGTAGTTTTAGAATGAGCTAAATCTACCTAACAACCTTACATCCATTAACTGAAATTACATAACTGGGTGTAAATCTTTCTCACTTAGGAAAGCATGAAGCAAGAATAATGCTTCACTTGACAGAAATGCTGTGATGAAGTGATTTCATTATAAAGCCACATTAAACTAATGAATATGGGACAAATATATTATTTGTTAATCCATAATTAATATTGTTCATAAGTGTTCGCTTAATTGCATGCCCATATGGAATAAGCATTAATCAATGCATGTGTTAACTACTCCCTTTGCATTATTTAGCGTTTGTAACCAATCTCTCATTTGCCTTGAAACTCATGATCACCAAATGAGTCCATGAGAACTATGATAGCTGTGTTAAAAGCAATGTCACTGCTGAAGGGCTGGAGCGGAGCGGCGCTGTATGCACGAGCTGAGTTCATGCTGAGGGCTGAAGCCTGGCCAACTGCTAAAGTAGGTGTCAAACTTCAGCACACATTGTTCCAGAGATCCACAGCTCATGCATCCTCTGACTAAAGGAACACTTCCTCCACTCAGTGGTCACTAAGGTCTGGTGAGGGAAATAGGCACGCGGGGAGATCGTCCACTGCTGAAGGGATGAAAAGTCAAGTCAATGATGCTGGCCTTGACTTGAGAAAACAAACAACTCCAATCTCAACAACAAACAATGTATAGAGGGGTGAGGCAAAGGGGAAATGTGTGTCCAAGGGAATATATGTGCTGGTAGAAAGCACACTACACCTGCCGAGACCAAGCACTGGCATTCCTTCCAGCACTCAATTACTATCACTCCACTGCCTCTTCCTTGAGCACGAAGAAAGACATTCCTCCCTTCATATGTGAATGAATGGGGGAAAAGTGTGGGAAAAGGACAGGAAAAAAAGACAAAAAAATGTAACTGGCCTCCTTCTAACAGATTGAACAGTCTCTGCTTTCAGCCATTTTGCCCTTGCACAATAACGGACCTGCGCATATACGGCAGCATGTGGCCAAACATGCGCTCTGGGGTCTGTTGCATGCACTCGGAATCTTCTGGAAGAATAATTGGTGCCAGCTCAGTGTGGGGTGTGGCTCGATGCCAGTGAAGGCCAGTCATGTCCCTCTGATGCGCTCTAGCCGCATGCGTGGCAAGCCGTGCCATCCTCTCTAACTCGCCGTGCGGGCTTTTGACGTATTCTGTCACATGGCCAACAGTCCACAATACCGATCCAATTTCATAGTCACCCGCGCCAGACTGTTTAAATCCTCTCTTTTTGCCTAATGGACTACACGACAAGATAGAGAATGTTGTGCATAGTGTGCACAATGCACACACAATCATAACTTGATTGTAACAAGGGACCATGAGTCTAAAAAGATCAATATTATAAAAAAAATTGACAATATTAGCCATTTGCTATTACCAGTTCATTCATTTTTCAAAGATAATAGTAATGGCATTCTCCTCATTTGTGAATATCTACTGTGCATTAATAAGAATGCACATTGCACTGATTACTACGCCCCGCGTGCAGAATGCTGCAGGGTGACGGGAAACTTCTGGAACGGTCTGAGGTGATGCTCTCCATCCTAATCCGAGCAGACCCTCCACGGGACTTCAGCCTGCGGTGAGGTTCCTACAACTTTTACACTGAGGGCAACGGCAAGAGAACGCTGAGTCAGTCATGTAAAAGTAATCGCCGTGGAATGCACTTCAAGGGAAATAAGAGGAAACAGCACTCCAGGGACAGAGAAAACTGTTAAAGCATTACATTGAACACAGGCCTTGAATTCAGCAAATTGTCATGCAGCCAAGGATGTTTCAATAGTATGTCCAGGCTTCACCTACAGCTTACTTGGAATGGTTTCAAATAACATTGCAAATCAGTAGCAGCAGCAGCAGCATTAAATGGCATGCTGTTTATGATGTAGTCCATGGCCTAAGCCCCATCTCAGTCACTATGCAGGGCACATTGACCTGTAGAGGAATGTGTACAAAACTCAGGGGCAAACCTCTAGTCTAATGTTCAGTACTGTACTTTCTATGCATCCACTATAAGAATTCTAGGAATTCCGGTCCCATTATGTGCGGGCCATATCAAACAAATATGCCTGGATTTCCTTAGCACTTTACTGACCTCTGGATGCTCCTGGCGATGTTGGAGTGGGAACATGTTGGCCATGAGAGCCGCTCCAATCACAGCCATGAGGGCCGCTCGGTGATCCGACACCCTGGACTTCTGCCAAACCACGACCTGAAACAACATGGTAAAACAGGTCAAGTTATTTTCTCCCATCCTAAAATAGGAGCACCTGTGGGATAATGTGCCCACAAACAGATACTCATCACTAATCAGATATCCTCAATGGAGAAATTACCCTCTAGAGTCATTTTAATGGGCATAAGAGCAGGCAAAAATGACACTGCCTGCATTGTGGATGGTCTGGGGATTTAAATGAAATCATAAGGAACAGAGAGAATGACATTTCTGTGAGATCACAAAACAAGCCTTGTTCATGCAGAACTGTTGCAATGATTTTGCAAAAGAAGACAGCTCAACTCAAAGTTAATTAGACATTTACACCTGAATCTTTAACTTTTGACTTACCTGCTAACAAGCATGAGGATATTAGCAATATCACAAAAGTAAGGTAAGGTGACATTTTTGGGGTGGGTGTGTGTGTGTGTGTGTGTATGTGCAACTAGTTCATTTGAAAACAGGATGCACATATTGACACCTGTGGCTTTGCTTCATGTTCGCTTTTCCACCAGTAAGCACTTCCCGGGTGTGGATTTCTGGGTGCGTGCTGTTTGCAGCACACACCTCTGCTATGAAACATACAATTTGGTAGCAGTAAAGAGATCACTCTAGTAAACAGCCCTAGGAGAACCCATGAAATCTGAGTGGGAGACAAAGTGCAAAGTTCGTGATACGGGATACTGCTGCAAGTGCTGATGGGACAAAAAGCAGGCGTGCTCCTCCCCTATGATGAACGAATGAATTAAACGAAAAAGGATTTCATTTCATCAGAGTGCACTTAGGCCTGGCACTCTCGCCCTTCCAAATATCTCCCATAGCTTTACCTACCTATGCCCCTGCAGTCCACGGGCTGGCAAAACACATGCACAGAGAAAGTGCACACAACAACATTGCTGCATTCACAGTTGCTCTTGTGCTGTTTGGAGTATAGTGAGGAAAAACTGTCAGGTATTTAAGGGTAAACTTCCGGCAAGCCAGCCCAACAGCAGGAGTGATGGTCTATTGGGCTACATGCTGAAGAGGGAAGTTCGCACGCGTGCTGATCGAATTAGGGAACACCGAGAGCCCGCGAGGCCAATTCCCAGAGGGGGCGAACTCTCCTCCGTAGATTCACGTCTTAACGCTCTCCTTCCTGGAAAGCCGTGATTAATGGTGGAAAAATTCCATGTCTCTGCAGGTGCTGGTCAGGTTTCAAACTATGTCTTGGCACGTGGACAGTCTGTGTGTTATATTAGATTGCTCTGAAGGTCTATCCCTTACACCACTCTCAAAAGATCTTTTTCAGAGGTTGACAATACTAGACAAATATGCAAAGGTGCGCCCAATCTTCTGATGCTAACCATGTCAGTCTCTTACACCCATGGGAGACAAGATTATGATGAGCATGGAGAGGAAGATTGATGCACAGAAACTCTCAATCTCAAAATCTCCAAATAAATGGGAACCAACCATGTTGCCATATAGTCTGACACATCTTGCAGCAGTTGATTCCATGTTGTGTCAAGATCCCAGCATTCAATCTATGCCATTTGTGGACTCACAGAGACACCTGGTGGCCCACAGTTTGACCACACACTGAAATATATTTCCACAGATGTCTATAACATGGCGAGCTCAGATGCGCCACACAATCAGGGGTGTAAACAACTCAGACAGGTGAAAAGAGCTGACATGTGGCATGTGTGCCATCCTACCTTGTTGTGAGCGAAGGTTATTCTCAGCTCAGGCTTGACCACGGCATAGGCCATGAGAAGATCCTGGACTTTCTTCAGCTCCTCTTTGCATTTCTTTGTGTTTGAGTAGTACTGTCTTCTCACGGGGAGGTTCTTAAACAGTTTAAGAGCACACACGGTTGTCCCTGAAGTGGAGGGAGAAGCGATGTCATTAAATGTATGACACTGTCAGTGCTGCTAATAACTAAGGACTAAATTCCCTGCTGACCTTGGCCAAGATGTGATGGCTTCTGGGAGACGATATGCCCTGTGAGGTTCAGTGTATATTGTGTGCTGAAGTCCTCCTCTGCTGTCTTGGTTGTAACAACAACCTGATTGACAGATCCAGTGAGTTCATCAATGGCAAAATCAAATAAAATCTGTTAAAATAACACACATCTGAGATCAAAGAAAGCTGCCTCCTCACCTCTGACACAGCACATATGGATCCAAGCGCCTCTCCTCTGAATCCATACGTCTCCAGCTGCATGAGGTCATCATGGCTGGAGATCTTTGAGGTATAGTGTTTCACTGCCATGACTGCCGTGTCAGCAGCTTTGATCCCTGAACCATTATCTCTCACCTCAATGCGATCCAGTCCATAATTTTCCTATGAATCGAACAACAGTCAAGTATTAAGTTTAAAAGACAAGTTCTGACATCTGAAAACAGTCTACGTGTCAAATAATAATACAACAGAACTACAATCACACTCCAGCTTAGTTATCATGTTACTACACCTGAAAAAAAGTTTGAGCCTATATCAGTAATCAATTCTTTAAAGTTTTACCAGGACTCATAATAGCACAAAATAACAATACCTCTAACATTATAGGCAAAGCTAGATTTTTTTAAAAACGGCACGGGTAAACTAAATTTAAACCAGAGGGACACCTTTTGGGGAGAACACTTTCTGAGGACCCCCTCATAATCATAACAATTAAGCATGCATTGGCATGCAAGTTGGGGCCAGGTCCACTATCCCGTGTTTTCTGGCAGGTCTTTTGTCAATTTTGGATTTTGCATCACTGGACAACATGGACTGACTCAAACATTTACATGTATACAAATTCATCAGCTAGCAAATAAGCAGGAGTAGGAATGGTTCATCATGACCTGAGTGAAGTCTTTTTTAAATGTTAATGTGCAGGGCTGTACAGTGCTATATTTATGTAGCACAAGCGGAACCCCTTGGCTACAGGTTGCAGACCCTACTTTGAGATCCACTGCTCTTAACCACTGCACCTGGCCACAACTTCAGAGAATACAAATGGCATGCTTAATTCTTATGATTATGAGGGGGTCCTCAGAACATTGTCTCCCCCAAAAGGGGTCCTTGGCTTGGAACTAAAGAAAATAAGAACCCTTGCTAAGAACCAATTTCAGCCTAAAGTGACACTAGTGAAAAAGTGTTTTGGCTGGTTGTGAATGCTTGTATCATTACCAGTTTAACGTCGATGCTTGTTGAACCTGCATCCAGTGAGTTCTCAATCAGCTCCTTGACGACACTCACAATAGATGTAATGACTTGAGAACTTGACAGCAAGCGGACTGTCTCTGCTGGAAGTTGCTTCATTGTGTCGCAGCCCACCTGGAATAACATTACCATACGTTAACACACAATGACTTACTTTGACGCACATATAATAAAGTTAGACCTATTCTGCCGTGCAAATGAGCCATGACGTAATGCAAACTTGCAGTGAGTATAACTGGCGGGAGGTTCGAGCATTCTCATCAGCATCAGCAAGGGCTAGCTGGCAACTAGCAGTCAACTAAACTGCTAACGTTATAGCCTTAAATCAACATTCAACACATTCATATTCCATAATCCCCCTTCCTACAGTGACTCAGTATAGCTGTCAACGTTGTTTCTAGTTATCTGATGTTAACCAAATGCTGGTCAAGTAAATTACACAACACGAAATTGCGTTAAACCTACCTGACAGTCATCTAAGGTTAGCAACTTAGTGATTATGGTGATGATTAGGTTGAAACGAACATACAGTACTTATCCAAACAGGTTTAATTTAAATCGTAGGTTAACGTCGACACCAGATTATCTTATTTAAAATGCGATATTCTGCTTGATGAGAGAAAGAGCTAATGCTTTTTACAGTAACATTCGCGGCTTCTGTGTATTTGCAATTTGTTCTACTATAATATTCTAAAGTTGATAGTACCAGCTAGCACCGCTGTCACACTCATAAGCTAGCTGGGTCGCGGCAAAATCAAAACACTAGCGCGGAATAAGTACTTCCGTTAAGGTCTTTACAGGACATGTCAAAATAGAAGTCCTATGTTTTCTTAAAAAACATAGTACAAAATAATAGTAAAAAATCTGCATATGGTTGAACAAAACACGCAAGGCAGGGAGTGTGCGTTTCAATGTAGCTATCAAAAAGGCTATAGAACTAAAGTCAATAAAGTTTCATAAAAGTCAACATCTTTCTGACTTGCATGAATTGACAGTAAACATCCATGTGCGTTGGTGACTTTTAAACATTGCACTAACAAAGATTTTATGGAGTCTGCGAAATAATAGTCTTCCCCAAAAATTCCGGACTGAAAATATATAACCTATAGGCTACACACTATGTACCACATGGGGGCAGTGTTGTCCAAATAAAGTGAACCTTTTAGAATGTTTTCTTTGGGTTTATGCCTTAACCTACTTTAGTGTGGGTTTAATTGCTGCCGAATATTTATAAAAAGATAATGTGCGTCATGTAAGTCTGTGATCTTTGTGACAAATCCAAAGCCTCTTACTTGCAAATGTGAAGGCCCATATGTTTTAGTGCTCTCTTGAGAAATAAAAACGTTATTCTGGGAACGCTTAGCTAATCTAATATCAGACAGAAGAGTCAGACATTAAAGATAAAAAAATAAATAAATAGTAGAGTTGAACAGCAATATAGCCTACCTACAATCTGAACAGGTGCATGCCAGGACGCATTATGTGGGTTACAACGTTTATCTGTGTAGAGAACACAGATGTAGGTTGACGTAGGCTATGGATACTGCTCTCTTCAGTTATCCCACAAGTTCAAGTCCTGAAACATCTGTGGTCATTTGGTGCGGCAGGCGAGATGACAGGAGGACCTCAGACATGTTTGGTGATCCGGAGAGATTACTGCTTGCTGTCTTATCAAAAGTAACCCAAATGTAAACGTTTGGATTTTATGACTTGGATACGTTAGCCTACTGTTGAGATGATGTTTCTATTTTAATGTTTTTATTCCAACGATCAAATCTCTTCCAAACAGTCAATGCGAAGGTACGTGGGCTATTTGACCAATCTTGTCTAACGATGCATTTTATGCCAAGAAATAATATTTTAGATATAGGCTATGTCTACAATTATTGAATTCATTAAGTGAGAATATTTACATGCACGTTTGGCTAGGGTATATACCCAAACTAGCAATAGGTCAATTTTTTGACGTCGTAGGCTACATAATATTTAAATGACCATAGACTTTAGTGCCATTTAGTTTTGACCTTGACAAGATGTTGCCCATTTTGTTGTTTCCGCAATTGTCTGTCAACAAACAATGAGGAATCAGTTGCAATGTCAGAACAATTCATAATTAATTAACCCCACAGGCGCACACTTTACTATTTACATTGATATACTCTCAGGACAGGCTAGACTACTCTCTCTATATCTATTTAGCCATTTATGCAAATCGTTTACGAATGAAAGTCTGCTCAATTAAAGTGATATTATAAGCACTTTCTAAAACCTAAACAAGAGGTCGGTCCGGATGTCTTGACGCACGGGCGCGTCCATGTTTACCTTTACTGGCGACCGCCTGGTGCAAGACTGCCAGCTAGCTAGGCTCACTGTACTGGCATACCTGATTAATGATTATTTGGGTATAGCCAGACAACGTGTCTGCTTTCACAATGCGCGCAGTGAATGTGAGCTTGGCATACCCAGTATATATTTTTGAATCCAGCGTAAACCATTTGGATATTACTTTTATCTATTTAATGCCTGTGCATTGAAATTATTGCATTTCATTTTCCTCAGACTAGTAGTAGAACATCTCATATGGAGAGTTAAAAAACAAAAGAGAGTTGATATGCTTAATCTGTAATCAATTTGTAATTACATGCCTGATTTAGATCAAAACAAGCAAGACTTATATGAATAATCAACCAGTTGCACCCTCTGTAAAGTAAACTGAGTTTACAAGCCAGTCTACATTAGGGAACATGGGCCTTTGAGGAATGGTCATCTCCTCTCTCCCTTTTTCTGTTTCTCTCCAGAGGCCTTTTAGAGAGGGAGTCTACCAGACCATGAGGGGTCCCACGAGCAGGGCTCTTTGTCTGGACTCTTTCTGCATCCCTCTTCTTGGACTAGCATCCTCCTAGCCCAGCGTAGGCCGGTACCAAGCACTGGAAGAACAAACACACAGATCGCCCTCCTCCTGCTCCCTCTAACCCCACCCGCCTCCCATTTCCAGACACCCAATGCTACATTATTTATATCATGGGATGCGTCAAATCGAAGAAGAGCGACCCCACTCAGAATGCGAACTCTGTGGAGAGGGTGGATGGCAAGGTGGGGATGCAAGGTGGAGAGAGGACCGTCCTGGTGGATTCAGAGACGGGGCCCGCACAAGATTCACCGCGGGTCAACCCAGTCCTGCTGGACTATGCCCAGCGCCTTTCCGAGGAGATAGTCACCCGTGCCGTGCAGCAGTGGGCGGAAGTGGACAGCCGGTACAGTGACATCCCCTACATAGAGTGTGATGTGCCATGACGACACCAGGCCTTCCGAAATGAACACACGTGGAATTTCGGGGAGACAGGGTAACAGAGGGATGGGAAATGCCACATCACAGACCCTTGGATGGGAATGTGACAGCTGTCCTGTTAGGGAGAGGATTTTCACAGCTCAACATAAGAGGGGAACACTCAAAAGTGAGGAAAGGGCTTGTGTTGATACCTTTTACAGAGGAAACAGCTTCTCTGCTATGGCTGCGTTCAGCCCATTCCTTTCATTGTGTGTCTTCTGGAACTGTCTGAAGTTGCCTGCCTGGCTGTCTGTTGACCATGACAAATAGACATCGCAGGGCAGCTTATCTTTCATGCTCTCATGACACCAGCGTGGAGGGTCACTTCACTTCACTGCTTCTGCTTCTTGGCTTGGCTCTCATTGGCTGTTGCACCTCATTCCACTCGCCCTCGCAGATAAGTCTTGGCCTTTAATTGTCAGATGAGGAAACACAGTTGGAGGCTCAACTCAGCTTTCATGTTTTGTCAGTCTGTTCTGTCAGTGTGTAGAATGTCCATTTGGGTCAACAGATACAATTACACACACACACACACTCACTCATTTACACACACACACACATACACACACACACACACACACTCCCATCCCATTCATCCTCTTTCCATTTGCTTACCAAGACACAGCAACAGAAGGTTCATGGTTTCTCAGTAATGGGGTCTTTGGGGATTTGCTGTGGACTTGTGAACTACAGACATTTATTACCTTGCCAGGTCCTCTGTCAAACTCAGTTATCGTCCTTGTGGGTGGAGATAGGAGGTGGTAAATCACTATGACCAAAAAGCAAACTCGCAAATCACTGTTTGCCACGGTTATAACATGCCACTGTGCTTTGTTGAGGGAAGATGTCCTTGTGGACATAAAGCTGTTGGCTGTACAGTATATTGTTTGTTGCGATCACTCAAATGACTTGTTTCTTTTTGACTCATCTGATCTGCAATTGCTGTTGTTCAGCTGTGGTGGTGATGGAGACATTACCCTCCTCAGTTGTTACCCTCGGAGCATTGCTGCTGCAACCAATATGCAACTCGTACAGTATGCAGGGCCATGGCATTTCAGAGAATTTATGTCACCTTAAAATAGCCAACATGCTATTTAAATTCTACAAGCCACACTTGGGGGACCAGTGAACATGTTTAGATATAAGTTACATAACATGCCAGTGCCCTTAATGAATGGTGAAACAAGCACAAACACACCAAGTTGTGTGGTCTGGTACACAGCTGCTGCCAGTCCACGTGTACTTAGCATTCAAGTGCAGAGGGCAAATATGGAGATGTAAGTGAAATACACAGATGTCACTGTTTGCCAGCCAGTTGCTGAAAGCCCTTTAAAGCTAACTTGTCTCAATAGACTGGTGTGTCGAAAAGGAATACTGCCAACGGTGTATTTTTGGTGAGAGGTAGAATATTGTATAGTGTAAAAGGGAACAATCTTGAAGAAAAATAAAACCAATTATCCTATTCAATAAATGTTAAATGTGTTATTATATCCGAGGCCTTTCTGCACACTATGCAGCAAATACAGTATGCTTGTTCTAAATAAACAGACGCTCAGCTCTACTAAAAGCAACAAGAGAGCTACTGCATGACAGCTGCTCATACCAGGAGAAAGATTTAGACAACCCAGGCAAAACAACTAAAATTCTTTACATATTTTGCAATGAGAAGCATTATTATTTGTTATCTGGAAATGGAAGATAACAGTGTATTTGCTGTTCTGTAACTAGCCAAAAACGGTTGAGCATTCCAGTTTGAACACTGTGTAAATAGGTGCTACACTCACACGGTACAATGAATATCACAGTGTGTTAAGCAACATATCTGACTGATTTTAGCTCATGGCTGTACTAAGGAAAGACTTGAGGCATTTGCATACATCCTCCCTGTTATTTTGGTCTTCTTCAGGTTCAGTCTACCTTTGTACACCAAATGTCACATGGAGTGACATTGCATATGCGGCCCCATATTGATCTCTCTCAAGGTCCTGGCCATTTGATTACCCAACTGGTGCTGACCAGACTCCTGACCGAGGAGAAACTCTAGAGGGTTTCTGAGACTGTTGTTTCCATTTGTAGCATATCATCCATAAAGATGGCTATTACTTGTCTTTGGCCAAACCACAGCCATGGATATCTGTAAATAATTCCAGGGGAGAAACGATGCAGAGCCAATAAACCTGAAATAAATGCATTTCTCTGACTTTCGAATTCTATTTCTATTATTTCTTCTAAATGTTACTAGGACAGAATCAAATAATTGCATTCTCTGAGGTATTTTCTGTCTCGTAAGTTAACCTTCAATGTAAACAAACAAACACATACAGCAATGTCATATGGCTTTGGTTCCCACAGAGATCTCAGGGGTAGAAACGGCAGGTTAATTCCTCCTCCAGCAGGGCCAAAGGAAGGCCATCACAATCATTAAATTGACTCCGATCTTGCTGCTCAAAGGGAACTACTAATTGACTTACATTGTGGATCAATTAATTAGCTGGCCTGAGACCAACATCAGATGTCATTTGCACCCCCAGCTTTTAAACATCCTCAGCTACCTGTCGTATTTGGATTACATTTTGTCGCTTGACAATTTACACATCAGATGCAGTAGGCAATAAAGTCTGAATCATAAAATGAAGTAGGATGATTGTATTTCCCTAGGAGCATGTGACATACTGCAACAATGCCTCTGATCTCTCTTGAAACACTATAGTGGTTCATGTGTCCTTGAAGAACTGCCAGAACTGATAGCCCACGATGAAGTGCCGACTGATAGCCTTGTAGGTGAAATATTACATGTGAGAGACTTCCCACAGCTTCTTGATGTCTGTTTCAAGGAGAACAGGAAACATTTCTAATGCCACTGCATGTGCTGATCAACACAAGTAATAGGATAAAAAAACACTGAGTACACATCTAAAGCAGAGTTCTTTATTAAGCCTGTTCATCAACTGTTCATTGAACTAGTTCATCTATTTCAGACCATGTCAGATACCTTGAAAATAGTCTTTAGTGAGGACATAGGAATGCAAACAGAAAGATTCAGTAAATCAGACCACACACTCCATTTCTATATTTTTTACAAAACATCAGCAAATAGTATCAATCAAATATAAAGCACTGAGTGGTGAGTCTGCATGGATGTGTGCCAATCATGTGGCACATACTGTAGTGTCTCATTCCGAGCTGCCACCATCAGCACAGGAGAGGGCTCTGTGGCACTCCGTGCCCACTACCACAAAAGGCCATGGTGAGGGTGGCATGTGGGAGAGCCTGCGCGATAAAGACCCCTGGGGGCCTGCCAGGACAATGGTGCTACAGCTTGAGGTCATGTTCCCCCAGGGACTTGAAGCTGTCCTCCACTGACTGCTCGGAGATTTCCTCCAGGGTGCCTGGTTTCCACTTGGGGCTGTGGTCCTTGTCAATCAGAACTGTGCGTTTAGAAGTGGAAGGAGTGACAGATCAGTAAGGCTGGGGTGGAGGCATGGGGGTGGATACAAACACATTTACAGCAGTAAACCAAAGAGTCTGGATACAGATAATCCATGGAACTCACAAACTGTTGACGATTTTCGCAACTAATAAAACTGACAGATTCTTCCTTGTTTATGAAAAATGACTCATGACTCATGACTTAGAAGGTCATGCTGGTTGCAATTTTGTCTGTGGTATTTGATTTAGTACAAAAGGGGGACTTCAATGCTTTATGTCAAAGTAACCTCTCCAAAAATGATATTCTTAAATGACATTTTTGTGTTGTAAAGAGTATGACCACCTTACCTGCTCTAACTCCTTCATAGAAATCTTGACCTTTCTGTAAAAAGGAGATAATACATGCACATCTCAATTAACAAGGACTATTAGGCTCATTTCAATAGCATATGATGTACCCTCAAAATACATCTACACTTCAACAATCACACTCCAGCAATCTGTGATGGCAATGATGAGATCACGTAATATCCAAAGATGACAGTGGGAGAAGCTGGAGGGAGGGAGGGAGGGAGGCGGACTGAGACGCACCATGCAGGCTTGGGTCAGCCTGTACTCCATAACCAGCACCTCCTGCAGGGTCATGGAGGCCCCATGCTCCAGCTGTTTGAGAGTTAACTTCATGGATGTGGGAGACATTTTGGCAAGAGTCTGTGTAAAAACAAAACAAACATAAACAAACAGAGTGAAAAGAAAGAAACTGGCCGCAATCACATCTCTCCCATCTACTGCCACTAAGGAATGTTGATGGTCAGATCACCAGAATACACAGAACATTTCACACACAATTGTTAATCCAAATGCACATATTTAAAGGCGTATTAGGTGAAGATCCATGTTTATGAAGATGATGTTTATCTATGAATATATCAATTTTTAATGTTGATCTTGGTCTAATCCAAGCTTTCTCCACAAAGTAGCAAAGACAATTACATATTTCACTGGTAATCAGTAACACTGGAGGGATAAGTAAGACATCTGACCAGATTCTTAATATGGTTGAATTAACTAAGTATTATGAGGTAATTAGGACCTGATTAAGTTTTAACCTCATTAAAAAGGTACAGTATGTCCATCCCCATCATCATAATTGCCTTCCCCTGAGGCGTACAGTAGATCCGGGACTGCATGACACTAACTGCTTATATGATGACATCAGCATATGCATATGGGCAGGAGATCTTGATAAGACCTTGTGGCCCTCACTCTCCTCCACTTCTCTGAAGCCACTCCTGCTGTAACAGCTGATGGGGTTGGCCAGAGACAGCTAGCCTATAATAATAGGTCTGGGATGGCCAGGTTCAACAGACGTGCTGAGCTGGGCAGGCCATGAGTCCACCTGCACGGCCACCACACCTCCCTCTCACTGAGCTCCACTCAACCTTGTGGTTTTATCATCAAAACAGAAGGAGCCTGCAGCGAGGTCAACATTAGGATGACCCTTAAACCGCTCTTACGTGTACACGTCATTCAATATTGTCCACCAGACTATTTCATTTCAAAATATACTTCTGCAGATATGGTCAGTTTATCAGATAACATGTTCAATTCATACATTCTCTGAAACAATCAAATATTGACTTTACTTGCTACTTTGCATTTTTCAATGGAAGGTGACCGTTGCCGGGTCAGCCATTTTGCCGTTTGCAGTAGGCTCACAGACCAACACTTGCAAAGAGATTCTTTTACGTTCTGCACATCATCCCCATGCTGTGAGAGGCAAATCCGAGCACAAATAGGCTTTCTTCCGCTAATGTTTTATAATTGAATTCAGCCGACATTACGCAACTCTGGAGCAGCACAACAGAGGGCTTTTTGAAAAGTCAATGAAAAACAGAACCCAGCTGACCTTGTCCATTCTGCCTCTTCTCTCACCCATTCTCAGTCCTTCATGGCGACCCTACCTCAGAGTGAGCACCAAACATAGGTGTTTTTCAGCACCTTTGCTTAAGCCGGGAGGATAAGCTTAACCCTATTAAGAGCTTACACAGCACTATTACGTTTTTAATGAGACGGTCATCACAAATGTGCTCCCACTAATGGGGAAGAGGAGGGGGGGGGGGGGGGGGGGGGGGGGTCAATGCCTACCTCCACCTGCTTCTTAGCGAATGGGGAGCCATCCTTCTTTAGATTCTCAATGATCCCCTCCACACTGCCAGCATCAAACAGCCTGCAATGAAAAACCAATAGAGTGAGCTAGAGAGGACCCAGGAGATGTTCTCATGATTGACTGACACTGCCGACAGCAATCGAAACTACATTCACGTTTGGGTGCGATGTGATGCTTCACACAAACCTAATCTGCAACTCATCTTGAGATGTGAAATCCACCAGAAAGCACGGAGGCAAATGTCACAGACAATGTTTACATAAATTATTTAGGTCTGCAACCCAGCCACAGGTACACACGCCGCCCTCTGTACCAGGAGATTTGAAAAAGCAAACTTTGATAAGACAGATTTTTCCCCTAAGGCAACAGAACAATGCTTATCAACACAGATAAACCATGCACTTTGTTTGGGGAACAGCAATCAGTGGATTGTTCTTTGAACTTGTGAGTAATGGCACATACAGTATTCCAAATATGGCACTACCTAAGGGCCAGGAGAAAGGAACAGGCCTCAGACTTTGTTGTGTTGTGAGATTTCCCCATAACCCACTGGATTGTGGCGAGCCATTTAGCATGCCCAATCAGTTTTGGAGTGTGACCGTCCGCTGACGTCAGTCTGTTTTTCCCTTGAGGCGATCTAGTTTCACAGTGAAATTTTGCTGTTTTGTGAGTCTGCTCATGTTGAAGTGTCTGTCAAGACGTATGATATTGCTGGACTATGCAGGGTATCTACTGGGGTTTCTACACGGACTGTGGAGATTTTAGGTTATTAGAGAAAAAACATTGCATTATGTATCCATCTTTATTCTGTAACATCTAAAAATGTTGAACATTTGCTATTTCTCCTAGTTTCCATTCTTTTTGAATCAGGCAATCAACTATTTTAAAGCAAAGAGAGCAGAGAGAAATCAGGAATAGACAAACATAATGTGACAGTTTATCTCAATTCAATTAAATTAAATTCAAATCACTGTATTCATTCCTAGGGGGCAATTACATGGCACAAAGAGCATCATCATACCTGTTGATTGTTTCCATGTGCTGCTCAAGGGCAAAGGGTTTGTCTGCATCCAGTGCACTCTACAGGGGAAACATACAGGTCAGCTCTTTAGTGTGTGTGTGTGTTCACTGGCCTTGACATTTTTGACCATTTCAGTACCGTTCGATCACTGACCACTGCCCTCCTCCACATTCTAATGTGATGAGGCTGCTGAGGAGTTTCTCTGAATACGAACCCCTTACAGGCAGCATGTTTATATAGTCACTTTGTAGGCACACACACACACACACACACACACACACACACACACACACACACACACACACACGCACACACACGCACACACACACACACACACACACACACACAATCAAACAGAGCCCTTGGTCCAACTCAACTGGTACTGCCAAGGCCCCCTATCACAAAAGTGCTGTGTATTTACATTCTACTCATGCCATCTTGGTGTGGGCAGCATTACAGTCTGGAGGACACCATGCCTTTCCCAGGATATACTAGGTGTGCCTGACAAAGCTTGGTCATGAGTCAATAAACAAATACAGGACTTATTTCATTACACTAGATCATGCTGTAACCTGCAGTCCATCTACACTGATAACACACAATCTTCAACATGAAAAAAAAGAACAAAGCTCTTGGATATACAACCAGAGAGCACACATCTACAAAGCAATAAACATATAAGACCTCATAAATCAAAAGGCAGAGGGCAAATCTAAGGACCTGCCTTTTTATTTTACAAAGGTGGTTTCCACACAATACCCAACACATTTTCATAGGGCTGCTGTTTAGCTGCAGGTGGCCCTCTCAGGCTAATGCCTGGTGCAGGGCTCCACTGAGTTGGAGCTTAGTCTGCTCTGCGGCCCTGTCCAGCTCCCCTCTGGAGCCATCCGACCCTGGACAGGGGCAAATCCAGCAGGAGAACTGAACTAGTCTACACAATAGCTCCATAAAACCCCCAAGCAGAGCACTGTACTTTGATCTCTAAATTGGAGTGTAGACATGATGAGGATATACAGACTCAAACAGACATTAGACCCACACTATCCTTACTGGAAAGTGTAACCCACTACAAACCACTAATGGATATATTCAAATCCAATATCCATTTATGAGGTAAACAAATTAGTATATAGTACAGGGGTGGGCAAACTTTTTGGCTCAAGGGCCACATTGGGTTTTGAAAATTAGCCGGCGGGCCGCACAACAACCACCCCCCCCCCCCCCCCCCCCACCACCACCACAATCACCACGACACACACATAAAAAAATACATTTCTTATAGCCTATAATTTAGTATAAAAAGTATTTGTTTTAAAATATGAATTGCTTAAAAAAACTGCTCATTTTATTCTGTTTAACAAATGTATAAATTGTGCACTGTCACTTTAAGACAGTCGCTTTAATTCACGTTTATTTCTCAATGATCTTCTGCCTGATCCGCTGCTGTACCTACGGCTGGGCCTTCTCACAGTTTTTAAATGGTCAGTAGTGGGAACTACTGTTGCCTTCATGATTTCCTTTTAAAAGTTTCTTATAAGAAGGAGATATCAATCATCAACAATGACAAGCCAGCTGGAACCTGCGGCTCTCTCTCCCTCTCGTGAGTGCAGACGCGTTCCCAATTAAATGAATCGCATGATGTTCACGTTAGATCTGCTGCAAAGGAGATAACTAAGAGTTAACTTAGTTTAACATGATGTTATCTCTATTTAACATGATGTTTTGACATTGACATTGTACGTTCTCTAAGGAGAGTGAAAAGCAGTTTGCAGTAAAGCTAACCAACGTCGTCTCTATCGCAGGAGAAAAATAGCGAGCAGCCTGATAACCAAATAAAATGCTCAGCGGGCCGGATGAAAGTGCTTGGCGGGCCGGATCCGGCCCGCGGGCCGCAGTTTGCCCACCCCTGATATAGTACGTCTAAATCTTTACCTGGTGCTGGTATGAGTCCAGCACTTTAGCCACATCACTCATAGAGGGAGACTTCAGGTCAACCAGATCCTTCTCAAGGGCACCAATCTGTAAGGAGAGTACATCACCGTCAACTGGAAATACTCAGCTGTGGACACACATACACTACAATACACTATAATACAGCACCTGTACAGATGTTCCAACACATCCAGTCTTTTCATGTAACAAGTCAGCTGAATTACAGGATAGACAAAGAAATAACATGGACATGACAGGCAGGATGACTGAAATGGACATGGGAGTGGGTGGACAACAAACAGATGGAGAGAAAAGTGAAGCTACAGACGGAAAGAGCTTGTACTGTATGTAGCATGCAGTAATGACAAACTAGATAGATGTGATGATAATCAGGACATGAAGGCCATTAGCCACTATCCTGGTCCTGCTCATGGTGATAGTCTACACTACAACTCAACTGAACAAGGTCTGCACTGTCCAGGGCTATTGTACACATTCTACTGGACTCTAGTTGCCCTGTCCACTGGACTCTCTAGTTGCCCTGTCCAGGGCTATTCTACACATTCTACTGGACTCTCTAGTTGCCCTGTCCAGGGCTATTCTACACATTCTACTGGACTCTAGTTGCCCTGTCCAGGGCTATTCTACACATTCTACTGGACTCTCTGGATTGCCTCTGGCTTTGTGTTTGAACACACACCCCCTCTCCTGCTAACGGGTGACCTGTCCTGCTGCTGTTGCCTGGTGTGCTGCCCTTGACCAGTGTTGCTGCGTTGGCTTATCACTGCATGACTCCAGCAGTGCCTGTTCTTGGGACGTTCACTCGCTTTTTCCCCCTTCAGTAGCACATGGAAACAGAGCCAGTGTCGCAACTTTTGCCTGACTAGGTCCTGGCATGGGCTGCTAGCGCCCCATCGGTTGGCACCGGCTGCAGATGACTCAGCGGATGGTTCTTGGGCAGTGCCCACTTCTCGGCGTGAGCAGAGCCGTGATGTACCTTCTCTGACTCCACAAAGTGTGTGGCCACGCCCGCCCGCAGCACGTCCCGGCCTCGGAGGCGAAAGCCGGTCAGGGCCAGGAAGAGACCCAGTCGGCCTTGAAGCCGGGGCAGGAAGTAGCCACCCCCCACGTCAGGAAACAGGCCTAAAAGTGAAGAGATATACATACATCAAAGAGGTCAAAGACAAAGGTTATGGGACATCCAGAAGTGAGAGGTGGTTGTTCGTGAAGCGTTGCTTCCCCAGACAAAAGAACCCAACCCTGACCAAAGAAACAGTAAACATCACAAATAATCAAATTCATACGGCAAGGCCCCTCAATTTCAACAACAGCTTAGACTGATTGATTCCAACAATAACATTTACAGAAAATCCTAATAAGCTCCATACTTGGGACATCCTTCCTCCTAGTGGTTTACATTCCTGATAAATAGAGCAAGTGTCTCATTCCCATCACTAAGGAGACTGCGGGAGCCAGAGACCCAGCGTCTCCCAGTCATCCAGAGGGAATGTCCCTCTCAGAGTCTGTCTGTGCCAGCAAAGAAAGCGCTCACTGACGTCTAAAGAAACTAATGGAGACAATGTGGTCGACCTTCCAGTAATTTCATGTCTGATGCCCATTAGAAGCCAGAGCTACCACAAAAAGGATAACTCTGTCAACCAATTAGCTGTAAATCTATTTACGCAAACACCGCAACTATGATGCTAAATATATGGGGTTTTGGCTGTTACATAATGGAAGTCTGGGGCTGAACAAGTGGCCCGTTCAATTCTCATGTTTCAAATGCGATTTATCATCGTATTACGGGATTTGATTCATAGAATGCTAAAATATAACACTCTTGGAAGATCAAATTGTTAAATGGGCCGATGAGTTTTGAGCAGTGAACAGGGGATCCCTCCTCCCTTTCCTATCCCCCAAAAAAGAACAACAAAAACCCATGAAATAACACCATATCTCCCAATATGGCACAGTAGGGAGGGATGTGGCACTGGGATGGGGGTAGCGGACAGAGGATTAGGCCTTGCTGACCTGATTCTGTGCTGGAAAATGTAATATCATAAATGCAGATTACAGGGCGCTGTTCGCCCACTTGCTTTGTCCCACCATGGGGACAGTTTAAGACACCAAAATCCCTTAATCTCACCACGGAGGGGGTTAAGGCAGTGGGGGTTGGGGTCTGGAAGCAACAGAAACACAGATGGAGAGCACATTGTCCAGGAGGATTTTGGTCCACTCTCTTCCCAATATTCAGCGAGCGAGTTCACACCATCTGATACAAAGTGCAGAACAGTGTCTGGTGACCCAGTGTAGCCTCTAGTCAATAGGCAAGGGAGGAGGTGGGTCTCTACGCCTTTCGCGTCAACAGTTAGCACATTCTGGTTCGCAACTGCCATGACATAAAAGAGAGCTAGGCATTGGTCAAGCCGTCAGAGCATGCAGGCTGAATTAATTACTAAATGATTGACACTAATGCACCAGCAAATCTGAGTGACACGTCATCTCAGAAACAGAACATTTGAGGGCATAATCCTGTAATTAAATTTTGCATATTATTCTGGGAAGGAAGCAAGGAAATGAGAGGAGGCGTTGTGCCTCCAGCGCACTTCACCCGACCCAGTTGGCCACCCCCAGTCTCGGCACATTAAATCAGGACGCCGAGCAGAAACTTTCACCGTTGTGGCAGCCACGACACCCAGGGACCCAGGAGCACCGGGGGACAGAGGGGACAGAGGGAATAGAGAGGACGGGGGGGGGGGGGGGGGGGGGGGCGTCATGCCTGTCCTCCCGCTTTTGGCTCAGCCCTTGTGTGTAGAAAAGCTGGAGATCCTCTGAATGGCCAACTCAGCATTACTATGGACACGGCGCTGCTGCTGTGGGATCTGGGCCAAAGGGTTTGTGTGGGGGAGAGCAGAGAGGGGAGGGGTCATCAGGGTGGGAAGTAGGTGGTCCGAGGGGGTCCGGATAAGGCCAATGCACTCTTTCCGTGGGGTGGGGGAGCTATGTATGGGTCAGCGCTATTCCTGGAGTCCTCACACCCCTCTGACCTTCGCTGTCCTTCAGGTGAAAGTCAGAGACATCCGCTCAGCAAGACATGACCACTGCCACGACCCCCAAAACAAAACAACACAACTACTTGCAAAGATTAATTACTTGTTATCTTCCATGGAATTCTCTCTGGCATCATCCCTGAAATCTTCATGGTCTAAACAAAGTCTCTCCAAAGTCAAACATACCGTGTTGCGCAAGATCTACTCACTTGCAGATTTTTGAGTAAGAAAAGCGTGGTGTCTGTGCAGAGTCTGCCAATTAAGCTCAATCAGAGGCAAAGAGGATTAGCCTACTACTACTTCAAGCTAATGGACAGTGAGAGGCGCTGTGCGTCTTTATGGCATTAGCCAAATGACTGACAGCCAGTCAGCAACACACATATTCACAACCCAACCCACCCCCCCCCCTCTTTCTCTGGAGCAGGAGCCCAGAGTTGTGTGATGCGCAGCACCATCCGCTCATCACGTTCAGGATCTGGACGTGATGAGCGGATGGTAGCACTGATCCCTGGGATCTGGCCAAGGCGCCGCTGCTCATCTACTGCTGAGGCGCAGGCCTGCATCGCTAATGATGGGGAGGAGAGGACAGGGCACTGAAGGTCAAGGACAAACTCCGTTCATCACAGATCCAACGATTTACGACATGGCTGTGAAAAAAAATACTTCACTCCATGCGAAGCAGGTCAATTTTAACCAGAATGCAGTGCTCTAAATGGCCAGACATCTGTCTCATTGGAGAGCACTACGACATTAGAGAACAAATGGTGCGAGGATAAATCTGGACAATGCAGACGCATCTAAAAACTAGCAGATCCGATGCAAACTACTGTACATGCTCTGTTGAGAGCCAGCAAATTACTGGCTCTTGAGTCTGAGCTTCACGTGTTTCAGCAAGCAGGAAATATCCATGAATAATACAAGAAGACTGTTGCAGACAACATCAAAAAAGCTGAGCGGGTCCAACAGCTTTGGGTTGCTCACAGAGCAAACACCCAAACAGACAGAGAGCCGATCCCTCCAGTTTTTTTGTAATTCTGTGATCGCATAAATTACAAAACGTTTGCACATTTGTTTGTGATGCATGGATATTTTCTTATTTGCTACAAAACGTGCATAACATAACCCCAAAAAGTCACTGATGTTAAATTTCAATGAATTTCCGTGTCCTGCTGATGGCAGACTTTCTCCGTCCGCTATTTACAATTAAACATCAGCGCCCAATGGAGCATTTTGAAGATGAGTAACATATGACAATGACTGAATTTCAAACGAGAATGACAAAGTCAAAACTATGTATTGAACTGTCAATATGCACCAGGGAAGCTACAAAGTTTCCGAAAACTCGATTGAGGACATCTTACATTCAATCAATAGATCAATCTTTGCTTCAAGCAGCTAAAATGATATTCAAAGCTCATATTCACAATAAAGGAGCATTTGTGTGGTTATCAATTGGATACAGTACTTGTGAATATTTCCTATGCCCAACAAGGACTACTTCAGTGGGTCATACAACTCCCCTTGAAAAGCAATCTGCCCTCAATAAATCTCTGCACAGGCCTGACATTAAATCCAACATGGCGTGTCCCTCAGATGAGCAGTGCCTGAGAGCGACATACAGTAGCTGGCCAGCAGACACAGTGAACTGTCGGGGTGGAAAGAGGGGTGTGAATGTGGGCGTGAGCGGATGTCAGCGTGGCATGAGCCAGTGAGTGTGTGGCATGCATTCCACTACATGAGTTGTATGATATCCACCACGTAGGCCGACATCTGAATGCCTTCTGTTAAGAAGACCTTGGGTGGCAGATGCACCGCCTAACTTGTGCCTCTCAACACAATACAAACAAGACTTCATGTTCATAATGAATGTAAACATACAATTGTTGAATGATGGACATGTTTCAGCTCCAGATTCTGCGGACGAGTAGTTGCCTGATGATTATGACCTTGGGTTTAAAGGACTCCATATTACACAACAGTGTAGGACTAATTGTTTCCTTACCTCTAGCTAGAGCCCATCTGTTGGGTTTTATGATTAGCTAACAAGAAAAGTTCAGAAGGCTCTAATTCTCTGAGGACGGGGGTCAGCAACTCTACTGCTAATGCTGACATCCTACCCATTTACTATTTAATGAGACTGGAAAACAAAAAGCTCCAAAGGGAAGCCCAGAAGCACTACACTCACAAGCCATCAGTCAGGATTGCTTGCTTACTTTGGCCTAAATACATAAAGCACTACACATTTCTAACCAATTCATTTCAGTTGTGGTAGTAGCATTCAACTTGGCTGAAAATGCTAGAACATCTGAAACATCTTCTGATTGTTTACACCCATAGTGCTAATCCCAGAGTGATTAGATATCCTCCAGGGCCCCTGCATGTCGCATCCGTCTCTGCAGCGAGGAGTTTCCCATCATGCAGTGCATCTGGCCCAACTCACGCTGGGCTCCGGCTCCAGGACAAGACTCTCCTGAGGCCTGAGCCAGTGTGCTATCACGCCCCCTGCATTATTAATGCCGCCAGACCAGCACACCAGACTGGCCACAAACCAGAGCTGAGAGAGAGGATACAGAGACAGAGAGAGACAGAGAGAGAGAGAGAGAGAGATTGGGAGAGCGAGAGGAAAAAGAGAGGCAGACAGAGAGAGAGAGAGAGAGAGAGAGAGAGAGAGAGAGAGAGAGAGAGAGAGAGAGAGAGAGAGAGAGAGAGAGAGAGAGAGAGATTGGGAGAGCGAGAGGAAAAAGAGAGGCAGACAGAGAGAGAGAGAGAGAGAGAGAGAGAGAGTGAGAGAGAAAAGAGATTGAGAGAGAGCGAGAAAAAAGGGAGAGTTCTTACCTATGGCAGTCTCTGGCATGGCGAAGAGTGTCTTCTCTGTGGCCACCCGAAACCGCCCGTGAACCGACAGGCCAACGCCCTAAGAGAGGAGAGAGTGATCGAGAGGGAGAGAGATGAGGAGGAGAGGGAGGGAGAGAGAGAAGGAGGAGAGGGAGGGAGAGAGATGAGGAGGAGAGGGAGGGAGAGAGAGAAGGAGAGGCATGAGCGATCGATACCTGGTACTGAGCAGTGAGAGGGGCAGCAGATGGGCAGGACCCAGAGAGGGCAGCAGGATGAGAGTGAAGCCACCATGACCCCCCCCCCCCCCCCCCCCCAGCTCTGCCCGGGTAATTAAGAAGAGTGGAGGGTATTAGGAGGGAGACCACGAGGGTTAATGAAGGGAGACGGCCTTGGGGCAGATGCTCAAAGAGAGAGGGAATGGAGAGTAGGCCATTGAGAGATAGATAGAGACAGAGAGATAGATAGAGACAGAGAGAGAGAGAGAGAGAGAGAGAGAGAGAGAGAGAGAGAGATAGAGATAGAGATAGAGATAGAGATAGAGATAGAGATAGAGACAGAGACAGAGACAGAGAGAGAGAGAGAGAGAGAAAGGGAAATACTGGGAGGGCCGCTCCCATACACATCTACCCGGCCCTGTTGTCATAGCAACACGGACCCATATTCCTAATGAGTGATCGGTACACCAGAAGTCGGAACCTGAAGTCAGAGTGTATCCCCAGCTGCTCCACACAGCTGCTGCAGTGACTCTGTGTCTGGCAGAGACAGGAGGGAGGGAGGGGCAGCGCCCCAGACCCACCCATCGCCAGCGCTGCCACCACCCCGCTCTGACCTCCGCTGGCTCACAGCCACACGACCGGTCACCCCACCGCCAAAGGACGCCACCGCCCCATGAACGCGGCGCTCGAAAAAGGTCACAAGGTGCTGTAGGCATGCTGCCGGCACCACCCTCCACCACCACACATCACGGCAGAGGAAAAGCACGACGCAGGAACAGACACACCAAAGGGACCACAGCACTCACGGTGATGAGAGTTGAGCATTCGGCAGCAGACAGTGGGAATAGGGTATAGGACATGTAAACAAGAGATTTAAAGATTATGTGCGCAGAGTACAGGCAGTAAACCTGCATTCAACTGGGCACGACACAGAAGAGCAGAACACTAGCACTGCTAATCACAGCTCAGCGTCAGACAATCCACTCACTTCATTAACGTATACAAACCAGCCACAGCTGATGCTAAAGCAACACCAAGCACAGGCCCTGGGAAAACGTCCCTGGGAGACAGGCAACCTTCATAGATCATTAGGAGAGAGAAGTCGCCCTTACTGACCACAAGCCTCATCCATCTCTGTCAGTAATCTGGGATGCACACAGCAATAAGTTGAGGATTTTTCTTTGGTCTGAGGAAGTCCCTGAGGTGGGATTTGCCCGCTCAGTATCAACTCCAGCACTTGCTGGACGGTGATCGATACGCCGGTCGATGCATATAAATTCTCACCAGTAAGAAGCCCCCACTGGAAACCACAATGCGATTTCTCTCAGCTGATGGGGCTACTATTTTTTTTCATGTTTTTCCTTCTCTGTTGCCATGGAAATATAAAGTCATAAATAAGTATAAGTATATACACTCTTTTGATCCCGAAATTTGGTCTCTGCATTTATCCCAATCCGTGAATTAGTGAAACACACTGCACACAGTGAACACACAGTGAGGTGAAGCACACACTAATCCCGGCGCAGTGAGCTGCCTGCAACAACAGCGGCGCTCGGGGAAATGCACATAAAATGTCCTGCTAAAGTGGAGAGTTGCAACACATCTTGATCTGCTCCTCACCCCTCAGTGGCCAATCGTAGGCCTACACAGTGGGTGGGTACATGGGTTTTCACATTCAGTGTATACATTGCACAACCACAACTATGACAGATTACTGGCATCAACCACTTAATGTAACCTACAGTGCGAAGGCGCTCCGATGTCTTTCCGGCAGGTGTTCTCTGTCATCTTTACTGCACCTCGCGAGGCACTTGCGCTGTGTGAAGAGTGGGGTGGGAGGGGAGTGGAGGGAGAGGATAAACTGCGACACTCAGGCTCCAGCTCACTTCAGACGTGTGAGTGTCGCCAACCAGAGCAGACTAAACAGCAGCTCCATGGCTGACACTGCCCAGACCTCCAGATGCCTCTGTTGATGCCAGGCGCACACACATGTGGTGTTGCCCATGCTGTTACAACAGAGGACACAGGGCCATTGAGGATGGTATACAAGCTTATCATGGGCACGACAAGAGCCAGCCGTCAGCCTGAGTTACCCTCATCCACACTGCCTCGATGCCAGGAAAATCGACAACATCCGTTCTCGCCTTCAGTGCAAAAGAACCGTTGAATAGTGACTGTGTGGGTGTCTAAGAGAATCTACAGCATTCAATCTGATTCTCAAGGCTTTCTGCTCAAAACAGGCATAATGCACTCAGCTTCCATCACCCAACGCTAATTTCACATCAGTATTTTTAATAGGGATTTAGGATACTACTCTCTTTTTTTATCAGCCTAGAGCAGCAGCCAAGAGCTTGGAGCTGGGATGTTTTCAGCGGCGTGGACAGATGATTTATAAAGTGACTAATGGACGGCCGGGGTTTACTTTAGGGACACCTCGGCGTTCCGCAGGCTCTTAAAGGCTTGTACAAATCACACTGGAGTTAAAGCAGAGCAGAGCGCTTTTTCCCCTTTATTCATCACCCTTACACATGTCTTATGTCACTGACGCTGCAACACCGCGGTGCAAAGGTGCGTGTCCATGCAGAGCGGGCTTCTCAAGAGGGAGAAATGGATGTGGAGGGGTCGGAAGAAGAAAGCAACACTGAAAAAACATTTTGTCCAATACATTAAGTTGGATATCAGTCCAATTACCTCTACCCTAAATGTCTACATGCCATTTTTAATTAAAGTACAGAGCATTATCAGATTGTTTACATGCATGCAACATCATGTCTCCATTCTATTTTTACACGTGGAAAATAAAATGTTTTAACGGTAATGGTTGGTCCTAGGCACTGTGGGCAACATCGGTCTGGTTCTGTTCGGTTCATATGACACACGTTTTCAGGTGGAGAGAAACCATTCTTACCACTCAAAGATATTTACAAGCTCCTAGTAACAGCCAGCTCTTTAAAACAGGGACCTGAAATGGAAAATACCAACTGTCAACAAGCAATATCTCACTGAGGTGGTCAAGAAGTTTCCTCCAAACCACGTTCAAAGAATCTCACATAAGAAATCTCTTATCTGCGAGTCATCATCACACAGAGCATCTTGACTCTTTCACTGCAGTGGAAATGGGTCGGTGTGTACCAGGAGCTTTGAAGAAATCTTCCATCTGACATTCCATTCAGAGATGGTCATTGGCTGGAAACAAACATGGTACCAGAACATGGAGCAAACATCACAAGGGCTTCATGGGAAATGTGAAAACAAGGAAGTAATGAAAAAATAAAACAATAATTAGCTTTGTGTTACTTTAAGCATTCCATCATACCACTTGTGTATCTGAAAGCAAGCAGTAATGCACAAATGCACAAATAACATCAACGGTAACCCAGAAGTGCATCATTGCCTTAGACAGCACCAACCGTTTTCTCGAAGATGACATGAAAGACGCTAATGGCTGATAAAATCTCCCTGTTTGAACAGTGAGAGCATTTACATTTACTGTAACAAAAGCCTCTGTCTGTGGACAAGCACGGCATGACTTCAATCAGCCATTCATGCAGCATAATCGGACAGGATGGAGGGCTTTAAAGCAAAGCAAAGCAGTGCAGAGCCACAATGTGTCCTGAGCAGAATATAGTGTCAGAGTTGTCTCCTGGAGGAGGTCAAGCAAACAGTAAATAAAGCTGCAGTGAGTCACAGCTGACTGTGTGTCTCTGTTTGTGTGTGTGTGTGTGTGTGTGTGTGTCTATTAGTGAGACAGAGAGACAGAGAGAGAGAGAGAGAGAGAGAGAGAGGGAGAGAGAGGCTGTGTGTGTTTGTGTGTGTGTGTGTCTATTAGTGAGACAGAGAGAGAGACAGAGGCTGTGTGTGTGTGTGTGTGTGTGTGTGTGTGTCTATTAGTGAGACAGAGAGACAGAGAGAGAGAGAGAGAGAGAGAGAGAGGGAGAGAGAGGCTGTGTGTGTTTGTGTGTGTGTGTGTCTATTAGTGAGACAGAGAGAGAGACAGAGGCTGTGTGTGTGTGTGTGTGTGTGTGTGTGTGTGTGTGTGTGTGTGTGTGTGTGTGTGTGTGTGTGTGTAAGGGGTTGTGACTTGCCGTGCTGCCTTGCTGCTATCTGCTGCTCCTGGCGGTAGCGTCATGCCTGAGAGAGCCTGGTGATTAAGAGCTGCACAAGGGACCTCAGCACTATTTTGCTGCACTCCCAGTCCCACTTTCAGAGAGGGCCATGGCTGTTCAGACTCCACACTTAACATCCATATAAGGGCAACAAGCTCTTCAGGTCGAAGCAATCAAGACCTCTGTTTACATAAGATAGCATATGTACCCAGTGCTCAGAACAGAACATCACCACTGGAATCTTGTCCGCTCTGTGCATTAATTACAAACATGACCATAAGGCCATTATCTTAATGTTCAGTGAACTGTCCATGTAAATTACCCACATTTGCACTTACAAGAGTGTAGAGGGCCTTGAAGGTGGGGATACTCAAGCATGCATGCATTCTGAGTGTCTCTGTCCAGTGCTAACAGGCAATGCTATCACGCACATTACTGTACCGGTAAAGGAAGGGAGATGACAATGATAGATATGGAGATTCTCTTCAGTGGCAGGGACCAGTGCTCCAAAGAGGTAGGCAGCTGTGTGTAGCGAGCTGTGACTTGTGTCCCTGGCGGCAAGCAGACCTCATTTCACAACCCAAAATCACCTCAAAACACACGCACAAACGCACTTGCAACTTGGTGACGCATGGTACTCGCTATCTGTAGATTTAACAGCATCGCAAAAGCCAAAGGGACTAAGGGATGGGTCAAAGTAATCGTCATTTAAATACAATGGTCAGGCTCTCACCCTTTCTACCATCTGTCACATATGACCTTCTGCTGACAGAAACAGGACAGCACCTATGTGAGCACAGAAGAGTATTTGCTGAGGCAGGTGTGCCCTGGTTCTTGGTGCAAAGGACTAGCTGGCTGATAAGGGTCCAATCAAATCTCCTATCTCGAGAGAGGATAAAACACTGCTTATCAAATCAACACAAATGTCATAAATATCAGCCATCAAGGTATTGTTTGTTATATCATTTCTTTCGTTCAAAAAAAACTTGGATTACGACTATGACCAATCAAGCAATGAGTCAAACCTCGGGAAGAGTGCACTCTTGCACACTGTCTAAATGGCAAAAGAAAAGCACCTGTCTGCTGCTCTGCAGCTGTTTAGCCACGAGTCTTTGATATGACCAGACACCAGATCTGCCTGATGCATTACCCTGCCACACATCATTATGCCCACACAGGTAAGCCTTGTTGTTCTGCCTGATGCATTACCCAACCACACATCATGATGCCCACACAGGTAAGCCTTGTTGTTCTGCCTGATGCATTACCCAACCACACATCATGATGCCCACACAGGTAAGCCTTGTTGTTCTGCCTGATGCATTACCCTGCTACACATCGTGATGCCCACACAGGTAAGCCTTGTTGTTCTGCCTGATGCATTACCCTGCTACACATCGTGATGCCCACACAGGTAAGCCTTGTTGTTCTGCCTGATGCATTACCCTGCCACACATCATGATGCCCACACAGGTAAGCCTTGTTGTTCTGCCTGATGCATTACCCTGCCACACATCATGATGCCCACACAGGTAAGCCTTGTTAGCTGCACCTGCTCTGGAGAGCGTCCAGGTGAGTCCTGCCAAAAGGTCTAAGTTATGACCTCATCACTGAGAGAAGCAAGATGTTTTCAGCTGACCAGGGAGCACAGCTGCTCTGCACACGTCAGCTTCTGTTCCACGCCCCGGCTCCAGTCATTCACGGAATTTAAATCTCTTTCCCTGCATGAATCTTCCCTTACCCATGCTGGAAATATGCATTGAAAAACTAAATTCTCCAGTGACTTGGAGTTCAATTTAAAAACCCATGTGTAGAGAGGCAGCGATCTAGAAATAAACCGTTATTTCCATCTCCAACAGCGGAAGAGTGATGGAGATCAAAGGGTCTAGCATCTTTTCTGAGAAACTTTCTGACAGAGTATGATTCTATCTAGTGATTCTATGCCAAGTATGATTCTATTTAGTGCCATGTCTTTGCCCATCGAGCATTCCAGGAGTTCTTCAAATGTGGGCCTCTCAGTCTAGTCAGTGAATGATGTAAGGGTAGGGTTCCACATGTGTTTCCTTCTCTGAAAAAGGCCAAGAGCTTGTTTCTGAGAAATGGCATTTTTCTTTTGCAAAAGCCATTTGTTCTGACCCTTAATAAAATAAGATCAACAGGTGTCTGAAACCCCAACAAACCACCGTGTGATCAGCCTCCCATCTCATATGAAACTCACTAAAATAACTCACTAAACTTTGAAGGGGTAAAGTTGGGCTGTGTATTCTCCGGGCCAGCCTCATTTGTCACACATCGACAGCGGTCAACACGCCCCCGTCTCTCACACTCTGAACCCCCACAGCCCCAAGATTTATGGCCTAAATAATGTTCCAAATATAAACCTAGGCTGATGTGTTTGAGCAACCAGTCACCTCATTTTGTATTTGAGCCTTGCTGCAAAAAAGATGCATGTTTGGGTGCAGGCTTCAGACTTTGCACAGAAAGGTCCTGCCTAACCATCTCCACAGTGTCTAGACCCTTAGGGACAGCAGTAACACGATATATATGACAGGAGAAACAAATCTATATCTATGGACACTCCACCTAAGAGGCTGTTGCTTATTAGTTAGGGGGACTTGAATGCAAGTGAGTCTGGCAGCTCAGTGAGTAGGTGAAGCATCACGTTGACAGACTGATGGACTGGAGCTGGCGGCTTCCTCCACCTACACATTCTCTCTCCGCCCTCACAGCGCCAGCCAGACACAAGCACCTCGCCCTGACCACTGCACAGCCAGGGAGACGGAAGACAAACGAGCAACACAAACAGCGCTGACAGAACCAGAGGTCTGCTCTCCTGTGGCGCATCAGACGTTACACACAGACAGCAACAACAACAAAAAAAGGCTGCTTTCAGTGGGGCAGACGTGTGTGTTTTCCAGTCACGGGTGAGCAGTGGCAGAGGGGTCCTACAAATCAAGCAAACTGCACTAATAGAGTTGTGCTCCAAACTGCAGCAGTCCAAGCAAATGCTTGTGTCACTGGGAACATATGGAAGCAAGGATTCAATTCAAATTCTAGACAGGTCTACTGGAGAGAGAGAGAGAGAGAGAGAGAGAGAGAGAGAGAGAGAGAGAGAGAGAGAGAGAGAGAGAGAGAGAGAGAGAGAAATCAAAGTATGATAGCAACATACTCTCCCCTGTGTCACTCCACATCCTGACCAATCAGAGGCCATCTGAGTCTTAATTCAAAGGAAACTAGTGAGGGTATGCCAGCGAAACACGACTCACTGCTGCCCCCTGCAGGCCTGCTGTGAGGGGATTAAGCCATGTCACAGGTCACCACTAGTACTTATACAAAGGTCACATGCACACTCGCAGTGTGCCAGCCAAATAATAATTCTGACCTATCTAAAACAACTATCCACTAAATTCAACACCCAGACCCCCAATCTCTCTTCACTACAGACAAAAAAAGTAATAAACACACAAATGACCCAAATTCAAGCATCTTTACGCTAACCACATAATTAGTGTGAGTGTGACCCCACTCACAATAGTCCCAAACATCACAGCTGCAGAGCTGAGCGCATCAGCATAGACTCTAGCGTGACTGCAGCTCTTGGTAGTATGTCATTCCAGAATGCTATCATTAATCCCTGCTGGATTTATCTCTGAACTTCCAATTAAAATAGTCCTCCAATCTCCGATAGCTGATGAACTGAGAGAGCTCCTCAAATTCAGCGGACAAATCAGAGGCAGCCAGCACCGTCTGGAGCCATCTTGTTTTAGATAGGAGAGAGGGAAGGCTCCAGAGCCTATGTTTTGCATCACCCATTTCCCCCAAACAGCTTAACTGCAATGAATGAAAACATGTATGCTTGGCTGAGGATTTGATCTCCTTTGGTGCGCTCTGCCAAAGGATTTCTGATTACATGCACACTGAGTGCCATCTAGAGGTCCTACGGAGAACTACAGAACTACAGTCAAAAACATGATGCCAAGTGCTACTTACTCCTCCCATCGTTATTCCATCAATAAGGGCAACATAGGGCTTCGCATATGTACCTAAAACAGAGGAGACATAATTAATTAAGACATATCAAAAGGACCCGACATTAACAGAATAATGCAACACTAAATTATTTATTATTATCCAATTATTTTTTTGAACTTAACAAACTCACCAATCACATTGTTCAGTATGTACTCCTCTCTGAAGAAATCTTGAGCAAGTGGATCACCTACTTTTCCTGCATCTGTTACAGCTAGAAGGAAAGGAAACAAAGGTAAACAATAACAAACAAAGTCAAATCTAACTAAGCATGGACAACACTTTACCATCTGTTTGGCACAGCTGTATGGCACTAATAGATACACATGAATGGTGATGCTCATTCAGCTAGAGGTCTTACCTCTGATGTCCCCACCCGCACAAAAAGCTTTTCCTCCAGCCCCTTTGATGATCACAAGGTCGATCTCTGAGTCTTTGTCCCATTTCTGTGGAAAAAGTTGTTGACAACTAAGATCAGACCTATTTCTAAAGTTCTCTGGCAATCAATTAATCAACACAGGCATTTTACACACGAGTGTAGCATGAGACCCCTTTCACCTTTAGTTGTGGATATATGTGTCTGATCATGGGGAGATTGAGTGCATTCAAGGCCTTAGGTCGGTTCAGTGTGATGACTCCAGCATTACCCACTTTCTCTGAGAGAACCTCAGATCCAGCATGACTGGACATCTGGCAAGCAATAACAGCATGGGACATCAATGTACAATTTGACACATCTGTTGCAATGACACAGGTTGATTTCAAAATGCAAGGGGTTTTATTACATGCACTTACCATATGACCTCGTATCCTTTGCAATCTGCAGATTGACCTCAGTCTACACGTGGTAAGTTGTGCACAGATAAAAGTAACTTTAATTCAAATTCATAGTAGGCCTACATGGTTCAGTTGATAGAGCTGTACGCCATATGTATGCAATGTCACGCCAGATATAGTTGGCAACAATGTATTATTGTGACAGAAGACTACATTTGCCATTTCTTCCTCATTCTTTCAATAGGCCTGTTAAGGGTAATGTGGTACAACTACGTTACACTAATCAACTACTTCACAACAGTCCTACAGCAATACTCTGACGACAGCAGGCATCATAAGTCTTTAGTTAACAATTGTTTCAATGAAGTAGGCTAATAATTAAATGCCTTCAGAAGATTTTGGCACCACTAGGCTAGCTAGCAGTTGCCCTGCTGGAGCTGTCCTTCACTTTGCTTGACAGCTTTGCAGTACGACGTGTTTTTATAAAAATTACAAATTACATGCAGGTGCACACTTACTTAAACGCTGATTTCAATACTGTTATTGACATTGTGGTGCTTTGCCTTCCTTTCAATGAACCAACGTGAGCCAACTGTGTTGCCTTGTCTTCCGAGCAGAGCTCTGGCAGTATCAAACTACTGATTGGTTGCGTTCACGTTCGTCATGGGGGCGTATACGGACGCAGGCACCATCGACAAAGAAACCAAAATAAAGTCGCACGATTCATACCGCAACACTGCCACCCTACGTGTGTTAATGATATAACAACGATGTAAGTAACCCATTCTATTCTATTCTATTCTATTCTATTCTATTCTATTATCCTGGATGTGTGTGTGTGTGTGTGTGTGTGTGTGTGTGTGTGTGTGTGTGTGTATGTTTTGACATGTAGTCTAAGTTCATTCTAGTCAAAGCTGAGAAGTGTAGAATTGTTTGACAGCATTGTGCGCAAGTTAACTTTACTTAGGCTATACTTATTTGTTCAGTGACCTGTTGATTATTCACTCCTGGGGAATTTATGTTTTTTATAGAAGGAAGTCTCCTATCCTGTTATGTTGTGTTGTGTTGTGTTGTGTTGTAGTATAGTATAGTATTATTTTATATTACATAAACAAGAACCTGCTGTCAAAAACTGCCACATAATATCAGAAATATCAGATATAAAAACTTTATTGGATGTATTTTTAATTATCACCATCAGACAGAAAAAATAACCTAAAAAGCTGCAAAAGCTAAATTGACTGATTAATTCCAGACACAAGTTGAGTATAATGCAGACACTTTTTTTGTAACAGGTAACCATGAAAGCTGAATGTGCTGAGGAAGAGCTGCGGCTGGAGCGGGTTGCTGTTGAGGCAGCCCTCATGGTGGCGATCTAGTCCGAATCAGAGCTGCCATCACTGCAGGAGCTGCCGCCAGAGTGCTACGAGGGAAGACAGTGGGAAATCACATCAGCATTCAGCATCAGAGGACTGATTCATGTAGTACTGGAGTTAGGATCTGAATTTAGACAATTTGAAATGCGTTCAAAATTAAAGAATTACGAATGATTAGAATGAGTCTAATTTCAATAAACTTTCCAGCTAGATTACTGCTCTTAGTGTTTGTGTGTGTGTATGAATGTGTGTACACTACGCTCAGAAGGCATTAAATGTAGTAACTTAATTGAACTTAAATATCTTACCTTTCCTTTTCCATGCCTTTTCTTGCCATACTTCTTCTTGCCATGCTTGCACCCCTTGCAACGTCTACGTCTGCGTCTACGTCCTCCACCTTCACAATCTGAGTCACTGGAGCTGCCGGACTGCAGAGAAAGAAATCATAGTGTGTTTCTGGACCTCGCACAGAATAACATGGACAAACCTGTACCTGTTCATCAGCTGAGGGTCTATGCATCCAATAATTAAAACCAAGTTTCATAGTCTCTAACACATTTTGGATATATCCATTCACATTCAGATACATTTACAAATCCATTTATGTTCAGAAAAAGGGCATACCCCATGACCGTGTCCGTGACCGTGTCCGTGCCCGTGTCCATGTCCGTGTCCGTGTCCGTGTCCATGACCGTGTCCGTGTCCATGTTTGTGCCCATGATCACATTCGTTGCCATGGCTGTGTCCGTGTCCTCCATGGCTGTGTCCGTGTCCTCCATGGCTGTGTCCGTGTCCTCCATGCCCATGCCCATGTCCCCCATGCCCATGCCCTCCGTGCCCCTGGCAAGCCCCAGTGCCAGGACATTGTTGACCCCCATGGCCTCCTTGACAACCTCCTACATATTGAGGAGGACCACAACCACTAGGGTTATGACCCTGGCCAAACATACTTGCAGATCTGCAAAGATATAACATGCAGAATTAATATACTAAAGCCAAACACCGGTCAGTGATAACATCAAACCGGTCAGTGATAACATCTAACCGGTCAGTGATAACCCGGTCAGTGATAACATCAAACCGGTTGGACACATCTGGCAGGTGGAGCTAATCTGAGAGTGTACAGTACAATGTAAACTGAGGACATGGTGGACCACTGCAGAGGCACGTCTCTCACGCAGAGGCAGAGAGTCATGTGAAACAAGCACTTTGTTCTACTGGCTTTAATCTTTTAACACCACTGCCCAGTCACACATTCAATAATACCTGAAAATATCCCAAGAATGTCACAAGATTTACTTAAAACTTATTACCTAGAAGAAATAAATATTTAACTAAGTTTCCGAAAAATGCAAATAATGTAATTGCTGCACAATCATTAGCTTATCAAGGTATTATGTCAAAAGACTCTGACTAAAACTACTCTGCTAAAATGTGCAAAGCCTGTAAAAGGTGGATACTTACAAGATGCAGAGTATAAGTGAGTGTGTCCTGTGGGAGGCAATGGCAGTTATAAGCACCACACCACGCCCATCCATTTGGTCTTGAGTGTGTTAGGAGGAGGTCTTTCTGGAAAGTTTTCAATGATATCTTCAGTAGATATTTTGTATACAGTGTTATATAATGGAAGAGGCCAGTTTGTTCATTTTTGCTTTGTCTTGTTAACGTCTAAGTTTCAAATTGATACAGTGGAACATGCCATCCAAGCACATCTTGCAAATTACCTGTCATTGTACCATGCATTAACTTTGACCATGTACTGTACTGAGTGTTTCACATGTGGTCAGTATCTCTTCTTAACATGAAGGGAATTCATGACCTCTTGCTGAATAATTTGGCTTTCAAATCACAAATGCATTGCCTGGGAGATTAGACTGAGAAATAAACCAACAAAAGTCACCTTCAGCACAGATGATTGTGCAATGGTAAACCCGGTGACACACTTGTCAAGTGTTTGATTTATATCATCTGCAGATCGCCTGATTATTTAAGGGCTTTATTTAGGCTTAGAGAGCTGTGGGATGTGTGATCAATATGTCTCTTGCTGACACTTAACTGAAAGGGAAAATAGGTGTATGATTATGAGTATGAGGAAGTGGAAAATGACGAAAAACACTTGCTCAACATCTCTTATCATCGCCTCTGCTAGGGACGACTGTCTGCAGTGTTTTCACGCTCTGCTGCTTATCCATCATCGCCTCCCCACCTTCTACACCTCCATCCTCAGCCAAGACCAACATTCCATCTCCAACCACTCCTCACGTTCCACTCGCCCCTCATAACCATAACTACTGTGGCGCAAGGGTGGAGGCGTTTGATTGATTTGCTTCAAATGACCAAACAGGGGAAAGCTCAACCGGTTGGTGTTAGGTTAACAAAGAGTGGATTGTACAATAATGAATGTCTACAAAGCAAAGCTCTGTATTGAAATCTATCAAAACTCCATTGTTGGTGGTTTCCTGGCCAGTATAAAAAATACCGGTGTAAAAAATGTTGGTGATTTATTGTAATCTCACAATGAACAAAATGAGGAAAAATCCAACCTTGAAGGGAAGTACATTTATTTTGAGAAAAAGGAAAATCTTATAAAGAAATAAATATTTTTAACAAAAACACGTTGCTCACAATTTTTGGCACCCCTGTTTGTAATACCTTCTTAAGCCTCCCTGTACCACTAATTGTAATATTCTCACCCCATAAAGCAAGGGATTTAAGACCATTCGTCTTTACAAAATCTCCCCAGATCATCCAGATTATAGGTCCACACTCGCATTCTCCTTTTTGACCCACCCCACAAGTTTGATTTTGTGTTCAATAAACCATATTTGTTTTGATCTGGACATTTGTTTTGCTTCATTGACCTGATGAATGATCCAATCATGACCAAGTTTTAGTGTCTTGGCAGAGATTGACAGATTTCCTTTGAAAATATTCAGGTTTTTCTTGGTGTTCATGATACCATACACCTTCATTAGGTTCCCAAGGCCTTTAGGAATAAAAACAGCCACCCAATAGCACAGCCCCTCTACCATAATTCTCATTAGGCATGGGGTTCTTTTCAGTATAGTCATTCTTCTATGTACGCCAAACACACCTAAAGTGTTTCTAGACAAAGAGCGCAATTTTCATTTAATCTCACAATAGACTAATACCAGACAAAGTCATCATTCAGTAACTCCTGCTGTTTACATTGGTAATTAAATTACTGGACAGGCTTTTACCTGGCATGCCCTCTAAATAATCTATTAGCACTTTTGAAGATTTTGGGGGGTATTTGGTGACCCCAAGATGATGCCTTTTTCTGTAACTCTCCAACAGTGGTTCTTATTAAATTGTTTGCCTATCTTACCATCCTCCATACTGTACATGGGGGCAAGGTAACCATGGGTCTTTGTCCAAGCATGTTTGTCACATTGCCAGTTGATTAGAACCTTTTAATCATTGTTTTAACTGTAAAGATATTTTTACCAAAGACATTTTTAACAAAGTACCTAGTTTTTATACATTCTCTGATTTACAAATGTTAGCTTCTGTGTCTCTTTATTTTCATACCTTAGTGAAAAAGAAAGTCATGAACTACTTCTGAAAGTTCACAGACACTCTGATTAACTTAAATAAGTTGAAAGTAGATGCTTCTGTTCGGTTTTGTATATATTTTTCTAGGGGTGCCAATAATTGTGAGCAACGTGTTTTCATTAAAAATTTGGCTATATATTTCTTTATGAGATTTTCCTTTTTCTCAGAATAAATTTGCTTCCTTTCAAGGGTGGATTTTTCCTCATTGTTTTCATTGCGAGACTACAATAAATCACTGTTTTTAAGTCAACTTTACTGTACATTCATAGCACAATATAATGTGATACCATTAATTGTTACATGCATTATGACCTGTAGCTTTAATGTATTATAAGTAGGCTAATTATATCAGATTATATCATTATGGGCCAAACATCTCAGATCATTTTGCACAATGCACCGATCCTACCAGCTCATGACTACATCCCTGTTGCAAATCGCACTGATGCAATTTAACAACTGCTTAGTGATTTCACAAGATGGAATAATATTTTATTATCATTTCAATGTGACATAGGAAATCTCTGCTTACTTTAAGTAAAGTGTAAAACTGTCCATATCAGCACATCATAGGCAGGCATGAAGCATAGACTACTTTAGGGTAGTGAGTCTTATAAATAAATAAACGCTCAGGATCAACAAATAGATTCATAATTTTAGGAAAAATACTTAGCATTAGCAATACCATACCTTCAATAAACTCATGTATTATTCCCTTTCTAACACCCAAAGCGCTTTACAATGTCATGCCTCACATTCACCCATTCACACACACACACACACACACACACACACACACTCATACACCAATGGCAGAGGCTGCCAAACATTTGAGTGTATCCAAAGTTTTCCCATATGTAACTGTCACAACAAAACCCCATATTTCTATATTGTCTACCTTTGATTACACTGGTTGTGTTGGCACTTAATTGGTGTCATCTTAAAGCTCTTTTTAAAGCACGGTACCACTTGATATGGAATGTCTAATATTAGAGGCAGGGTTGGGTAGTAACGGATTACATGTAATCTGGATTACGTAATCAGATTACAAAAATCAAGCAACTATAATCATGCCCAGATTACAATAAAAAAAATTGTGTAATCAGATTACAGTTACATTGTTGGGGATTACCTGATTACATTTTATCATGCAAACAATGCAACTTTTTATGATAGCCTAGCTATCTTTTAATTTGACAAGACGTTTACTTTTTAGACTTTTTTAAGATATAGTTAAGAACAAAATTATTCATACCCCTGGCAAATATTGATTTTCTCTTGACCATCATAGAGAAGAAATAATTTTCTCTTGACCTTCATAGAGAAGAAATAATAAAGGTCCGCACACTGACAAAAATAAATCTGCAAATAAATCCACGTTTGGGAGCTTCAATCAGTGTGCGGACCTTTATTATTTCTTCTCAGTTACTTTTTTTGGTCCAGCACCTGCACTCCTGATGGGCGCGCGCACTCCTTTGTTTCCCAAAATTATTCATACCCTTTTTAAACAATCACTGGAAACATCTTTATTTACCACCACATCTCTCATAATACCCACCAAGCCTCTTCATGTCTCCACAATGATTGTAGACTGCACCTTTTTAGCAGCAATCTGGGTTTTGAGGCAGGAACGATTATTTGCCATCACTTTGGCCTTGTGCTCACTTTTTTGACGGATTGAGGTCCGCTCTAAAATATTGAAATTGTTCAATGTTAAACATTTCTTGCCTTGTTTGGCTGTATGTTTTGGATCATTGTGTGGTTTAATGTTCAAATGCTGCCTTTTGGGGCAGCCATGGCCTACTGGTTAGGGCTTTGGCCTTTGGGCTTGCCGGTTCAACTTCACTAATTCACGGATTGGGATAAATGCAGAGACCAAATGTCCCTTACGGGATCAAAATATTTAATTACTTACTAACTTACATACTATTGGGGCAGGTCTCTCGGCACACTGCCTGATCTTTTCCTCCTAATCTTAACGTAGCCTCTTGTTTTAGTGTTACTGTTTTTTTTTACTGTTTTTTACTGTCTTTGACAAAGTCACCAGGTCCCCCTGGTTGAAAAACATCCCAAAATAATCATTTTCTCACCCCCACAATTGAAATGGACATGGTGTCATTTGGGTTTAATGCTTCCTTTTTTTATGCCAATCTCAGGCCATGTCCCTGGGTCAAAAAAATCCAGCAAAAGCTAAATTCTTTGTTCAGGTGTGCCCTTATAAAGGTTAAACTGAGTTGTACATGTTTGGAGAAGAGTGGAGAAAAATAGAATGAGAATTCTTTTTATCAATTCTGTGGTGGTGTCTTTTACTTAATGGGCATATTTATTGAAGTAATCCTAAAGCAATCAGATTACGTTACATGTTTTTGGTAACTGGTAATTACGTTACTGATTACAAAAATTACCATGTAATTTGTAGTCAGTAATGGATTCCATTTCAAAGTAATCTGACCCAACCCTGATTAGAGGTGATTTCTACACACAATGTATCTACAAAAAAGAATGATCAAATTGATGTGCACATGACTGTAACAATAGTACAATGTTAGTGGCCCATAAATCTACTGCATGGGCGTAGATTTAGGGTGGGACGCTAAGGACTAGTCCTAATCAAAATTTTAAGATGACAAAATTGTCCCCAACAATATTTTAGCGAACTTATTTGTGTTGCTGTTTATTCCAACAGCCAGCACGACAGTACAAGAAACATCGTCATTTGATTGGGTAAAAAAACGAGGAGAAAGGGTTATCTGACACGCCCGCTACACGCACGGAGAGTGTCAAAGCACAGGCTACTTTGCACTGGCAGTCAAGCGAGCGGGTGCTGATTTTACTGTGTAAAATAACATTAGTTGTTAGGATATTACCCAGGATATTGTCAAAGCTAAACCTAGCTTCTGTAATCTTTCAACCAAAGTTAGGAGTCATGTTGGTGTGCCGCACGGACAGTCGCATAGGCTATAGCACAGAATAGAAGTCACCATCACTGACTGTAAATTGGGCTGCCAATCTTGCTATCGCAATAAACTATGGATCCGAGACATTTTCCTGTTCCTATATTCTGTTTATGTAGGGTAATGTATCTGTGAATGTAGCCTGCACAATGCAAAGAAATAAAATATAAACTATGGTGCATGAATATGAACATTGCGAGGCACCAGATATCTCTTCTGTGATCTCATCCCAGAAAGATTTTCTTTGACTTGTTAGTTTTTTTGAACATTTATTTTATCTAATGGCATAGCAAACATGATGAATTGAATCCACATATCCTTGCACTTGCGAAAACTATTTTTCACTAGCCTAAAACCTTGAGACTGAAAGCTAATTGCGTTCACGTTCTAGGCTACTTAAAGTGACAGACACTCAATTAGTTTTTTAGCCTACACACCACAAATGTGATGATATTAAAGACAAGTGTAGCCTAATAGTTTAAATATCAATGTGATGTATTCAAATGACTAAATATGTTTAACTATTAGTTATTATGCAGATCATAAAATACTATAAATAATTAACAATATAAAGTTTATATGAATTCCAAAATATGAAATAGAAACCTATGACAACCATCACTTTCTATGTGTGTGTGGAGGGTCAATCAAATTCTATGATTGCCACTGATGTGAATGATCTCACAAATCACACAAACCAAATCAAATTTTAAAAAATCGCAAAAGTATCGGAATCGAGATTCTTCACTTAGTATTGAAACAAAAATGTTGGTATCGTGACAACAGAATTTGGGAATGTGTCCCCACTAAAGCTGAGACCAAACCTACGCCCTTGATCTACTGACTTGTTGGTTATCAGTTATCAGCAATGTTGTGTTTAGTCTAGTGTTTAGCAAAGGAGCGTTTTGTTATTCAGTGTGTGACAAAAGTGGAATGGGCTCAACGACAAAATAAAGACCAGATAAATCTAAATGTACAAAATTATATTTAATCACCTTTTTAAAACATTTAAAAGACAAAATATGTGTCCAGATGCATAATGTCTGGATTTGAAGAGTAAGAAATGTTCATCTCTGTCTGTATCTACGACATTTCTATTGTGTTAATGGTACATTATTCCTTCTGTAGCAGCAAAAGGTTTGTTTTGATGAGGAGCAGCACGTCACCACGGGTCTCCCTGTGTGTTCCTGGTGGGTTGGTCACTGCCGACCCCTCACAGCTTGACTCTCCCCGCGAGGGGACTGGAGGGGTAAAGGCGTGAGAAGCGTCCCAGGGTCCACACCGGGAATACGTTTCTGTAGGAGGTGTAGCTTATGGCACAGCTTTTGTTAAACACCCCAGAAATGTTCTCCTGCAGTGGACATGGGAGAAAGGGGTCATCATTATAGGTAGTGTAGTAGAGGGCCTTGTCACATCACAAAGATTCAGGACGTAACAAATGCAGAAATCTATTATATAACAATACAGTTCCAAAGATTAGAGAAACAAATAATATTTCTACAAAACACAACCATTGTGACCACCATGGAAAAAAGCTCTTGAAAACGGAAGCCAACCTGTGGCCAGTCTCCATTGGGCATCTGCCTGTCGACGAGGACCTTTATTCCTCTCTCAATGGCTCTGACATCAGGGTAACTGAGGACACATGATGGCAGACACGTTAGAAGAGCAACAGGTTCAAAAAAGAATTGGCACCACTCCGGAACTGCATTCCTCCAAAATCCCTCATCGCCTACAAGCTGTCAGCTGTCACAGACACACGGCGTTTGGTGTTACCTGGCAGCCATCAGCCCTAGCAGGGCCCAGCAGGTGTTGTGGATCTGGGAGTTCTCGCTCTGGACATAGCGCCGTTGCTCGCATGACTCAAAGTCCTCACCCCAGCCCCCGTCCTCCATCTGCTTGGCCAGCAGGAAGTCGCAGGCTCGCTGCACCTCCGCACACGCCGGCCTGTGGCAGGGGAGAGAGGTGGACCATGACCAGAGAGGCCTGCTGGTGAATCCTCCCCACCACCAGCACACCACCAGCAGCACCAACACACCACCAGCAACACCAACAACAACAGCACCAGCAGCACCAACAACAACAGCACCAGCAGTACACATCAGAGCCTACTGCTCTGATCAGTGAGCTATAATGTTCTCATGGCTTACATTAGCACGTGTGAGGAATATGGATGTGAGACTAATGTCTTCTTCAATACCCATTCACATTTTTTACACTATTTATTTATATACTTTTATATAGTAGTAGACACATTAGTTCACATTAGGCAACACATATACAGTAGGAACCGAAAGGCTGGTTGTGGAATTGAAACTTGCATCTGTGGACATATCAACCTACTTCTCCTGGAGGGTATGACCCATGCATGCAAACGCCTCCAGACCAAACCAAATGCCATAAGTGAAACAGACCCCCCATGACCTGGGAGAGACAGAGGGAAAGAGGAACACGACCTGAGCATGACGATCATTTCCATGACCAGTTTCGACATATCGCACATGAGGTGCTGGATGTTATTCATACCCTTCCCATGATCCATCAGGTCTCTGCACTCTCCTACAATACTCCAGTCCTTCCTCCAGGGTGGACCTGAGTTGGAAAGTCACAAGCAGACAGTCAGAGCTTCTACAGGCTAAATGCTGATTAGAGTTTGTTTAGGCTTCTAAATGTTTCACCTGATCTCGTCTGATCTGTGCTGTGGGTAGGCATGCTGGAAGTGCCTCAGAGCCTGCATCACCGCTGAGGTGCACTCCACATATGTATAGTCAATCATAATATCACCTGCAAGATGAACAGAATATTTACTGACACAAGGGCACTGTAGTACAGAAATGTAGTTAATCCAAGAGGAGAAAGGACAACAAACAATGTGTATCCTTCATCCTCTGAAATGTCTTACCAAACACCTCAGAGGGGTTCAGCAGCTCCAGCAGCCTCCCTCCACGTTTAGTCTCATAGGTGGCAAACCCCCCATCGGAGTTCCTCATGTTTAAGAGCTGCAACACACATATCACCACAAACTCAGAAGCCGTAGAAGACATTCATTAACTCTCATGAAAAACTAATATGAAGGATATAAGACATATTTCTGCAGTGAGCAAAGATTTCATAGTGATAACAACTCAGGTGCATTATTGTGAAACAAATGGAATCCAGGCTACAGTTCCCTGAGAAGCCTCAGGGGAGATAAAGACAGCTCAGCATTAACAGGCAATGGACAGAGATGTCTCCTCTTCTGCATATCTCACCACATTGACAGCGTCAAAGAGTCTCTCCTGTGGGACTGTGTTGGTGATGAAGGGGCACTGCTCCTGCAGCAGCATCACAGACTTCAGGCCCTCAGCAGTGCAGTCAGCCACGATCCAGCCGCAATCTCTGGTGCTAAAGGGGAAACCACCCTGCACCATCGCACATGTGCGCGCGAACACACACACACACACACACACACACACACACAGAGAGAGAGAGAGAGAGAGAGAGACAGACAGACAGGTAGACAGAGAAAGAGACATTTCTGTTTTGACATCTTCTCTGGCATCTTTCTCTCAACAAACGATTCTCCATTTAAACATTCCTTGAAATTTTTACATAATTTCGAAAGGTGTACCTTGTTCATTTGACGATAGTACTTCTCATAATCAGGAGGATTTTCTTTTATCTTAGAAAACAAGATGTAGACATAGATTGTAGTACGCCACCCTCTTTTCTCATGAAAGCAACATAGCAACATGTTCACATCATAACAATAACAACTTTATTGTTCAAGAAGTGAAATGAAGATGTGGAGGAATGTTCCACCATCATGGTGTCAGGTATGCTTGGGTGACACAGGGTTTGACCTTCCTGAACATGTCGTCTACACACCTGTGTGACATTGAGAAAGTCATGGGCATGTCTCAGGGTTTCAACAAACACAGGGCTATCCTGCGCTCCAGCCTGTGGGAAGCAATGAATAAGAGAATAGGGGGCAAGAATGTCAGGGTGGGGCTAAAACATACAGTCACGCTAGTTGAATCTGCAAAAGGTGTTTCAATACAAGTATTTAATCAAGATATACCAGTGCCAGTGAAGTAATACTTCAAGCCCTCTATTGAAATATTTGTATTATTAATGAACTATTAGCTAAGTTAACTAGCATTATGACGTTATTACCTCCAGATACGCTTGAACAGCAAAGGCAGTGTCCCACAACTGGGAGCCATTGGTCCCCTAAGACATCAGTAATGTCAGAGTGAGTTGATGACATATGATGACAATAGATCAAAACCTTGACAAAATTATAGAAGTATTTGCTTTTAAATCCGTGCATCATTTGGATTCTTTTAGCTCACCTGCATCTTCATTCCATCAAGACCAATCCTACAGGGGGAAAAATACACAAAAAGGAATTGAACTTTCATAGTCATGATTTTACACATTTGCATTTAGCTGACGCTTTAAAAAAAAAAATTAAAAAAAAATTCATTTGTTTTCAAAAGTTTTATATGATTTTAAGAAACAGACATGGATATGAATATGACTGACCAGAGATAGTCTGCTATCCTGGACACGTGCTCGTGAAAGGCAGGTGAGGTTGGTCCTTCCACATACCACCGTACCAACATGTTGATAGTTTTAGAGATCTAGATAAAAAGAAGGTTTACTTGGCATTTCAGGACAAGAAAATGAATGCTACCACAGGAGTCTAGAATGTTTTTATTGCACAACATCATTCAAAAGGAACCACTGAAAACACAACCAAAAAATAAGCTTAAAGTGATTCTAGGGTCATGCCCTGGATAAGGAAGTTTAAAGAGTTATTTGAGTTTCATGTGTCTATTGCTAATCTGCAGTGGAATTTCTTTTGACTCAGACTCATGCACTCAGCCCTGTGTGTGTAGGAGGGGTTCCCTCACCGGGCCAATGCTGATGCACTTGGTGAAGCGATCATCCGCCTGAATGTGGTCATAGAGTTCCTTCACTGCCTTCGCTCTCAGAAATGAGCTGTGATGGGCCTCATACACATTCATTACCACTGTAAACATAGCATTTTAAGTGCATTTAGATACTGGGATTAAAAGACTCAGAGCTGATTGAAAAAAGTGCTGTATAAGTTCAGAATAAATACTAACAGTATGCTATAGTGAGTAGGGTGCTGTGAGGAGTATACATATCACAGGGTGCAACGTTGTTTCTCTGGGCTGGCCAGTCAATTGTGGAGTAGTCCTGAATGTACAGCTCCTGCGAGAGACACAGAGAGGTGAGTTGTGAGGGACAAGTAGTTGGTTCTGTGCTGCCTTCTATTGGTGAAGAAGAATCAGTGCACCTGTCGTAGGCTGAGAATTAAGGGATCCTCCTCTGCAGCAAGTCTGACAGCGTAGCAGTAGCTCATGGGCAGGTACACTTGTCGACAGTGACACCATAAAGTGGAGGGGTGTGCTGGCATCCACGTGGGGAACAGCCTGAAGGAACAGAACGTGGAGAGACGCTCTGTGAAACTCAGTGAGAACATTTGAACAGTGACACCAATGAGTGTGGTGGAGATTATTTTAATCATTGGAAAGGCTTACCACATCTCTGGCAGAAGGGTGTTCATGCCTTCCCAGCTGTATACATTCAGGATGGCCAACCAGAATTTACCCCATGAAGGGATGCCCACAGCACCACCTTAACAGCAGAGCATATACAGAGAGCCGTTTAGAGTTTTTGATAAGCTACATCAGTAAGGCCTGTATGAATGTAATGAGCTCCTACCTTTGCCGTGCAGGTTGCTTCTAGCTCGAACCATATCTGGGTCATCAGGATCAACCCCAAGAATCCTCAAAGAAATGTAGCTTAGCGCCGTCCCAAACACAGTTGACTTGTCTTCAATATGCCTATCAGAGAATGTACAGTTCTTGTCCATGTGCTGTCCAGTCCAGCGTTACATATCACAGTATACTTTGTAAACATTATGCAACGATAGACTAATCTACACAGTAATACAGCATGGCTGTTTCAGTGACAATGTGATGGCCTGATGTTGCCATGTAACTGGACTGATGTTGCCATGCCAGATGTTATCATGCAACTAGCCAGATGTTCAGGTGCTACTCACAGGCCCCAGCCTCCATCAGGAAGCTGCACTGAACGCAGGTAGCGCACCATCTCCTTCTTCCAGGCATCAGGGAGGGGGATGTTGGCCACATGACACGTGATCAGCAGGCCTAGTAACAACAGCAACATGCATGCAGGTTTAATATGAAGTGTAACTGAAGAATGTTTTTTGCTGTTTTAATAATGATAATGCTCAGATTCAAAAACAGCACATAAACAAGTTTGTAACAGGCTGAGGCTAGCGAGCTCAAAATGGCATTCCAAATGCAATATCCAATGCAACGCAAAACTCAAAATCCCTTGATGGTGAATACATGCAAAATGATACAGCAAGGTGTGAAGAGTTGATATTCACCAGGCAGAAGGAAGAGAGGTCCACCATAGTCCCCAGCCCAATGACCATCCTCTGCCTGCAGGTGGCTGTAGAACTCCATGCCTTTCACAGCTGCCTCCACAGCAGTTTGGGCTGCAGGGGAGTCTCCGATGAACTTGGCCTTGGGGGAAAGGTCGTGATGTGCAAAGGTTAAGTTATACCGAGAAAAATAGACACATGGTCATGGAGAATTTTGTTTGTTGCTATATTTCCTTACAAAGAAGACTTTTACACACTAGGCCTACTGCACAACTTTCTGCATAGAGTATAGTTGAAAATACTTCTGACGTGGTGATTTATTTAGATCATTTTAGTTTGAAAATGGGATCATAGCCAATGTCAACAAAATTCTGCGTCCGAATCTACCGTGTCTAGTCCGAGAGAGTGCGCCTCCAGAAAGCTCATGTCCCGCTCCGCGGACACCCCATCTTCCACGTACTTCCAGCATTGCCTGCCCTCCACATTACTGAGTCGCCAACGGGTGAGATCTGTGGCAGGATCTGTCTTGTAGGGGCCCCCTCGTCTTCGGAGACACCTGATTTAGGCAGATAAAAAGTGCTAAATCCAAAATCAACGTTAAATGGAAAACAATGGAGGAATACTACGCACGTTGTATTGTTGACATTTGACCCGGTGAATTAGGAGGGAATAGGATAATTATTTCAACAGGTAGCCGACATACTTTCAGGTATATTGACAGTGCATGTTTTTCAGTTTAAACATGGTGATACGACTAATATGAAAAAAACAGATGAAGTAGGACTAGGCTACTCGAGCATAGGTTATGTAGGCTACACACCCCCCATTCAAAAAGTTGAAATACTTACGTTCCTTCTGTCATCATTCAGCTGTAAGCATTTGAGAGACCCGCATCTTACAGTGAGTTTGAGGTGGCTCAAATTTCAGCTGATCGACGAGTTACGCCCCAGCTCATGTTGCTACAGGTAAATGTAGTCCAATTTTTAAGATATCTTGATAGTTGACAGACACAGATCCTGTTTATGGACTACGACTCCCATTGCGTAGCACGATGCCTTCCCGACAGGTTTCGGCATGGAGAGACATGACCAGAGGAGACGTTATCCAATCAAAATGAGAGGGGGCGGAGTAAGGGGAGGGGTATGGGTATCACCACCATTCGACCCATTTATAAACTCTCATCAACACATCAATTCACAGCAACATCATACAAAAAATACTCTTTATTTCGCTGACAAATCCACTTAAAAATACAAAAAAAATTTAAACAAATACACACATTGAAAGCGATTTGACAATTTGCACAAGACTTCTGAATGCAAACTAAGTATGTTTAAAATATCACTCCACCACCAACCAGGAGCTTCTAATCATTCAAACTCTCATGATGATGAAAAGCAACATCTGCTAAAACAAACAAACAAACAAACAAAAGTCTAACAATAAAAAGTTATTAAGTTCTATTTTGATTACATAGGCCAAACTAAATACAACTGAAGTAATATCTGCTGAATGAACCTCATTCAATGTGCTATGAAGGCCTTTCTAAGGTATCATTTGTAAACAGTGAAGGAAATAGGTTAAGTCTCTCCTCAATCATCCACAATGTCCAAGAGGCTACTGAGGGTAAGTCCAAAGGCAAGTTCCTCCTCTCGACTGGCGGCGATCGTACGGTCCAGATCCTGAATGCGTTGAGCGATGGACAGTCCCTTGAGCCGGTCACCACCAGACTTCTCTGGATCATCAGCGTCAGGTGCCTACAAGCACAGCCACAAAACCTTAAGCTTAATGACAAAACGCTGTCACGCGTGCTGTGCGTGAGGAAAGATGAGGGTGCATGCATGTGTATAAGGGGTTCTTTTTTAGGCATACTGTCTTGCAATTGAAAGTGAATAAGTTTACTACTTAAAAACATCAAAGCTAAACATTGATTATATCACGACATCGCTACAAATACAGTTTGTGATTAAAATCAGCCAACATCAATGCGGCTATAGGCTACGTAGATAGATAGATAGCCTACTTTATTGACGCTTGGTGAAACAGCATGGAGTGGATGTTTTTGGTTCAGATGCTTGTTCTTTACCTTTATGAGTATGTAATGATCCCAAAACTTTACTTGAAAATTTTAGACATTCTCTGCCATTTATGGACATCTTGACTTCGCAATCGCGCCAGCTAAATTCAGAATGTATCACGATTCACGCGCTAGTGGTGTGCTTCCTGAACAACTGTCCGTGTGGAACAATCAGATTCCTGCGCGTATAGTGCGCGTCATAGGAATTTAACGAGGCTTCGAGGCAGGGTTTTTGCCTCGAGTAATTTTTGTAATCGAGTTATTCGAGTAACTCGATGAATCGTTTCAGCCCTAGTTGCGTTACATTTGCCGCTGCTGCTGGCTAATGTGATCCCCGCCTTAAGGTGCCGCTGCGGTCTTTGGAACAGGAGGGATGCTGCGTGAGTTGTACCTGTGTGAGTGAGGCAGCCAGGGCCATGGTAGCAGCTGTGGGGGCTCTCCTGGTGTGGGTCATGAGCTCCGGCAGCATCAGCAGAGTGGAGGGGACGAACAGGGGGAGCGAGGGCGTGTCCAGAGAGTCTCCGTCCAGCCAACGCCTCAGCTGCTCCTCAAACCTAGCGGGCAGAAGAAGTAAAAGGGTGGTTATGACGACGTGCTCTTGGACAACAAGTGCAATGTGCTCACGCTTTAAAAGCAAGAAACATTTGTTTGCCTGAAGTAATCAGAAACCACTCTAAATAATAATCTGTTTTCAAATCTTAAACAAACATGCCCGTGCCTGAATTCCAGCACAGTGCTCAGAGAGTCCTCTAGTCATCTATGCGTCCATTTAGTCCACAAAAGCTGTGGACAAGAGTGACCCTCCCTAGGCCAAATAATCACTCGATACCATTCACCAAAAAAAAAAAAAACCCTCTTTGACCTCTGACCTTTGGCTGTGGGCCTTCTCCTGCTCGATGCCGGACAGCAGGCGCTGGGGCAGCAGCTCCTGGGCTGAGGGCGTGTGGGTGAGGTCCAGCTCAGGGGGCGTCTCCTGCACCTCCATCACACTCTGGAACAGATTCTGTCTCAGCATGTGGACCGGAGGGGTGAAGCTCTGTCTGGAGCTGGTTCTGGACCTGAAAAACAAACATACATTCATACAGTAATTCAGACCATACATGCGCAACCTTACTTGTCATTCTCATTCTAGGGGGCGCAATCTGATAGAGCTTCTGCTGTTTCAGAATTCAATCTGTTACTTTAAAATATAGCAAAACAAAGTACTAGCAGCAAACAATTTAGCACCCTCAAAGTTACAATTGCGATTCTACCATAAAAGAAATGTTCAGAGGCAAGCTGTGTTTGATCTAAAAGCTGCTTGGATCTCCAGAGCTCTGCTGTCTTACTCGTGTAACTCCTGCTGCTTCTCCTGGTGTGTCCGTTTCAAAGCCTCCCCCCAGCTGGCTGGAGGTACAAAGTCACTCAGGCCCTCCCTGTGGAAGTACACCAGGATCTGGCCGTCAGCAGTTATGGCATCTGTGAAAAGTGAGAAATGACACCATGTAAGCTCCATCCTTTCTCTCTTTTTAGTATGTTGGCCACTGCCCCCTTCCCATCTCCGCCCCTCCCATCCTTCTCCCACCTTCTGCAACGGGGCATTCTGGGGGTCGCCAGTCCTTCAGCCGGTGGTCAATGCAGAGAGCTATGATCTCATCCCAGGGCACGTGTTGGAAGGAGGGACCTGCCTTCAGATCCTCCTCGTCCTCCTCTTCCCCAGGGATCTGGGAACGCACTCTCACCATGAGGTTCTCCAGCCGAGACATGAGCAGGGGCTGGCTGTGGGGGGACGAGGGGATCTGAGACACGTACTGGAATATGGAGGAACACAAGCAAGGCCAGGAGGCTGTAGAGCAGGGAGAGGGGAAAGAGTTTGTTTTTATTCATTCATTTCCTAATTTGCAGTGAATGAACCCATCTGATAGTTTGTTTACAGTGACTCACTTGAGAACTACTGTTAAGTTATAAACTTGACTATGAAAAAGTGGATTCTACCACTTCCTAAAACATTCCCTCTAACAGAACATGTATTTAAAAACAAAATAATGCAAATATTTTTTGGCACTACACAATCTAAGGGAGTCAACTAATGTATGTAACCAACATCCACTACTACCAGCAGAAGCTCACCAGTCACTGGGGGCAGGTCCCACTCGGGGAGCTGCAGGGTGAGGATGGCCCTCTTCAGCCAGGCCAGGTGTGCTGGGGCGTTCCAGTCCAGGTGGGGCAGCAGGTCTCGGGTCTCCGGTAGAGAGAACTCGGCGGGGGGCCAGGACAGGTTGGACAGCTGCTCCGAGGAGACCAGTCCGGCCAGGAAGAGCAGCACGCTGTTGTAGAGCTCGATGATGGGGGCCGGGTCCTGGCAGGGCAGCCCTGCCTGCGCCCGATCCTGCTTGTCCCGGTACAGCCTGGAGCTGAACTCGTGGCACAGGCCCGCCTCGACAAAGTCCACCAGCGTCTGAGAGGTGAGCGGGGAGGCGGCTGAGGAGTGGGCAACCAACCACTTCATCGCCTGGCTGACCTGGCGCACAGGACACAAGCATTAGCACCAGAAGGAATACTCTACAGAAATAACATATCGGTCAAATGGGCCAAAAAGAAGAAAACAATATTTTCACTGATTTACGAGCCAAGTAGGCATACCTGCTCTGTTCCCTGCATGTCATTGGTGGTTTCTGGGATGCGAATGAATATATACTCTGAGATGAGTCCATCATCCACTAATGCCTTCAGCATGAGGTCTAGACAAAATAGAGAATTTCACAAGATGATGAAGACTACCACTACAAGATAGATAGATAGATAGATAGATAGCCTTTATTGTCATTGTATAGTTGCCTGTGCAATGACATTAGGGTTGCTACATCTGCATTTAGTGCATTTAGGGTAAAAACAATACAATAAACAGCTAAAAAACAAGAATGAACCAAACACTTAAGACAAGGACAGTGAAATTACATTACATTACATTACATTACATTTGGCTGACGCTTTTTAACCAAAGCGACTAACAACATGGTAAACAGTAAGTTTTAGAACAATTCTCACAATTTTAGGACAGTTTAAAAAAACATTAGAGTACAGTAAGAATAAGTGCGTCGGTGAGTGCTGTTTTTAACAGTTACTTGTCAGTTTAAAACGGCTGGTGTCATCTACTCTCATAGCAACACTTACAACAAGGCTTACTGATCCTAGCACTCGCGTCTAATAAGTAATAGAATAAGATAATAATAATAATAATAAGAAGAATAGAATTAGGCACTTGGAGAGGAAAAAAACAGTCTTTTGCACATGAGCTATTGTACAAGCTAGGGACTACAACAGTGACCACCACTAAGTGGTGAATTGTGTGTTCCTCTGGCTCTGGTAGTAGTTTCAGTACCCTACCTTCCTCCAGCTTCTGGTCGTTAACGGCTTCATCCAGATGCCCGGGCACCACCACAGCCAGGGGCATGGGGGCGTGCCAACTGCTGGCCTGCTGGACCTGCTTGAGCTGAAGCAGGGCGGAGAGCATGGACACGTCCTCCTCGTCCTGCTCCTGCTGCCCGTGATGTCCAGCGCCCAGGGTGGGCGGCAGCAGCATCAGCAGGGCGTTGGTGCCCAGCAGCTCCTTGCCCTCCTCCAGCTGGGACTGGGCCTCCTCGCCCAGGGGCCCGCGGCTCACCTGATCAACAAATGTCAGTCACCACACGGTAATGCCAACCAATCACAGTCAGGTAGCAACTCTATACAACATATAATATGGGTGTATAATTTTGTTTAATTTAAAACAATTTACACACACTGTATGCTCCACATAAATTTTCTTCCAGTTCCTTGCAAAAGAAACCGCTACCTTGATGCAGATGTGTACTTTGTGTGTCCGCTGATCCAGCTCCCTGAGGCCATTACTGATGCTAAGGGTCTGCAGAGCACCAGCAGGGGCAAGATCACTGCTGTCCAGCCGCTCTTCTCCACCACTGAACTTGGCCTCCAACCAGTCCGTCAGGATGCTGCAGGCCAGGGCAGGGGACAGAACAGAAATAAGAGCTAGGGCCATCCTTCATAACACTCATCGCTTTGTTTGTGGCATCCTGGATTTTAGTCTGCTTGCTGTTCCTTTCATACCTGTTTGTGAGGCTGGCATCACTCTCGTGACTGCTGGGCAGCATCAGCATAGCCTTCCAGAAAATTCTGTCAGGTGGGTTTGGGATGCTCTCGGCCACCAGTGTGGGCAAGTCCAGAGGAGTCCAGACACATTCACTTAAAAATAAAACAGGCCGTTAGAAACCGATACTTTATAGAACATCATTTAAAGACAAAACAGGCAACGTTGGACTACAGCTGTTCAATCTTCACCTGAGGAGCTGACTGTAGAAGAAATGCACCCTCATCTGGTGAAGTGCCTCCTTCCTAAACTTCAACAGCCTGCAAGGAAGCAAAGGAATTACCATCTATTCAAAATACTGACATCAGTCACATGTAAATGCACTCTGGGGGCCAATCCCAAAGTGAGCCCTGAGGAATAAGGACTAAAGACTCGTTGCTGACACGTGCACCATGCACGTGTGTCGTGCTGTTGTTTACCTTTGTAATTTCCAGATTTCCCTATGGTCTCCGCGGTAAACGTCACAACGCTTTGAACTGTGGGTAATTCCCTTTGGTGAATTCTGCACTGATGCAGACTTACGGAAAGGGCTCGGTAAGTGTGTACTCAAACCTCCACACCCTTTGAAATTCGACATTGGGACAGGCGTTATAATTTCGCGAGAACACGCACCAAAGTCTGTGAGTCCCGACTTTGGGATTGGCCCTGGGAAAACATTGACAGTTAAGTGTCAAAATTTAGCCAATAGTACCTTGTGCAGGATACTGCCATGTTTCCGGCGTTGCCCAGGTTGACCAGCCCCTTGGCCAGGCCATCCAGAGAGGGGATGTGGGGGGCACTGGGGGCCAGGGCCTTGAGCTTGAAGCGAAGGTCCACACAGCATGGGGCTGCTGGGAAACCTCGCATCTGTCTCTTCAGCTGCCGGCGCACAGCCACCACATCACGCCACCTAAAGGCCACACACACACAGCTGTTATCGAACACTGCAAGGAAGAATGAGGGATAAATACAGTCGATTTAGTTTTTAACAGTGTTGTGCACAGATATTTTTCAAGGACAGGGTGAGAGGTTTAAAAAAAGCCCTCTAGACAAACAAGACAAAGGAGGTGGTCACCACTGACTTCTTAATGAACTTGCGAATGCGCTGCAGTTCGGCATCGAGGATCTCCTGAGCCAGCGTGCACAGCTCCAGCTCCAGGGTCTCTTCCACCAGGTGGTCACACACGGCCTGGGAGCTCCGGGCCACACATGCCGCCTTCTCCTCCTGTGACAACCTGACAGAACGCAGCACAACCTTTACAATACAATTCAAAACAACGTTTGCAGGGCTACTCGATTATGGCAAAAAGCATTATCACGATTATTTTTGTTCAATACTGAGATCGCGATTATTAAACACGATTACTCAGTGATTTTGGAACCATCATCTATTTTCAAAACATTTTTAAATTGAATTTTACATATAATCCAACAGAAAAAAATACATACAAAAAGATAATGCACACGACAACTCAAAACAAAAGGAGAGCACTGTTCTGAAACTGAATGTAGCAAAATAATCATTATATATTTCCATTATGTTCGATGGAAGTCATAATCATGATTAATCGATTAACTAGATTTATTGCACAGCCCTACAACACTGCCCGACTTCAACCTGTGCTTGCTAACCAGAACATTTCTTGACATTTCGTGAGATTACACTTAAATGCAAGCTCATAACTCTTTATTACATATGTGCTACAGAGCATTATAATCATATCACTCTATATAACTCAATCTTAATAAGGCAAGCACAAGACATATCTTCAAAGTGGTGCGGGTGATAAAAGACAGCCATTCACTCAGGAAGACTCTTGCCTGTTTTGTTCAAATTAAGAGTCAAATATGCTTACTGAATTTCTGAAGTGGCTGTCTCCTTCACGCACTCTATAACCACTTCCTCAGTGATCTCATGGCAGAGGTCAGCGCTGAAACGGTCCAGGAGGGCCTCGTGTTCCTGCTTCCGTCTGGTGGAGAGAACCAGAGATGGTCAGAGCACTTTGATGGGCACAGCTACACTTAATTGGACCAAATAATGATGAGGTCAGAGTCCCACCTGGCCTCCTCCAGCTTGCGCTTCTCCTCGGCGATGCGTTCCTTCTCAGCGTTGATCTCAGACGAAGAGACGTCCCGCAGCATCTCCTGCACCACCTCGCTCACCATCGCCTCCAGCTGGACGTCGCTCACACTGCACACACAAACACACAAAGATATAGATAAGTCAGAGATCCAGCGCTGAAAAACCTCCCTCAATCTCAGTTGTTCGGGCCCTTTGGCAGACGGTCTCACCTGAGGGCTGCGGTGACGTACTCTGATGCAGCATTGGCCACCGCTGTCACCTCAGCCACCAGCACTTCATCCACCACCGACTCCACCTCTGCCATGATGTCCTAATAAACAGAAGACCACATTGTCAGAGGCAATTTCACTCAACGTTTCTCAAGTCTCTCAGAACACTGTGACAGGAAGCAAAGATTATACAGTACATGCCGAGTTCAAAATGAGTTGTACGGCAGCTCACCTGATCAGAGTAGATGACCTCTGGCTTGGGGGGTGGGGATGGAGGCCTGTCGGGCTGCGGCTGCTCTCTGGGCTGGAAGAGGCTCTGGAGCTCCTGAGCTGGTCCAGACAGGGCAGCTGGTTGGCTCTGCAGCCCCGCTGCCTCACCGTGGTCCTCTGCAGCCTGAGGCTGGGGCTCCACCAGCTGCCTGGGCCTCAGCAGGGGCTTGGGCTCCGACTCCAGAACAGGCTTCTGCTCCAGCTTCAAGAGCGGAACTACAAAGACCCAGAAATGAGTAGGCGTGCCCAAACCTTTGACTGGTAGTGTGTATATGGCTTAAGGCCCACAAACAAATCCCTAAAATGGGTGGTTGGAGATCAGTTCTGATCAATGACATCATCTGAGAATGACTTCCCATTGGTTTTGTGAACTAGACTGAAAGAGTTGTACTGCACATTTTGGGGAAAATATCTAATTGCAATTTTCCTGACAGATATTGTGATTTGATTTGAAAGTCAAGCTTCAGTTCAATATTTCACATTTTGCTTTGCGTTGGGCCACTACTGATTGGTGAGGACGCATGGATTATGAGAACCACAGTACTCCTGTTGGGTGAGCTTCACCGTCTGTCACAAAAGGAGGATGCCATGAATATAAAAATCATAGATGTGACCAGATCAACCATTGGGACAGGGATGTGAGCTGTACGATTATTTGCAGCCTTTGTGTTTAGCTAATTCCATTCGATCAAATGGTGATTTGTATTAAAATATCAATTAATTGTGTAGCCCCAGTGCAGTGCTCACTGCTCAGTCAGGGTTACTTTGCTTCCCGTTTACAAAGGCAGGGCAGAGTCTGAATTTCCGTTTTTTCTTTTTTAAGCATACACTGCAGGTTAATCAAGCTCTATCTATACCTTTTAAGAGTTTAAATGTAGAACCTAGGAGGAAAAGTCAGTGATGATTGGTCATGCACTCACCTCGAACACCAGAGGGAGCTGGCTCTGTTGGCAGTGCCTCCCCTCTAAACTTGTTCTGGGAGTCGAAGCTGCAGACGGGCACATGCTGGGGCGGGTTGGGCAGGGCTTCGCCATTCACCACCTGACCAATCAGCACTGTCCTCTTCTTCTCAATGGCCAGCGATTTCCGTTGAGGCAGCGATAGCTCCGGTTCCTGATAGGTTGTGCGACTGAGCTCCACCATACTGGACAAAAAAAAGAAAGAAAAACAATTGATGTAAATATGAGACTTCAAACATTGTAATGAAATTAAAAGGGCACAAAAGTAAAAACAGAGGGTTAAATTGAATAATATTCTGTAATAATGTGTGTGAGGACAGAGTCTGACCTTTCGTTCATGGCAAGTCCATAGTGCTGGATGAAGCCTGAAGCTTCATCTACGTTACGGAACATCAACATTCTAACCAGGTTCTCGATAGGGAAAGCTGTGGGTCTCTGAGACCCAATGGTGTAGGCCACGTTGAGAGCTCTCAAAGCCTCTCCTCTAACCTAGACATACACAACAAAGGCAAGGGACAAAAAAGATTAAGAGCTGATAGCAATTTGAAAAGATCAACAGTCTAACAGTACTGCACAGTGAGTAGACCTATTTTCTTACCTGACTGAAGTATCTGTGCAATAAGCAGCTTGCCAAATATGAGGCACCCTTCACCAGCTTGAAGAACCTGACAAAGTTATTGCTGTTGAGAGCTGCAAAGGCCTGCACCGCAAACTTCACCTCTGGGGAATTCCGCACCTCCTCACGGAACTGCTGCACCTCTCTGCAGAGAATATAATAATAATAAATAATATAACATAACAAAAAGATGCACATATAGTATCGAAAGGCTGTGTGATGACCACAAGATCACTAAGATGACAGAGGCAACAGTAGTGGCAACTGACCGGAGGATGTCTCCATCGTTCATCTTGAGCAGGACATTGTACTGGCGGAACTCGGCCTCGTGGGGGCAGTAGATACTGCGGGAGGCCAGGTCCTGGTACATCTCCTTCAGGCTCTGCAGGCACTTGGTCATGTTCTCATTGTTGATCTTGGCATCAAAGGACATCATGGGCTCCTGGCAGAGGTGGTGGGCACAGTGGATGTGGAAGCGGGTGCACTTCTCAATCAGGGCCACAGTTTCGGGGTCGCACAGATGTTGCTGAGTGATGTCCTGAGGAGGTGGCACCAGAGTACATATTTTTACAGATCTTTTTTTATGACCACCAAACATTTAACTATTTTCATAATTCTAACATCTACACATAACACTATGGGCCCTATTTTGGTGATCAGAAACGGATGGTCAGAGGCGTAAAGTTTATAGACATTAAAAGGTGTGGCCAGGTTCGTCCTGTGCTACCTTGCGCCGTGTGCACGATAGAGCCCAATGGGTCGTTACTGTAAACCAAGCATGCTTTTCTCTGATTCAAAGGCCAGTAAGGTACTCACTGACTGGTAAATATGCACTGATATTGCACAGCTGTGATGATAAACAATGCACCAACCTTGCGAATTCCTCTGGTTCGATTCCACACAAAGTCGTACCAGTCCCCATAGTTGCCCTCGCCCTGGTCCATGATCTGCGTGACCAGGTAGTCCATGGTCATGCTAAGAACAGGAAGTGGTCGCAGCTCATGGGGGAGAGGTTCTTCCTGGTCAGCCGATGATCTGCTATACTCTTTGATGGCTGCACAGTGGTCCACCTGATAGACGGCACAGAGGCATGTCCTTAGCACTAAAACAGCATCAATGGGTTTGTAAAACGTAGAGCAACCATACTCTGAAGTCTGGCTGGTAGGCAGAGGATGAAACCAACCTTCTCAGTTTCTGGCACCACCTCAAAGGAGCTGAGTTGGTTGCGGGTCTCCCTCATGTAGCGCTCCTTCTCAGGACACATATCAGGACACGTCCCCACAAACACCTTGGACATATCCAGATCTGTTCTCTTGGGGCGACCTGACAACATATATTAATAAACAAACCTGAATGAGAATACCTCACCTCGATATAACAAAAACAACAAAGCGGATAAAGGACTTGACAAACTATACTGAAATTAACTACTTAATGAATGTAGAACTGTGTCCTAAAAGACAATGTCAATAAAGTCAGTACATGTCTCAGAACAGAACCACTGACATTTTATGACTATTGCTAATATATTACTATGAGGAAACGGCAGCAATAAGTGGCAATAGGTGTGCCCTTCTTATTGATAGACATGAATGAGTAGCAATACAAGTATCTGATCTGACGTTCTACTGGAGTGGGTACCTTGTCGGAGGAGCTTGTCCCTCTGCTCAAGGAGGCGGTACTTCTCCTCTGCTGTCTCTGCCAGCTGACCAACTAGGGGCAAGAGTGAGGAAGGCAGGCTGCTCACCGACCGGTCAGAACTCTGGCCCTCAGAAGCAGATTCCTGCTGTGGCTCATTCTCAAACAGAGATTTGGCTATCACAGACTTCTTAAGTGGAGACCTGAAAAATGTATCATAAAGTAAAACGCGCAATGAAGCTGTGCCTCTGCATTTATAATAAACAGCATTTTCACAACACGCAGCTTTCACATTTGGTCAAATATTTCACTTTACAGTCCAGCAAAACACCACATTGAATAGACATAGTAGAAAATACAAATGCAATTACATGACACACTGTGTACTTACATAAGAAAACAAGAACACATTCGCTTACCCTTTGCTTGTAGAAACAGCACTTGAGACAGTTGCCGACCTTGGCTGAGGCCTTCTGAGTGGCGAGGATGAAAAAGCGGAGGCCTGGCTAAAGGGGTTGCCACCAGCAGCGTCCTCTCCCTCCAAGGATCCCACGCCCTTCTCTGCTGGACCTTTGGAGAGCAGAAACAAGAGATAAAGATGGCACTTGATATGTGTGGCTAATAAACACATTCAGTTAACATATACATAACATATTCAGTTAGTAACCCAGTGTAACTTACTTTGCTTCTTTCGCTGCCAAAATAAGCTCAGTTCATTTCCATGTAGTGACTTGCCCCTTTTCTTTGCCTTTGCTGCCGATGCCTGACAAAGGAATACAAACATATAAAAACAAGTTATCTTCAAAAGAGCGACTCACAAACACATATTAATGTAGTATGATCCTCAATGTCACAGTAGGAAATGAAAACACATCATCAATTTATGACTCACATGGTCCTGGAAGTGCACAATGGCCAAATTCTTCTGCGGTCTGCAGAACACTCTGCGCACTTTCCCAAAATGGTTGAAGTGCTTTTCAATGACATCTTTCCTGTTTAAATTGGGAGGGACACCCTTGCACTGCAGCACTGTCATGTCAGAGGGAGAGAGTCCCCCTAGGCTGTCTGCACTCTCCTGCCGTTGGCGGCGCTTCGCAGGTTCAGGGGTCGCAGCCTCTGGCTCTGTCGCCTCAAGTGAACCTTAAAGACAAGAAGATCATGACATTTTTTTTAGGCATTTCAAATTTGTAACAGAATTCAAACGGAAGATACCAAAGAGCAAGGTGTGCAAGATCGGGTCAACCCACTCACCCATTTCTTCTGCCTTTTCAAGAACTTCCCGAGTTGGAGCTTGGGATCTAGGTGGAGGAGCTGATATGCTGCCCATTTGGGGGAAGGGGGCAGGGTGATCAGGCCTCTGAGTTTGTCCCCACTCTGGGGGTTGATCATCCTCTTTTGGAGGATCCCTCTTGACAGGATTAACAGAGGACTTCAGGACACTACGCATGGCATTCCCAAAGAGCCCTCCGGCTAATGCACGGTTGCGCTGGAGAGGCCGTTTTGATGGCTGCCTTGAGGCACCTGCTGATCCTAGAGCATCCACCTCCACCTTGGCGGTCTTTCCCTGAGCAGCAGTAAGGTCACTGGTCTCCTCCTTTCGTTTGGTTCCTTTTCCGAAGTTGCCAAATGTGCTTTCTCCCGAGTGTCCCTCATTCCCACGGCTCATCTCGGAGTTCGCAGTGTCCTCAGGCTTCACCTTAGGGTCTCCAAAAGCCGACTGTCTGGCCCCGGCCGCGCCGAAGGAAAACGTTTCCAACTCCCCCTGTCCCTGGAGCACTGTGGCAGAGAAGGTGAAGGAGGACGGGCTGCTCGGCACGGCTGTCGGCTGGGTCACACTGGTGCTGCTGCTTGATGGAACAGCAGGCTGAGAGAAGGTGAACTGCAGGCCGGTCACAGAGCTGGTGCTGGCCGGGAGGGTCTCCCTCTGAGGGGCCCCTGCAGCTGGGCCAGAGATGGACGGCGCTGCGGCTGGCTGGGAAAAACTGAAGCCCAGCCCTCCTGTCTGGAGACTCTGGGCTGCTGGAAGAGAGAATCCAGTGTTTGCTGGTCCACTGCTGTCCATGCTGGTTGGAGCTGACTTGGATGTCCCGAAGGGTTCAGATGAAGTTTGAGAGTTAGTGGGCTCTGGGCTTGCACTGAAGATGGGCTTAAAGACAGCCTCATTGGATGGTTTGAAGCTGAATTCAGATATGCCAAAGCCACTTTTTGGGGCAACATTCGGGACATTTTGGACATTTAAGGAGGTAGTTGAGGAGGATGTTTCTGTGGGTTGTGAGAAGGCAGACTGCGTGCCAAAGCTCATTGGCTGAGCTCCACCAGAGCCTCCAGAGGAGACTGACGCTCCCTGTGGCTGTGAGATCCCCGGTTGGAGGCCAAATCCAGGTGTCTGCTGACCAAATCCGCTTGTTTGCCCAAACGCAGGGGTCTGTCCAAATGCAGAGGTCTGTCCAAACATTAACCCCTGAGTCTGTCCAGTTGACTGTGGAAAAGGTGGAGTGCCAAACCCTGTGGTGGCTTGTCCCAGAGAAGACTGTCCAAAGGCTGGAGTCTGTCCAGTGCTTTGAACAAGACCTCCACTTTGACCAAATGAAGGAGTCTGACCAAATGCTGAGGACTGTCCAAACACAGAGGTCTGTCCGGTGGTCTGGCTGTAGCCTGGTGGCTGATTAAATGCGGATGATTGACCAAATGTTGATGTCTGTCCAAAGCTTACGTTCTGTGGGGCGTTAAGTGTGTTTTGCTGTGCAAATGACTGAAAAATACTCCCGCTACGGTTCGCATTATTTGGGGCCTGAAAGGCACCCTGTTGACTGCCAAAAAAATTGGATGGATTCATTGTCAGAGAAGGAAAAGGGCAAACTTTCTTCTCTTGTTTTGCTCTAGTGCAGCAAAAACACCAGGAGTGAGAAACACCTCGGCTTCAGGCACAGATATTAAACTTCAACTGACAGATGTACCAAAAGAACCTGCAACATTAGAAACAATACAATCAAACAAGGCAGCGTGCTCAATAGCATAACATTATTCAAATCATCTAAACTTGCGAACATCTAAACAATTCATTTAAGATCGTATAGCCAGAATAGTAAGTCGACTTAAGAGCAAGTTAAACTCTCGCCATGTTGAAGTTATCGTAACATATAGCTGTTATCGTTAGCATGCAACTGATCTTAAGAATCAACAGTAGCGTTGCTGAATGTTTATACAATTTATAGTTACACCAAATATAGTTAAACGTAATGGGCGAATACATATTATATTTAAAACCCCTTCTTGGAATTTTTACTCACCCATTTCGAGATTTCTTTCCAAATGCTCCAGAGAATGTACACGGACTCCGCCGACTCAGTCAGATGAAAACAGGACTGTGGTATTTCCGGTTCCTGTCCGTCCTGTTTTGAATCACGAAGAAAACACCGGTCAAGGTCCGCTTGTGCTGTAGCTATAGGCGAACAGTGTAGTGTATGTGTCATCTAAGGACATACACTTAATTGGATACTAGAGTTCGCTGGCATATGGCCATCAAGGCACTGTTTTGAGACTGCATATTCTGTGTGACATTTAGTGAAAATGCGACCCTCATTTGATAGTAGCGATCACATTAGCTTGCAAGATAGCTAACACTTTGGTAGCAGTGACGTTAGCTAGCGAAGTCTGTTAAAATCGTTTATGATCGACATGTTTTTTTAGAAACTCTAATGCGCCCGACGATTTAGTGGATAACTTAACTGAAAGTTATAATTTGTTCTAAGAGTTATATATTGTGAGGTGTTTGGTTTAACGTGCATGCAACGCTAGACTTAACGTTCATGGTCATTTTTCTGCCATGGGTGTAGTTATTCGCAATCTCCAGCACGTGGTGCCTGTGCGGCGCGCGAGACTACGCAAAGATGTCGATACGTTGAGGCATATTTTAGGCATTCAGAAATTTGACGTGGGTTTAATATGTGTTGACAACTGTAAGATCCAACGGATAAACAGCATCTACAGAAAAAAGAATACACCAACTGATGTATTATCTTTCCCCTTCTACGAGGTAAGAAGTTATTTTACATTTTGAAAAATAGAAATGGCAGGCTTGGTAACCCTCATCAATGAACTGGACGACTTAATATTTGTCATATTTGAAGGACCTGAGACCCGGTAAACTCCCGTGTGGATTGCAAAGAGACGAACACAACCTCGGTGACATATTCCTTGGAGTGGAGTATGTGATGCAACAGTGTAAAGGGAAATCTCAAGACTTTCACAGCGCATTGACAGTGAGCATAAAATAAAGGCAAAGTCGTAAATAGTTAGATATTAAAGTTAAGATTGGCGTACTCTTTCAAACCTCTAATATTCTTCTGTGCAGGTGGTCACAGCTCATGGGATTTGTCATTTACTTGGATACAGACATGACACAGACGAAGAATGGAAAGAGGTATTCGTTTATGCACTTTGTTGTGTACTTACGCCAGAAGAGCATCGCTTGTCGTTACATATCTTCTCGTTTTTTTAATAGATGTTTCAGAGAGAAAGCTACATTTTGGCAGAATTCAACAGACTGACTGGCAGCCGACTGGAACCACTTTCAAACAAATGTTCTCAAGACAGATAATTATATTATTGCCTGGGAGACTAACGTGACAGATGAACCACATTGTCTCACCTCTGATATTGTGAAGTGACCTAGTGCACTATTCAACATTATACCTCAAGGTCATGCTGATGACCTTTTACCTTATCTTTACAGTGTGATAAGGGTTTTGCCAAGCAGCTATACTCGATAATTAAACACAAGAGATGTCTTTTCTCATGTTTTATTTAAATGCGCTTCAGGAGGCTAAAAGCTGAATGTTGGGCAATTTTACAGAGCATATATGTATGTGTATATATCATTGTTACTGTACACTTATGCATTCACACCGTTCATTCAATACACTCTTGTAGCCAAAGAGCTTATTTTAAAAGAAAATGTAAAAGCAGACTATAAAGATATTACTGGCCCTTGGTTTGAACATTAAACAGAACACACAAGTAATTTCTACACCAGTTTGATTTCTTTTTTTAACTAAAAAGTGTGGTTGGTTAAATGACAAATGAACTACTGGTATTTTCAGTAGAAGCTACAGGCATGAGTGATTTTTTTCATATATAAAAGACAGGCTAAATTTAGCTCATAAAATAAAACTTATAAAACAAGTCACAGGTAAAGCTGTAAAGATAAACCAGAAATCACCCATCCATCGTTATAGGACAAACAGACGCCAGTAGGCCAAATAAATATTGCACCATATTTATCTGCATATAGAAGTAACGACATAGTTCACACTGTCCATCTCCCTTCTCAGAACACATACAAGAATAGATTTTTATTAAAGAGAATTACATAGAAAGCTCAAAGGCGAAGAGGTTGTTGATGGCCATAAGAAGGACCAATATTTCTAAAATTGAACACTTCCAATGAGGTTCTTGATGCATGACTTAATGCATTGCTGTACCAAAGAACTACTTTTAACAAGCATTGTTTGGAGATAAGCTTGGGGAATATATATATATATATTTATATATTCTTTTTACCATTTTAAACCCAGAAATGTGTACAAAGCATCAACATTTATCTTATGATTCAGAAATAACAGTGTGCCTCTAACATGACAAGAGGACACAGGATTATGACCAGTATTAGATTTACAAGACTAAAAAAATAAAAGAAAGTGCCCAGAGTACAAGAAAGTGGACGGGTGATCAGTAGTACGAGAAAAAAACAGGCAGCACATTTAGCCACCTGATGACGTCCTGGAGGTGTCAGATGTCCAGTCCCAGACAGACACACACACACACACACACACACACACACACACACACACACACCCCTCTCCTCAGAGAGGCTGCAGTACAGTGCGGCTCGCTTCGTTGCTGCCTCCAGTCCTCTCCAGCTCCAACAGTTCATCAAATACATCCCTAAAGACAACAAGGGAACATTAACGTTTGATGCACAGCAAAGAGTACAAATAATTTAGGAGACTGCTGAACCAATGGTTCTCAACAGGTGTGCCGTGGATTTTTAAAGAACCAAATATGTTTTTGTGCAGGCACATGAAATAGGCTACAGATTGCAACTGCTAGATTGAGCAACTTTTTCAACTGCTTGCTCTAGTACTAAAATAATAATAATAATAATAATAATAATAATAATAGAAAAATCTGAGGATGTGCAACTTTTGACAGCATCCTTTTTCCTTGTAGAGCAACAGAATTAAAAATCACCTTTACCCTGTGAATGTCATAACTTGCCTTTCTTTTGTGCTCAGCTCATGAACATAGTGCATGTACAAAATAAGATGGCATATGAGAATGAACACCCCTAGTAATAGCCTATTATGTGTGTGACAGTCATCAGTAATCATAGGTCAGTGTGCCTTGGCGTTTTTGTTTGACCTTTGGTATGCCTTAACAATAAAAAGGCTGAGAACCTCTGCAAAACTACTCACTTGTGCATGTAGAAAAAGATGTATCCACTTCGGTCACGGTCTCTCTGAACAGTAGACTCCTGGGTCCGTGACACATCCATGTCGTTAAAAGTCAGCCAGGACTGCTTTTTCATGTCATAAACGTCACTGATGTAGTGGCCTTTGGGAAAGGAGGACCATTAATAGAGGTTTATGGCAATATTAGGCAAAAAAGAATAAGCAAAAAGCTTAAGACTATTGACCCTTTTACATTTTTGCATGCACATACTGAAGCCAAAAGTAACATGCCCATTCATTCAGACCAGAGGGTTGGCTACCGGCTCATCCTGTAAGATACTGAAAGGACATAGTACACTACTTTAAACTACAGTTTTCAACGCTGATTAGTGTAACTAGCATCAAGATGTCTGGTTGTGGCGTGTTCAGGTAATTTCCGCAATATTTTTTTGCTAATCCCTCTGCATAGCTTGACTAACTAACTTCCAGCTCCATGCTGCGCACGCATCCATCACTGTTTATAAACAGTAAAAGGGTCTATTGACTACTACATTTACAGCATGTGCTTGGTTTTAGACAGAGAAACGATTTTAGGTCGTCATCAGCAGGATGTTTCTTTGAAGCAAGAGTGCGTCCAACCTTGGCACTTGGCAATTACAGAATTGGTTTTAGGTGCACTCCAAAAATTACATCTTTCAAGCTCATTTCAACGATTGTATTCACCAGTCATATTTTGGGTTTGGGTAATTTTTGGAGTATAATGATGGATGAAAGCCAATGCAAAATGTTAGGAATAGCCTGTTACCCGTTTGCTACCCCTACCTAAATGTGTGTACCCTTACCTGAGGAAGAGCTGCTGCCAATGTGACTGACCACACTGATGAGTCTAAATGAATTGGCCAAGTCTCCACTCTGAAAGAGTTGGGGGAACAAGCATAAGTTCTCCTCAGAGCACACAAACATACATGAGGAAAAGGTCATGTACATGTACGAATGAAAGCTCAAGACTTCAATCTCGGTCCTCCATCCCTCACCTCAGCATTCCTCTTCAGGTCCTCAGCTTCCGATTCTGTGTACTCCATGTCCAGCACATCCTCATTCCCAGAGTCGTCATCAGAACACAGCAACTCTGGCAGGGAGTTGTTAAACTCTACAAAAGGTGAACATTCTGTAGTCAGGATCCTGCTATCAAAAGCCTTTCTAAACTTGACCGTCCGGCCCAAATCAATAGCATACTGAAGATATGCCAGAAGGATGGCAGGTGTAGATTCAAACTTAAAACAGACCTTGAAGACTAAGCTCTGTGGCTCTCTTCAAATCATCATCCTCCCTCATCTCCCGAGCCTCCTGTGGAGAATCACGTCAAAAAAGACAAAGTCACATTTCTATCTAAGCCTGTGTGAAGTACACAGGACATCCACTCCAGAGCGAAGGGCCTCTTACGTGCTCCTGGAGGCTCTGGGCTAGCGCCTGCTGCAGCTCCTGCTCCTCCCTCTCCTGGTCCAGGTTGTACTGCTGCACCCAGTCCAGCTCGCCCTGCGCAGCATCCGGAGTCTGGTTCTCCTTGTTCTCATCCATGGTGAGATCTAAGGAGTCGAGCACATCTATAACAAAAAAACAAATAAATAAAACAAAGGCAGAGATTTAGTTGGTCTCCTTTTGAAACAGTGTCATACACGCAAAACTTTTTTTTTTTTTTTTTTTAACCAAACTCATGCTCATTTCAGACATAAGTCATGCAATACAACACAAGGACCCCAATGCCAAAGCAACCAAATTATACCTGCTGATGGCTTGTCTGCTTCCATCAACTCCATGTGGCCAGTCAGGTCCTGGCCATCAGCGTCTCCAAAGCCTGTGTCAGGGCTACTGGTGGGGTCATCCTCCGGTGGTGCGGCCAGTGTTGTCTCATGACGACTCATCTCTAGCACAGCTGCCAGCATCTCATCATCACTGATGCCAGCAAAGTCAGACTGCTCAGTCTGGACACTGGGCTGGGTCTGAGGGATCTGCAGATATGTCAAATGGGAGATCATTTAGCACAGTTTGGGGGCTAATAACAGCCTGTATTTGCCTGTGTATATATGATCACCAATACTTAAACTAGCAACCATGTCTTGCTGTAGGCCAGTGTTTCTCAAACTTTTTCAGACCAAGGACCACTTAACCAATAAATAGAAACCTCACAGACCACCTAGCTAAAAAATATAAAACAGTAGACCTACTTCAACAGTATATTACACAATAGACATATCACTGAACAACCTTGCTTATTGTCTTGGCACCTTGCTTATTGTGTCAGAGGACTCATATGATTTAAACTGGCGTAGCTTACACAGTGTTGCAGAACTGTTTGGATTTACATATAAGTTGGTTTAATATTGCAAACAACTCATCTACAGTATATTATATTTTACCACGTCGGCCCGCGGACCACTTGGGATAGCTTGCGGACCACCAGTGGTCCCCGGACCACACTTTGAGAAACACTGCTGTAGGCTACTTATCACATGACAGCTGCAGGTTGTGTGTATGTGTGAAAAGATACATAGGCTACAGGAAGCACTAGAAGCTTTTGCACGCTTTGCGTACACGGATCTGAAATATGTATCTTTGGTTACTGCAAAACAACATTGTCATCTGAAAAAGTATCGATACTAATACAATTAAGTATTGTGACGTTTTTAGTTTGAGCGTATTGCAATACTTTGGTAGTATTGGTGTGCCAACTGCAGATTTGACATATCTACTGGCTGTACATTTAGTACCCATGTGGTACGCAAACCGCAGCACAGACACAATCATTCAGAATACCACCGATTCTCCTCTGGTCCAAGCAAAAGACATTAAAGGAATACCTCCTCAGATCTGTCGTCATCAGCCAGGCTTTCACTCAGCCGATGTTTGCGGGTGACTGCCACTTTCCTGACCAGCTCCTCTTCACTATCAGAGTCCACAATGGTGTAAGTAGACGTGCAAGGTTTAAGGGTCCCTTTTCTGTTTAAGAAATACATCACAGTTAAAGAACCAAGAAAGTAAAAAGACTCAAACTCAAAGTGCATTTTCTTTTCAGAAGCTGAAGCAGGGGCTGACCGTAGTGAGGAATTGTTCACAGTCTGGGAGGTTTTCAGCGTCCGTGACCTATAATAGCACAGAGAACAGCACCTTACAAAGTGTGACATGAGCAACTGTAGTACTGTCTGCCAGTCTATTTTAAAACAAACTGCACACCCATAGGCTACAGAAAATAAACACACACAAACACCTTATAACAACCAGGTGTAAGACTGCTTACATGGCTGCTTGTGCGCTCCAGCCCAGACTGAGAGGAGGCCGTGTGGAATCAGTGCAGTGGGACAGCAGCGTGAGGTATTTGGGGATCACAACCTGCTGGCCCAGCTTGCTGTTGAGAGACAGCTGAGCATTGTAGCTGTACCGCTTGAGATGAAGGATCAGAACCCTGCATGGGAATACATCAAAGGGAAAAAAAAAAATCAGCCAGATGATAGACAGATGATACTGTGGTCATTGTAACCAAATGAATTCAAGAGACAGACCTAGGCAATCTGCTGAATTTGTGCGTCACTGTGGCTGCTTTCCCACTACACTTCTCGCACGAGTATTCAATCTCCTCCATCTGTAGAAACAGACATGGTGAGGGCTCTGTAGCACTTCTGCATCGCTTTAGAACTACTGCTATCTAGTGTCCATAGGTGCTCCACACCTACCCTGAAGAAAAGGTCAAGCGAGTCTTGGATAGATCTCAGAGGAATGGTTTTCTTCCTGCGTGGCAGGTCGATTGACAGGTCATTGAACCGCTCACGCTTCTGAACTACTTCTCCACACCTGCAAACAAATGTGCCATTGTAAAATGTTGCCAACAGAAACAAATATGCTACGACCATTGATTCTTTACTGGTAACAAACGTATATTTACCAATCTATAGCAATGAAAGATGATGAGAGCATGAAATTAAAATATTTTACTCACCCTTTACATGTGATGGTGTGCAGCACCTCAAACTCCATATTGACGACTACAGGGCAGGTGTAGATGCGAGAGGTGTCCGTCTCCTCGCCCAAACGTGGACTCTGGGACTCATCCAATGGCGATGGCTCATTTTTCCAGCTTTTGTTCACTTTTTCCACATCCTCCTTCAGCTGGTCCAGACACTGGCTCAGGAACTCATGGGCATCCTATGAGATTCAAACATGCATTTCCATCAAACACAACACCTGTACACACAGACTTCTCTTCCTTAATCAGGTCAAAACATCATTCTACTTTATTTGGAAATCCATACCACATACACACAAGAATGTATAAAGTTAATAAGTATAACCACAAACTTACATTCTGCATATATCCAGAGAACCTCTCTGCAGTGGATGAGATGGAGTTCTTAACCCTCCTCAGCAGATCTTTCTTTAACTCTGGGCACGAGATATCCTTTTTGGCAAGCAGATGTGCAAAGCGTCTGAAAAACGACAAGGGACCAAAAGTGCATTTAATAAATAAATAAATAAATAAATAAATAAATAAAACAAACTAATTTTAAGAAGGCTTAATTGGGGTAATATCTATGAGTCATTACCTGAGTAAGGCATTACTGGGAACCTTCTTCCACGGGATTCCCTGTTTGAGTAGGTCATTGGAGAAGGATGGCAGGCTGAACAACGACTGGAGGATTGCATTCATATAGCATGTGTTCCCCAAGTTTGAGAATCTGAAAGCACAAACCATGCAATGTTAACAACAGCACTTAGTGGAGATACAGGCGCATTACATTGTTAAGATAAAGCTATGGATCTTGCATTGCTGCTTACTGTTCTGAACACAGATCCATGTAAATCAGAAGTAATTCTCACCCCTGTAGTGAAGGCTGTGGCTGGGTAAGAGTGGATGGCCTTGGTTTGTTCCAGCCACCGTAGTCGAGTGAAGGGCGCACTTTTTTAAAGGGAGTGGAGTGATTTGGTAACATCAAGCTCCGTTTAGTAGAAGGAGACTGGCTCGTGCTGCTGGGCCTGAAACAAAGGCCCAAATCATGAGCTCTGCCACTTCAAACGGTATGCATGTGTGAAATCACTATCACACACACTATTCACCCACTATACCAGTCACTCCAGGAATTTGCAATCAACTCCTTGTAAATTCATATATTGCCTGCTACTACGGATTACAATTTAGTCATGGAAAATAGTCATGGAATTTCTTAATTATTTGCTACAAGAAACAATAATTCCTGGCTAAAATTCAGACAGTTTGGACTGCCAATATCACAACCACCTTTTGCAAGATCAAGGCACCATCATCATTTCTAGGAATTCATATTTAGATTTTTTTTGTCCATATAATTTCTGACAATTCCTTCAGCACATGCACTTTTGGCCACAACAAATCCTCTCATGCACCTGCTATGCCATGACAAATTTCCAAAAAGTCTTGGAGCACACTACATAGCGTATTGCACTACTGGCCTCATACCTGTCCAGAAAAGAATGGCTTTGAGTATAATCCTTGGGAACGGGTCTGCTGCCATAGAATGACGATGGCTGTAGAGGTGCAGGTGTGGCTGTGAAGATAAAGGACACCATTATCAAGAGAGACCACCACACCACAACTAACAGTATAACTAAAAAAGAACAAGGCTTTAAACAAGGTCATCATGAGAAGGAATGATGAAAAAAAAACACATTTCAAACACTGACCAGAGGTCCTGTTTTCCTCAGATTGCTTCAACTTCTCCTTGCAGCTGAGAAGAAATTTCCGGGATGGATCAGATATCGCCTTGTTGTTGCTGTAAAAGGGTTCAACAAGATTACATTTTACCACCAGAGGGGTATTTCACAAAACCTAGATAAGCGATTAAGCTGGGATTTTTTGGTTATCTTGGATGAATTTATCCTTGACTTGGTTTCACAAAAGAGATGGCACATAAGTTACCATGGGGATTTATTCTCTGCACCTAGCCTGGTCCCACCAGGCTAATAGCCAAGCGAAGTTAATTCTAATGGTAATTATGTTGTCTTATTGGCTCAGCTAGCTGTCATTCAAATCAGACCTCCGTGCTAATTTTTAAGGAGCTTTATTCCATTTATATACTATTTGCTAAATGAATTTTCTCGCAAAACAAAACAGATTGTCTGCCTACTACCATATGGTTATTATTTTAATTGTCTTATAATTATTTACGTAGGCTACTCGTTGTTTGCTTCTTTTGTTGATAGACGTTTGATGAATAGCCTGCTGTAGTTGATTGGAAGTGAAGGACAAGTTTTGGAAGGTATTTTCAACTATAATATTAAGGTATATCATACTATGTGCATCTTTACAGTGGCAAGCGCTTTCTTAATGACGTTGCGTGCCGAGACAAGGAAGCACGTGGGTTCATACATACATTTGCATTCAGTTGGTCTACCACGCCTACTCCTGCTGTTTTACAGAAATAGCCATGATTCCCAATTCCAAAAAGGACAACTTTACTTCATTGTTAGTATATCAAAAGCGGTTGTCTGAATGACACTATTTTTCGCGTCTTTTTTATTCCAACCGTAGGCACTTTGGATCAGAAACGAGAACGCGCACACATCCTGAATTACTTACACCTGCAGTGTTTCCCATACATTAACTAATCTGAGGCGGGGGCCACAAAATTAAAAATCGGCCGCCACAGATGAATACGCGCTTTTTACGCATGCAGCCTTTCCTTGCCCCGCCCTCTCTCGTAGCCCGCTGCCCCACTCCTCTGCATGTGCATTTAACAAAATATTCACGATTGTGCCACATAGAAGCATTGCATAGAAGACGTCTGGCTAAATTGCTATTAAATCCGCTTAGCATCGTGACCATGCTGCGCAAATTTGTTCAAAACTGCTGCATTGAAGTGAACTCTGCTAAGGTCTTATTACAGCATAGTAGGCTACATTGAAGAGACTAAACTAAGTTAAGTTATGAAATCAAGCAGTATCTGAAAGCTAACGTTAGAGAATACTGTTTGGATGTCGAATTTAGTATGCTTAGCCTACTTGTCAATTTCGTTGAAGGGCTCATTTTATTGACTCTGATACTGAATGTTTGCAAAATCCCGATGTAAATGGAAAAGTGTTTTCCAAAATTCAAAAGTGCTTGCCTCAAGGAGAAGTACGAACCTTTATTTTAACTATGTAGAAAACGTTATGAATTGCATCCACACATCAGCAGCCTTTCAACTGTGTTACAATTGCAAGGGTTCAAACATCTTAGTGACAGGCACTCAATTAGACCTATACACTACCAAGACGATCTTAATACCACAAGTTATACCAATCTTGTGAATAACTGCCCTCACCTTGACGAGTCGTTTTCCTTGGGATAATCCTCAGCTATATCACTTTCCGAGTTCATGAGCCTCTTCCTTTTCTCACTTCTAAAGGGAAAGATAAAAACCATGTTCCTCATAGTCCAGTCCTTTAGAAAATTGATGTAGTCACCAAGTCAACCCTTATCCAAATGTATCTGATGACTTACAGATCAATTTGTGATCAGGGTGGTGGCGGGTTATGAGATGAAGAGGCACAAGACCTACATAATGGCCTACCTATTTTCGGAGAGTCCAGGTCGGACAGGTGTAGAGGCAACTCGGCTTGGACTTCCAAGAGGTTTCCTTGGGGTGTTCTCCTCCCGGCTATCAGTACCTGGTCGTCTGGGAGTTGTCTGTGGATTCAAGTTCGACTTGTTTAAATGTTTGATAACAATGTTGTATCACTAATAAATTAAAAATACTTCTAAATGTCCTACCTGTCTCTCTGGTGTAGACAAGGTTGTCTCATTTTTCCCTGTACGGTTTCCAAGTACCCCCCCAAAACTAGCACTTCCCTGATTTGTTTTCAGTACTAAGGGAAAGAGAGAAAAAAAAAAAAAACAGATGTTTGAATACACTGCAGATCACTTGAAATTTCTTAAGCAATTACACTTCTTACATTTAAGACATCAAAAGGACATTTACCTGTTTGTTTCCCCTGTTTAAGTGACTCAAGATACTCTTTCATTTTCTTGGCGACTACAGTAGGCATCTTGTCGAATGTAACAGTACCGGTGTCCTTCAGAATGATTGACAGTCGGCTGCAAGCGGCTCGATTGGGGCCCAACACAACATTCTTCACATTGTGGTTCAACTAGAAGATACAAAGCAAATATCATAATTTGTATATCAAATGTCAATATCAAATAATGTCTAAACAAGAGAAAAATACAAGTGTCTGAGAAAGAGACTTTTGCACAAAAACTAACCTGGAAGTTTTTAGGGGTACCACCGCTGTTGAACTTCAGTAACAGGTTCACTTTGTTGTCCTTCTCGTGAATCTCAAAGACACCTTCTTTCCACCTGGTGGTACCCAGGTCCAGACTATTGATGCGAATACGGACAATGCTGCCACTGGACAGTTTAGGCACTGCGACTGCCATGACAGCCTAGATGCAGCGCTCTTGATCCTGAATTTTGCAAAGGCTGAAGTCTTCAAAAGTTCTACACGACAGCGGAAAGAAAGCATACAGACCATTTTTAACAAGTATCCTCATTATCTAGGTTTTGAGGCAGGTTTCTATGTTGTAGAAAAAAGAGGGAGCGTTTATGCTAATGGTGTTATTTCATAACACAAATGACAAGCAGTCTCTGTCGGAACACCACTCAGTGTTTGCATTCGAGAAACCTTTTAAAAATAAAAAAATAAATACCACAGGTAGAGCCTTGTAACATGGTTGCTACCCCTTTCCTTTATCTATATAACTAATGTTACCTAAGTTCAGTCATCATTTCAATTTTTTTTTATCCAAACTTTGCATTGATATCAGGCGGCTTGGCTTGACAAACAAATAAACAAAAGTTAACTTTAATTAACCTCTTAACACTACTTTCATACATCCATCCAAGAGATAGACAAACGAGCAGTGAGCAGGCAAGCCAATGCGACCTGATCTATGCATTACATTTGGTCAATGGATATTGTCACGCAAAGGACTTGCAGGACAGTGGATTAACACACACACACACACACACACACACACACACACACACACACACACACATTCCCGACTTAGATATAATTATTAACGTTACAACGCAAGAACTGTCAAAAATGACGGTCGAAACCTTGTCCCATTAGCGAGCGTTCATTCGTTCTATGGCCATTGCAGACTATTACCCCTTTACTAGCAGCATCCCTCGCGCAATTAGCTAGCTAGTGATGGTACTGCTAACGCAGGAAAGTTGGGACATTTAAAAGTTAGCTATGGGTACCTTAAATCATACCAGTCATCATCACAATCATAGGAGAGCGTGACTTGTTACGTCGGAAATAAACTGACATTTTAAGAAAAGAAGGGCGGTGATAAGACAATTAGCAGCCTTAACATTACCCTATTCCGCCAGGCACGGTAAAATTAGTAGTTAGCTAGCAATGGATAGCAAAATCATCATAGGTACGTTAGCCCGCTAACAACATCACACGCGGTTGACCTGCTGTGTACGTCCAGGCTAGGTTATTGAACGCAGGATACAACGACACATTCCATGTCAAACAACGCATGACAAAATTGCAAATTTTAGCAAACCTCATTATTTCATTGACAAAAGTTATTTCACAGGTTACTAGAATATTTACATAAAACCTACTCGTTAGCTTGCTAAGTATAGCCATAAACCTCTGCAGGCCGGAGTTAACGTTAGCCCGCTAGCTGAGTGATTCGCTTGCTTGTGATTTGAAGATGAAACATTCGCCCAAACGCAGTTATAAAACAGATATAACTTACTTTCAGCAGGGACTTATCCTTACAGATAAGTCAAAGGGAGAATATCGATTCCAATGATCTTCCGGTAAAAGTATTCCTATTTTGCCGGCATGGAGTGATACCAGTACGGTGTTGTTGACAGTGTGGTCCACGACGTTGTACTTCACTAGTCGATGATGGCGGGAATGTGAAATTTTACAGCGGAAATGGCTCGCGCGACCTAAATGAAGGTGTCTTCGCGCGAGATGACTCTAAGCGCAACAGATTCTAGATGTTTTTTTCAGCGGTTAGTTCTTCGTTTTAGGTCTACTGTCTATGTTCTTAACCCTTGTTAGAATCTTAACCCAATCTTTTAACCCCATGTTTTTGTTACTCAGCCAATGTTCCCGGGTCTGGTAGACCCACCACATTATTAGGCTTTTAAATCAATACAGCTATAACAATGTAGAAATATCCTTATCAGATGTTTAGGCTAGGGTAGCCTACTTTAACTCAATTAGGCCTACCATGATATATAGACATCATGGTTCATAGCCTAGGCTATTTGTCATTTAGCCTACCCCTGTGAGATCACATGTAGGCCTAGCCTATGATCATATGAATGATTTTAGTTTTTTTATGAGAAAATTAGGAAATTAAATTAAATGATAAACAAGGTAAAAACATAGAAACAAGATTGAATATTTATCTCTTAAAACTTAATCAGAGCAAGTGCATGAAATGAAGGCTATAGGCCTAACAATTTTGTCATGTATAAATGAAAGCCCTTTCTCTACTAGGGTAGCCTGCACACCAAGATTTTTGACTGCATTGAAAATTTGCTGACATGAAATTAAACTAGTTTGAGCAGGACTTCACCACGCCCCTAAATTTAATGTTGTTTTTAAGTGTGGTTGAGATAGCCTTACAAAAAAGACAATCATCATTGTCACTGAGGTAGGCTAAGTCACAGAGCTGAAACAATCTGATCATGGTCAGATAATGCATTATTTGGTTCGTCGTGTTTTGTGTCAGTAATTGTTCCCTGGAGATACTCCCTCATTTTTTACCAGTAGGCTACAGCTACAGTAGTCAATGTGCTGGAGTCCCTCAGAGTGACCACTTGGCTGTGCAAGTGGATCATGGGGCCAACGTAACAACATTCCACATTATGGTTCAACTAGAGGATACACAGCAATTCTAAACTGTAAACCTGTCTTGTGTGTATGTATACATATACATGCACATATATGTACAGTACCCTTCAGAATTATTGGCACCTTTGGTGAAATTGACTAAAAACAAGTATAAAAAAATAATCTTTTGGTGATTTATTGTACTCATAGACTGTTGAGTGACATGATTGTACTCCCACAATAAAAACAATGAGGAAAAATCCACCCTTGAAGGGAAGCAATTTTATTCTGAGAAAAAGGAAAATGCCATAAAGAAATAAATATTTTTAACGAAAACACGTTGCTCAGAATTATTGGCTTGTATACAAAACCTAACAGAAGCATTTTCCTATCTAATTTCAACTTATTTAAGTTAATCAGAGTGTCTGTGAACTTTCAGAAGTAGTTCATGACTTTCTTTTTCACTATGGTATGAAAATAAAGTCACATAGAGGCTAAATCCTCTAGTCATTTTTCAACATCGGAAAGACAAGAGAATACACTAAATTTAAATAAAAAAGAAAGTGTGTTGTAATTTGTAAGTCATAGAATGTCTATGAAAACTAGGTACTTCATTGAAAAGGCCTATATTTGCTGCAGAGGGTGGTAAAGGGCTGCACAACAGACCATCGGATGCACATACTAGCACTTTCAGACATCTACACAAGCCGATGCAGGAGCAGAGCGACCTGCATCATGAGAGACTCCACCCACCCTGCACACAGACTGTTTTCCCATGTCCCCTCAGGCAGAAGGCTGCGTGGCATCCAGGCGAGTGTAGCAGGTAGACCTTCTCTGCCTGCTATTTCCCCATAGCACCTGCAAGTACTAATGAAGAGGGGTAGGGGGGGGGGGGGCATAGGCATTTGATCAATCTGGCACCAGTGGAGTGCTACTTAAGAGGGGCAGCAGCCAGTAGCAATGTAGACTCCACTGGTGTAGCCCCTGTCTCCCCCTAAACATTTGTGGTTTTATGTTATGTATATTGTGGTGTGTTTGTTTAATCTTCTGTGTTCTGTTCTTTTAGGCAGCACAGTCATGCTGATGGGGAACATGGGTCGTGCTGCTGTCTTGTCTTGTCTTGGTTTTGCTTTGGTTATTTTATGTTTGGTTTTTGTGTTGCCTGTCTTGTCCTTCTGTTTAACTTTTATGTTTATTTAGTAGGGAGGTGGCTCTGAGGGGGGCTACTCTGAGCATACGTGTGGTGTGGTTTTGTGTATTGCTTATCGCTTTGCAGTGTGCCTTTGCTGTGTAATAGGTGAGCTTTTCTTAATGCTTGCATGTAAAACATTTGTGTGGACGTCCATAGTTGCCACCCTCAGATCTCCACTTCCCAACTTTTGTGTATTAATAAATCTTTTGCTTTGCTGGAATTCATGTCTCCCTTGTGTAATATTTGAACCTACGAGCTGTGTCTGTTTAGAGGTACGATCTCTTAAAGATTCCCTGATGCACTAGGCCTCAGGGTGGCGTAGTCAGGCTACTGTGATTGGCCCCTTGGCCCTTCCTATGTATCACCTTGTTACACAAGGACCACCAGGTTGAAGAACAGCTTCTATCCGGATGTGGTCAGACTGATAAACTCCACACTGCATGCCCTTGAGTCATCTGAACAATTGCACTGCACTTACTGTCCTTACTTGCTGCTATTCTGAAACACTGTGATGTGGTCTGTTTTTAGAAGGATAGGACTGCTTTTAGAAGGATCGGGCTCATGAGGAAATGTTTTATTATTTTTTTTTATTTAATAATGACTATAGTAGTTGGTTGGCACCGAGACCTGAGTTCTTATTTCGCTCTCCTCATGCTCCCATGTTGTGAGAATGACAAAGTATCTATCCTATCTATCTATCTACAGTTAAACAATGATTAAATGGTTCTAATAATCTGGAAATGTGACAAATGCTTGGTCAAAGACTCATGGTTATCTTGCCCCCACGTACAGTATGGAGGATGGTAAGATGGGCAACACATTCCATAAGAACCACTGTTGGAGAGTTACAAAGGTATCATCTTGGGGTCACCATTCCCCCCCCCAACAATCTTCAAAAGTGACCTCACTGCTAATAGATTATTTTGAGGGCATGCCAGGTAAAAGCCTGTCCAGTCATTTAATTACCAATTTAAACAGCAGGAGTTACTGAATGGTACAGTGACTTTGTCTGGAAGTGTGGTCTATTGTCAGATGAAATAAAAATGCGCTCTTTGGCTAGAAACACTTTAGGTGTGTTTGGCGTATATAGAAGAATAAATACACTGAAAAGAACCCCATGACTGAGAATTATGGTGGAGGGGCTGTGCTATTTTGGGGCTGTTTTTATTCCCAAAGGCCTATGGTCATGAACACCAAGAAAAACCTGAACATAAAGGAAATCTGTCAATCTCTGCCAAGACACTAAAAGTTGGACATGATTGGATCATTCATCAGGTCAATGAACCAAAACAAACGTCCAGATCAAAAATATGGTTTATTGAACACAAAATCAAGCTTCGGACATTGCCATCTCAGTCCCCTGATCTAAAGTCCATAGTAAAACAGTGGGGTGAGTCAAAGAGGAGAATGCATGCACAAGTGTGGACTCAGGAATCTGGACGATCTGGGGAGATTTTGTAAAGACGAACGATCTTAAATCCCTTGTTTTGTATTCTCCAACTTTATGGGGTTTCATAGGAGAATATTACAAGCTGTTTTATTGGCAAAAGGAGGCTTAAGGAGGTATTACAATTTCTCAAAATAAATGTGCTTCCTGTCAAGGTTGGATCTTTTCTATTTTTTTCATTGTGAGATTACAATAAATCACCAACAGATTATTTTTTATACCAGTTTTTAGTCAACTTTTGCAGAGATGCCAATAATTCTGGAGGATATGGCTCTGTCTTGATGTACTCTGCTTTGTGTTTAGTTTTAAAATAAATTGCTTGCTCACACATGCACTGATGCTTCTCTGTAGCACAGTACCAGAAAAGAGACAGGGGAGGGATGGCACCCCAAGTTAAAGTTCACTTTTCGCGGGGTACAAGCCTCATGTCACACCTACACCAAACGCCCTTATCCCTACACATGGGAAAATAAAGAAAATACAGAAACTCAACAGAAAAGCACAACTCGTGTGAAATTCAGGGATACAACATTAACTCTAGTCCCTGAATACCTCATCCTCGTCCTGTTCAGTTTTGACCAATGCCCCAGCGGTGGTCCAAGCCCTAGTCAATGATGTCCTGAGAGACTTTCTGATTTTTTTGTGTACCTTGATATTTTAATTTACACTCTCTTCAACATCATGGTTCCATATCAGGCAACCGCTGACAAACTTGTCAAGGCAGAGAAATGCAAATTTCTTAAGAACTGTGTCTTTTTTGGGGATTCATTATTTCTTCTTTCAAGGTCCAGATGGATCCCTTGACACTGAGGGCACTGCCCACTTCCATTTTATAGGTTGATCAGGGATTGCAGTTCCGTGACTGGTCCCCTCACCATATTCACCTCTACCAAGGTCCCTTTCCACTAGAATGAAGAAGCAGAGAAAGCCTTTTCTGTTCTCAAACAGAGATTCACTTTGGGCCCTCACCATTCCTGATCCCTCTCTATTTTGTTGTCGAGGTAGATGGCTTAGAGTCTGGAGTAAAGGGTGTACAGAGGTCACCCAAAGACAACAAACTAGTGTAGCTATGTCTTTTTTTCTGATCGTCTCTTGCCAGCCACAAGAATCTAGAATACCTCATAACTGCCAAGCACATCAACGCACGACAAGCCAGGTTTTTGGAAATGAATTGGTGCCTCTCTCCGTATGTTTAGGTTTCCATCCATCCCGGCTGGAGTTCAAGTCTTGAAGAAGAAGATGGCTAGTAAACAACACCCTCAGTTTCGAGGGATCTACTGGACTTTGACAGTCTGATTTTGGATTGATTCAGGCAGGAGAATCTCACAATATTAAATTACAGTGACTGGTTAAAATAAATGCTTGTTTACAGTACATTGCTGTACAGAAGACATCTTGCAGTGGAGTGCAAACCACCTCAGTTGTATATTTTTGGTTACAATTTGGTCATTATTAGAACAGTGTCCATTTCTTACTTTAACCAAATTGTAATAGAAAATGCTAAACAAATTAGATTTGTCTCCAAGCACAGTCCTTTAGTTTTTGGTTCTTTAATCCCATCTAGTGTTTTGTTGGTGAATTGCAGAGCTATGCAGACTCACAAGTCTTTCTAAAATGGGACATTTTATTCCCAGTCTAATTACAGGGTAGTAAATTGCAAAATAGCATCTGAGCATGTTTTTGACAGACCAAAGTTGCATACTTTCTGTGCATCAGAGAACAAGGTCAAATACTCTGGTAATCCATCATCTTTGAGGGTTTGAGATATTTTTTGCAGTCTAGAGATTGGAATTCTAAAGAGAAATGATGCTACCTGAAAGCAAGAATGTAAAAATGAAAGCATTGTATAATGTAATGCATTGGGGGAAACTTAGACACTGCATAGGAATGCCATTTACTGGCCCAAGAACATTCAAGATTGAGATCCAGACAGCAGAGCATATACACAGGCATCACAACACAACTCAACAACTTGCAGAGCCTAATGTGATGAAATACAGGACAGGACAGAAGTGCTGCAACAATATATTCCTTGATAAATGCATATCCATTTCTTTGGCTGAAGAATCTGAAGTAGATATAATCGAGTGCATTAGGATTTCAGCCATCAGAGGAGTGCTTTCTAACAGATAAACGCAACAATGGTTCTTACCTGAACATTAGAGATAGCACTCTGGGGGCCACATTATTACATCAGGATGTTTTCCTCTGAGCAAATGGCCTGAACCGAGTTTAAATATTTATTTATAAAAAAAAAAAAAAAAACAGTAGCACCAATATGCATGTCAGGAATATGTTCTAGTGCACTCTTAATTACATTACATTACATTTAGCAGACACTTAATGGATCCATTAGTCAGGGTTAGGCCTTTCTATTTCTTTTAAATTAGGATAGTCCACAAAACTATCAAGAGAATATGAAGAGTTTGGCTCGGCATAAGAGTTTGGTTTGGTATAGCGTTTTGGAACCAAACTCTTCATATTGTTTTTGAACTGTCAAAGTAGTTTTTCTTGTTGCATCAGCTGTATGTTTGTAGGCCCAAATTTAAAGCAACAATTTACCACTTTTTGAAGTACATATTTTAGGCATCTAGTTTCAGCCAGGGATGAGCAAAAATACATCAAAATGTATTTTAAAATAAAATATCAAATACCCTAATTTTAAGTGTATCAAAATAAACTACAAAATACAGTAGCCACGCCATGTATCAAAATAAAATACTGTATTTTTATATTTTGAAAATACTACAAATACTCTTTAAAGGGAGCATGAAATCACTTTGCATACCTTCCACATCTGTTAATCTATTCCTTCATCAGCACACTGACTGCTGATTAAGTGGGCAGTGTTTGAAAGCAACAGCTTTTCTCTGCCTATAAGACATGTCAAAAATCTGCAAACATCAACAGATCAACATGCTGACCCAGTGCCGGCCCGAGCCTTTTGGGGGCCCTAAGCAGAATTTGATTTGGGGGCCCCCTCCCACAACGCGGAGTCACCTGTGCTTGGCGATAATTGACAACTTCACACTATAATGTCATATTATAAATTAATACAGTGAGGTTATGTATTAATACAGTGACTGATTATGAACTACTGTCCCCCTGGACACAGATGCATAAGGACTCGGTAGGCTCATTCAGTAATCCATCCTTGCTCACATGCCAAAAATGTTTTGGGGCTCCGCTCTAGACTTCTGGCCTCATGTGCTTGGTAAACCAATGTATTAGTTGTTATTTACACCAACCCTGTCACCTTTTAATCTTAGAGGGTACTAAAATCACAGATTTATTTGAAACATTCATATTCAAAGTGAAGCACTAAGGGTGGTTTACTGAAGTTGAATTGACAAATAACAAAATACAACAGCATTTGTATTTGTTGTAAACAAGTACATCCGTTTAATGACCTGTTTTTTCAACAGATTTGCAGAACAAATCCGCAAATGTGCATTAAATGAGCAATCTTCAACTACAAAATAAAACCAAAATAGACAAACATTAATAATCAAAAATAAAATGTCCCAAAAAAATAGATACTTATTCCTACTTCGTTCCTGGCTTTCAGGTATCTGCAACTCTGCAGTAGATGAACCTGCAATGATTAAATAAATACATAAATAAATAAAACAAAAACTATGTTAAATGTGTCATGTCATATTAACAGGCTATGTAACCATTTGCCATCAAGAAAACCTCACCTTCTGTGTCATATCAGCCATGGAGGCAGACACTTGATGAGGTAGAGTTAGGTAGTTGTAGAGATGTGCTCCAAAGTACTTCAACAGAAAAAAAATATATATTGCATAAGTGCATAGTTGATCGAGCAGAATGAGTTTATTTTGCTATCATTACTTACACTCATCAACAAGCAATTCCACATGTAACAATTCATATTCTGTTGGCAAATGAGGCATAATCAAAAGTATACTTAATTGCAGGTGGTGAACGTTTAACATGGTGATCTACTGCAGCCTAAATATTAGGGTAGCACCGCTACATCACTTGCCACTATCTTAATCAAATGTAAGTTTATTTCCATCACAGAAGTCTCCCCACCCAACATGGTATAGGCCTATTTTCTCAAACACTACCATCTCTCTCCAAAGATCTTAGACCAGAGCGCACGTACTGTTCCATCTTTGCCTATGAAGCTGGAACGTTACCGATGCCCAGAGTCGCGCTAGTCAATGGGTTGGGGTTGGGACTGGGAGCCTGGGCTTAGCCTGCTGTTGCTATCAGACTTACCACTATGTCACATATTATAGAACAGTAATAAACTATCAACACTTTCAGGTGCGAAATTAGAAACAATCCCTCTGTGGTAAATTTGCCTTCAGCTACGTTTTCATGTAGCTACTGTAGTGCTAATGTCCACTTCAGTCAGCTAGCTAACTTTAATTTACAACATAAGCCCACCTATGGCTAGGGTACATGCTTGATTGAACATCCAAAACAATCCCAATATCCTTGACATCTGAAATACACCTAGATAAATATATATTAATGGGAGACATTTCTCTGTTGATGGCGAGGATTTAGCTCTGGTGATGGCTTATATTAGATCATGACAGCTAGCTAGCTACCTCAAGCACAAAACATACTGTAAATAATCATGCAAACATACCTGTATCTTGCTCGTTTTTCTCCTCCTCTGTCATTTTCTGTTTTCAGCACCAGAGGGATACGTCCTTTTTTGTGACTTTTCTTAACATTACCGTCTCTTCCGATTTTTGAACTTGATAGAGTGTCTGCAGGAATTGTCTATGCACCCGAGGTGTCTAGTTTATGCGCATAGGCTGGCAGACACAGTAGAGGTAGGCAGGCATATTGATCATGAAATCAGAATTTTCTTGTTTTGAATTATTAATTGTTTCATTTATTCATTCATTGACGTCACTTTTACGTTATTTATTATGTAAAAAAAAAAAAAAAGAAACTCGATTGGGGGCCCCCTGGTGGTCAGGGGGCCCCAAGCAGCCGCTTAGTTCGCTTATGCCTCGGGCCGGCCCTGTGCTGACCTGCCTGTAACATCTCCTACTGTATCAGTAATGTAGGCCTACTCAAGAAGTCACAACTGAACTTGTCAAGTGGCACAAACCACTGAACCTATTGAGAGCCACAGAATTTGGGCTTAAAGCAAATGCAGTTCTGTTACCTTAAAATAACGGCTTCAAATTCATAATACACTAATAGCCTACGGAGAATGTCATTGTCAGGTTATATTTTACTTTTTGAGCAATGTTGCAGGGGAACCACATAATGAGTTCCTTGGGTTCAATGATTGAAGTTCTCAAGAAATTGATGGTTAAAGTTCTCAAGAAACTTGAGGTTGGTATGACACTCATCTTGCACTCATCTTCCTGATTCTCAATAGGCTAGCCTACAGGGGACGCTTGCCAGATGCGCCGCTCCGTTTGGCCTAATTTTGTTTGATTGTTTTCTAATATCTACATAACTTGATTTATATATTTTTTTATTTGTATATTTTATTCGTTAACATATCAACTCGTTCGTTGTTTTTGTTGCGTTTTTTTCCCTTTCCGTGGTGTTTTTTTGTCTGTTTTTGCCTAAGAGACGGCATTCCATTGAAAGACCGTTATCTCCGTAACATTTGCTATCTCATCAGCATACGGACTCAGTGGCTGTTTCAGTCGGTTGACAGTTGGGAGTAAGACTACTCATTCAATCTATGAACTTCAATGGCTGATGTAGTCGGTTGACTCTCAACTGTGACATCAGTGGCTGATTTAGTCGGTGGACTGACAGCTGGCCTAACGCAGGAGAAGGGCGCTTGCATAGCTCTCTTTGGACTGTCAGTGTGAGCATGCCTTGCTGATGTTGGCCCTACGATACACTGCCCTACAACTTTTGCAGTTGTCATCTTTCAACGCGGCTGTCAGCGAAAATGTGCTCCACCTCTGCCGGGCAACGGGGATATTACGCAGGAAACGCTAGATCCATCGAGGATCCGGTCGCACTGTTATCAAGCGGACAACAGAGGATGGTATCCTCCTGTATCCCTGTGTCCCTTCACTCAGGTACAACTCCTCAACTCATCTTCCTGGTGCCTGTCAACAGCGATGGTCTGATGAGCGCGACTCACCAGAGCGTAGGCCAACTGGCTCTGTCGTGTCAAAGCCATCTACCGAAATTCTGCCCCAGCGATTACACAGCGAAGTGCAAAGAAAAAGGAATCATCTGCGAAAATGGATATAAACAACAAAAAGTCACATGCCAACTGACAGCGCACAAACTCCTGCTGGTGAGCGCTCATCTGATATTGGAGATCGTCTTTTGGGTATTCCTATATCGGACTTGTCACGACATTTTAAAACACGTAAAGGCCTTGGTTTTGTTCACATAAATGCCTTTTTTTATGTGAACAAAACCAAGGCCTTTACGTATCTTAAGGAGCCTTTTGCCAAAGATGGACATTTTAAAGTTGTGGGTTAATGACTCCAACCCTGACGTCATTGTCATTTCAGAAACTTGGTTGAATACAGTAGGCCTATAATATACTTTTTTGATCCCCACACAGTGAACACACAGTGAGGTGAAGCACACTAATCCCGGCGCAGTGAGCTGCCTGCTACAACGGCGGCGCTCGGGGAGCAGTGAGGGGTTAGCAGTTAGGTGCCTTGCTCAAGGGCACTTCAGCCGCGGCCCACTGGTCGGGGCTCAAACCGGCAACCCTCCGGTTACAAGTCCAGAGTGCTAACCAGTGGGCCACGGCTGCCCCAATGTTATTTCCCAATATTTATACCAATATTTATATTATACTGAAATATTGGTATAATATATATATATATACCAATATTTCAGATATGTCCCTTTTTGGTTACAATATTTGCAAAGCTGATAGAGTTAAACGGGGTGGTGGCGTAGATATTTATGTTAGAAACAGTTTAAGCTTCTCTATACGTGTATCCACCTCTGTCCTGGGTCAGCCATTAACGTAAAACTGTCCCGGGTTAGCCATTAACGTAAAACTCGGTGGCTCTCTGGGTGCAGATCAGTTAGACCCACATCTCTTAAAGATTGTAGCCCCTGTCATTGCTGAACCTTTAACTCACATTTATTTTTTATTTAACATTCTGCTCTGGTTCTATTTTTAGAAGTCTGGAAATCAGCCCTAGTGACCCCTCTACATAAAGGAGGAGACCCAAGTGATTTGAATAACTATAGGCCAATCTCCAAGCTTCAATGTTAGCTATATGTTAGAATCCTTTGTAAATGAACAGCTTCGTTCCTTTTTGTCATCATATTCTATGTTAAGTCCTTATCAATCTGGGTTCAGAGCTGGCCACAGCACAATTACAGCAGCAACTGCTGTAGTAAATGATATAGCTACTGTTGTTGACAGTAAGAAACATTGTGCAGCTTTGTTTATTGACTTGGCAAAGGCTTTTGACACTGTTAATCACAGGTTACTTCTTGAAAAACTAACCTCTTTTGGTCTTGATGAAGTTTCCTTTAAATGGTTTCAAAACTACCTCTCTAATAGAACACAGTGGGTAGATGTGACAGGATCAACTTCAGAGTCATTGAGACTAAATAATGGTGTTCCACAGGGCTCAATTTTGGGACCACTGTTGTTTACATTGTATATCAATGACATCTGTGCTTCAATAGAACATTGCATGTAACACAACAAGTGCATTTCTATGCAGATGACACAATCCTTTATGCCTATGCACCATCTGTAGAGCAAGCCGTGTCATATCGCCAATGTGCATTTGAAATCCTTGAAAGATCTTAAACTGGTTCTAAATGAAGCAAAAACAAAATATATGATCTTTACTAGATCGAGAAAGTGTGACCTTGATGCCTATAACATTTGTTCCCTAAATGGGGCACAGATTGAGCAAGTTTCTCAATACAAATATCTGGGCATTTGGCTAGATAACAAACTCCTCCTATTTGTTTATAAGGCATTATATATTCTTTCAAATGGCTTGTTCACATACTGCATATTTCTTGATGACATCATCTGATTGTGACATGTTTTACTCAAGGAGAAGCAGCCACTTTTATAAAGCTAATTCTGTCATAACCAGAGGAGAGAAAAATAGAGAAGATGCAATAGAAAGAAAGTGGTGCACAGTCTGTGGGCAGCATAACAGCAGTAGGAGTGGCGAGGAAGGAAGGGGAGGAGGAGGGAGAAAGGGAGGGGGGTGGGGGGTGGAGTAGTGCATCACTGTTGACTGTGGCTCAGTTTTCCCAGCCTGCCTCCTTGCTCTGACTCAGACTAGCCTGTGCAGTGGGGAGCCTGGCAGTCAGGCGGTGAAAAACTGCCTGCTCTATCCCTAAACACGCCCTGTCCCCTGGGTCCTTATAGCTGTCTGGACAGTGATATTCCCCCTTCATTTGGTGAGTACCCTCTCAGTATTTTGACCCTGTGTGTTCATGCTTTGTATCAGTGAAACATTTGGTACTGTCATGGGTGAGAGTTCATCAAAACTTGCCTTTTTGCGTTGGTGCGGATTTCATCACTGTTTTCCAGTGCCCTCTTGTTTTCTTGTCTGGCTCACATTTCAACACATGGATTTCATTTGCTTTTCCCTTCAGCAATTTAGATGGCTGCTCTGCATTACAGCCAGCACCGCTCCAGTAACAGACTGCGAAGCTGAGAAATTGCAACCCTCTCTGAAATGCTTTCTAGCTTTTTAGCAGAGGTTTAATCAGTTATGTTGTTCTTTGGTTTTGTAGTGGAAGGGCCATTGTTAATCCATCAGCTGATTTCCCTTAGGAGAAATGTCTTAGTCATCCATTTCATTTACCCCACCGCAAGCAGGCCACATGTACAGCTCGAGGCCTCACTATCAATTTAGCAGACATTCTGCCAGCTGATGAACTGAAGATGTTAAAGATGCCTTTGTTAGAGTTGGTACAATTCTCAAACAAGGGGCCTTTTTTCTCACAGGCCTGGAGTGTTTTTATGGCATTCACTCTTTTGTTTGTGACTGTTACGTGTTTTATCTGAGGAACCTCATCATTAAGCGGAGTTATTTTGGAACTTCAAAGGGAGTGGCCAAAACCAAATAAAATATGAGCCCCCCCCCCCGCCCCCCCCAAGTCCCATTGTCACAGCTTTTCCTTTTTTCCTTTGGCACAGTTCAGAAGGATGTATAAATTTACAGCAGGATATCATTTTCTTTGTTATTCCACTTTAGCGGTTTACTGAGATAATCAGTAGAAACACACAGCCTATAAGCTGAACAAGCTAGTTAAATACCCATAGATGTATTATTTGTAAGGACAGGATTGACTGTTTACTTCTTCTCTAGTGGTTAGTCACTCAAGAGTTAATTGTCAAAACCACAGAATTGTTTGCATATCATCACATGTTCTGATAGTGTGTTCAAAAGTTAACTTCTATCTCTTGTTAACCAGAGAACACACTATGATTCAAGGCACTCACTCTGTGACAAAAAAATAATTTCTTTGGCAGAAAACCCTTGGCATGTGATAAATCAACTATGGAATCACCCCAAAAATTACGTAAGTTCTGCTTGCAAAACAGAATCATGGCAATATCTCATTTTTCAAATCCACCAAAGAGAGCAAGTAAATCTTTCAGCCACAAAAATAATCTCAGAAAATTGAAAGATTTTTTTTTCCCCTGTCCAGGTATTCAGGGTAATGAAAACCTTCAGCGCATGATGGCAGGAGCTATGTTGCGGAAGGTTAAGTCTCGTTCTTCAAAGAAACAACGCCATTTCAGATTGCAAGAAGACTTTGCAACTGTTGGGTACCAATCCAGTTGGACCAAAATGTCCAACTCTTCCTGTAAGAAATGCTCATGTGTAGTCCATTCCCTTCTATAATCCCTATAAATGGCTCAATAAACATAGCCTCACTGTTTTGCACTGGATGACTCAGTCTTTCCTGACACTCTTGCAGTCTCTGTATGTGATGTGGAGGCAGTGCGTGAGGGACATCAGTCAGAAGTCCTGCAAAGCCTCGCTCAGGAGTTTGCTGCAGAATGTTGCTTTACACTGGTGTTCCGAGGCCGCCGTGGCAACCTGGACCTGGTTGCTGAGACAGCAGAGGAGGCTCGGGCATGGATCCAGGGTCTTCGTGCTCTAATTGAGAATATGGAGAGCATGGATGAACGGGAGAAGCTTGACCAGTATCCTTATCAGAAGAGATAGACGATAAAATGTCAATTCACATGACCAACATGGTTGTCTCTTTCCTTAAATAACTTTTTTGCTTAGGTGGATCTGTGACTGGTTTGTTAAGGCAGACAAAAACAAAGATGGCAGGATGAACTTTAAGGAGATTCGTAAGCTTCTGAAAATGATGAATCTGGACATGAACGAACAGCATGCCATGCTGCTGTTCAAGGTAAGGACCCATTAATAGTGTTGTAAACATAGTTATGGTTATCTTGTTTTTTGACCGGTTGACATAATTGTGTTGTTATTTGTCTTTTGTTTTCTTTTTCACAGACAGCAGATAAATCTCAGACTGACTCTCTGGAGGCCGAGGAGTTTGTCGAGTTCTACAAAATGCTGACCGAGAGGAAGGAAATTCTGGAATTGTTCCAGGAGTACTCAAGTGATGGGGAGAAACTGTCTGTGTGTGATCTGGTGGACTTCCTAAGGGAAGAACAGCTGGAAGGTGACACGAGTCAGCAACACGCTGTTGATCTGATTGACCGTTACGAGCCCTCAGACAATGGTATATACCACTACAATCACCCTCTTCCTCCACAATCAGTTACAGACCAGCCACAATGACCACCCACAATAACTAAATTAACACACAAGACAGAAACAACACCTCAATAAATAGCACATATCCACTTATCTTACATCATCCCTGTAGCATGAAATGATTTGTGCAGTGAATGGGGCATATTGGGGGCATATTGCAGAGTGGGGCATATTGCAGAGTGGGGCATATTGGAGAGTGGGGCATATTGGAGTGGGGGGCATATTGGAGAGTGGGGCATATTGGAGTGTGGGGCATATTGGAGTGTGGGGCATATTGGCAGATAGATTAAAAGCTCATTCTTACCCAGTGTCCTGCTCTTCAAGCCAAATTGAAGTCTGGTGTAAGAACAACCTAGGGTCTATTTTTGGATGATAAGATAACAAATGTAAACTTTCGTTGGAGACCAAAACAATATTAGAAGAAAGAAAGTCCATACAAGTCGATCACCGAACTCTGTCCATGGACAGTTCAGTAGCTTGTGCTGCATTTAATAACCGATTTGTATACGGACTTCTCCTAGAAGGATGGTGGGGACCAGGAGCCTCATAACAGAAACTTCCTAACTATGAAATCCTCTTATCTCAGTTTAAGATGACATTAAGGATTTATGGTATTACAGAAGCATGTTTCCTAACTGCTTTTAGGAACAAATCCTATCTCAACTTAAGATAGGAAGATTGAGACAGAACCATCCTCACTTTAAAATTTTCTAATTTAGCAATCCTAAGGATTGCACAGACCCTGTCCTAAATTCAAAATAACTGCCAAAATCCACTGCAGCAGACACCTGACACTGACTCCATCAGTGCAGCCATAATGTTCAACAGCACTGCTAACTTATTCCTCTGTCAACATTTAAAGCCCACCCATGCCAGTTAAGCTACTGTTAGATCAAATGTGCTCACAGATTTGTAGGTTCACCAGACCGCATTAATTGTAATTTGTGCTCTAATATCACAGCCTTTGGAACCAAATGACGTGGATGGTCCTCCATTATACATTTAGGAACAAAATTATTCACACCCCTGGCAAATATTGATTTTATGTTGATTTTCAATCTGACCAATATGTTTGTTCTTACTGAAAAAGACACTGTCACATGCCAAAAGGCTGTAAGACTTTCAGCGTTTTCATCTTTTTTACAAATGAAAAATTGTGTGTCCAAAATGAACCCTTTATAAATAGTCAATTGGAAACATCTTTATTTGCCATCACAACTCTCAAAATGGTTATAAACGTATCAAGCCTCTTCATGTCTCCCCAATAATTGATGATGGATATGAACATGTGAGATGAATTAAACTGTTCGTCTTTCTTCTGTAGCTAAAAAACGGCAGGTCATGTCCATAGATGGCTTTCTGATGTACCTGTGCTCTTCTGAGGGCTCCATCTTTAACGCAGAACACCAGGGACTGTACCAGGACATGAGCCAGCCCCTGTGTCACTATTTCATCTCTTCCTCCCACAACACCTACCTGCTGGAGGACCAGCTGAAGGGGCCGAGTAGTGTGGAAGCTTACATCCAGTATGACACCTCCGAGGCTGTCCTGTCTTAAGATATATCATTGTGGCTAAAATGTAAATAGAGGATTATACTCAAAGCATTAAAAAATCCACTATAGCAAGAAGCCAATGAAGAGGAAGCAGAGAATGAACCCCAGATCCTTTCTAACAGTATCTCATCCATTATTCACATGCTGTGATCCCTTAATAGTTCCAGTTTGCATGTCTTATTCAATAGGTCTTCAAAAGTTACACGCATGTGATGGAATCTTCCAAAATGTTCCCGACTTCCATACTACACATGCAAACGTATTGATTAAAAGGAAAGGCAAGAAAACACCATGGGCAGCGCTTTTAAAGGGAGCACTTAACTGAATTGTTCTCCCAGGAGGTTGATATGCTTTAGAAAAGGTTTATGATGGAATTGGATCATGACTCACTTCCTGTCCATTCTCATAAGGGCTCTGAAGCGAGGCTGCCGCTGTGTGGAAGTTGATTGCTGGGATGGCCCAAATGGAGAACCCATAGTTTACCATGGACATACCTTGACCTCCAAGATCCTCTTCAAAGATGTCATAGCCTCAGTGGCAAACTATGCTTTCAAAGTGAGATACTTACCTGAACTCACTATGGGTTGCCTGAGCAGTATGTCCTGGACGGAATTCTGCTATCTGTGTACACATGATGTATTGATAAGGCTCTGTGACACTGTCTTTCCTCTTGTTAATCAGGTGTCGGAGTACCCTGTTATCATATCCTTGGAAAACCACTGTAGTATTGAACAACAAAAAGTCATGGCCAAGCACCTTAGCAGCATCCTTGGTAACAGTCTACTGAAATTCACATTGGACGGAAAAGTTCCCAGTGTGCTACCATCTCCAGAGGTGAGATAAATATGCCTTTCAACTCTGATTCTTTGAAATTATATTTATATTGAATATATAAATGAAATATTAACCTTAATGACATAAGATGATCTCATTAGCAGTTTAAACCTGTCCTATTAGTGTATGTACTGTATACATATATATTGGTATCTGGTGTGACTGAGTAAGTATGAATGTATACTACTATGCACTAGAAGCATCTGTCCCATTATGTGTATGAGAGGGTATGGTTTTGTGGAAGGGTAAGGCGTGAGTATGAATGTGAACCTCTAGGCACCAGAAGGAGTAGCACTAAATTTCGTTGTGACAATGTTTTACAATGTTTTTACAATGTAAAATAAAACGATTCTGAACATTCATTCAAGGAACATTTTATATTAGCTCTTAATGAACCTAAGCAGCATTAAACAAGATAATTAGTGTGATTGTTTGTGCTCATCAACACAACTACAAAGGCCTGTATTATATCTTACATCTATAACTTACATGTACTTCCATATGCATTTTTTCCGGTCCATCAAATACCGAATGCTGCAGGAGGAAACCGCATGCATTGACATTATATACGGATGTGAAAATGTTGAAAATTGAACCTGTTCTGAAAACTTTTTGATGAACTAAAGTTTTAGGTCACTGTGCAAATGTAATTGACACAATGTGGTCATAGCATGCAGAGGCCTTAACCATGAAATACAGTACATACATGAAACACATGGTGTTATACATTGAGGTCCGACTCATTCCATTGTTCTGTTCTCTCTTTCTATTTATCTGTGTGTGTATGTGCCCTGTTAGGCTCTGAGGGGGAAGATACTGATAAAAGGAAAAAAGATTGGTGGAGTTGAGAAAAATCTGGATGGAGCACAGGAGACCCTCACAGGGGAAGTGAGCGATGAGGACGAAGCTGCTGAAATAGACAAAGACAGCTTACCACCTGAGGAAAGCCATGGAGAAAAGGTACTGGACAGACTGTCTGTTTTTTTTTGTTTTGCTTGTCTGTTTGTTTGTAAAAAAAAAACTTGCCAGGTGACTGAGTTTGCTGTGTAGACTTCTTTGAATTAAACTATTTTACAATAAATATGTCTCTTGCAGAAGTTGAAGCAAAGTCTGTGCAAAGAGCTATCAGATCTGGTGGTGTACTGTAAGAGTGTCCATTTCAGTGGTTTTGAGAAATCTCGTGAGACGGGAAAGTCCTACGAGATGTCCTCTCTCTCCGAATCCAAGGCCAGGAAACACATCAAAGAAGCAGGTGGGTCCATGCTACACAGCTGGAGTCAGCTTTGACATCAACTGAATTCACTTTAAGGAACAGTAGCAGAGGCCACTTAATAAAACAAATGCAACTGCATTGAGTGTTCTAACTCTGGAGCAAGTGTTAAATGTCAGCTCGTTTCTGTTTGGATAGGGACAGAGTTTGTGCAGCACAACTCAAGGCAGCTGACCAGAGTATACCCTAGCGGGATGAGGACAGACTCATCCAACTACAGTCCTCAGGACATGTGGAATGTGGGATGCCAGATAGGTAAGAGTTTTATATGGTGGGTCTCATCAGATGAATTAGTATTTACCACTCTGGTTTTGGAAGTAATAATGCATATGTTTACCAACAACAGATATAGTGAACATTGAGATTAATATTTTTGTGATGTTTATGAAAAAATGTTGACCACCACTTGCTACATGTGCCATATTATTATATTATTATTATAAGCTACACACATATTAAGATACTCTAATAAGGTAAATCATGCATGGCTTATCAGTTTTATTTGTCTTCAATCACAGTGGCCCTGAATTTCCAGACAGCTGGCACTGAGATGGACCTCAATGATGGTCTCTTCAGTCAGAACAACTCTTGCGGCTATATTCTAAAGCCTGAGTTCTTAAGGCAATATGCCAGTACCTTTAATCCAGATAGACCCCAGGAGTTCTGCAACTATCATCCCCAGAAACTCTTCATCAAGGTACCCAGCACCCATCACTGACCTACAGTCTACAGACAAGGATGGATTTTGATCAGTTAGTCCATGTTCTAAGCTAAACACAAGATAACACTAAGATGACACAAATCTTCCCTTTATCAAAGATAATTAGTGGTCAACAGCTTCCCAAATTAAGTAAGAAGGAAGGCTCGATTGTGGACCCGCTCGTCAGGGTAGAAATCTACGGTGTCCCCCAGGATCAGTCCAAACAAGAGACAAGACACATTGACAACAATGGTGAGTTGCAGTTATTTTTCAGTATAGCATGTTTTCATTGCTCTCCTGAAGCATCGTTGAAGCCAAAGAAAAGGTTTCAGTGATTTCATCCAAGCTATTTCTGTCTGTTGCAGGATTTAATCCAGTATGGAATGAAAGCCTTCAGTTCAGCATCCACACTCCTGAGCTGGCTCTGGTGCGGTTTGTGGTGGAAGACCACGACACAACAACCAGGAATGATTTCATAGGACAGTACACCTTGCCTTTCACATCTATGTTACAGGGTAAGTCAGCCGCTGAATGAAAAATGCCATTTCCAATCACAAGAGAATAATTCCACTTTATGTACTGGGATATGGTATATTTGCAATCACAAGAGAATAATTCCACTTTATGTACTGGGATATGGTATATTTGCAATGCAAGGAACATAAAGTATGTGTAATAAGTAGATGTATGCTTGTATGTTTGCAGGATATCGTCACATTCGTTTGCTGTCCAAAGACGGCACAAGTCTTGCTCCGTCCTCTCTGTTCGTACACATCCGTATAGACCTTGCATGATGAACAGCTGACGCATTAGTACCAGCATGTTAAAAACATGACATCTTTACCTCATGTCCTTTTGCTGTTTTTTTATGAATAAGCTGAACACTATTCAATCACATCATTTTAAAAAGGAGCAGTGTTATTTGGCATTGTTAATGCATCAGAATGTTTTCTCTGAAGATGAGTAGATAGATAGATAGATAGATAGATAGATAGATACTTTATTAATCACCAAGAGTAGGATTACTAGCATGCAAGATTTTGCATGTGATGTGATACTTTTAAGCAAACTAGCCTTCATATGTTGTCTTATATTCATATATTTCATATATGAATTCATTATAAAAAAAACAAAGTATTCACAAACATGTCATGTTATGCCCCCCCCCCTTTTCAGGGTTCTAATGCATTTCCTTAAGTGCCACAATTGTTCTAATGATGTCTTTGCAGAGCATGCAATTCAGTGTCCTGAACTGTATGATTCCTGCTGGTATACTAGCATAGAATTTCAGAATGATCTGCTTGTTCTGAAGAACCTTAGAAGGTGTAGAGGCCTTAATACTCAGTATTATCTTTTATCTGAATGAAATAGTTCAAGCTCTTTTACATTACTATGACTTTTTAAAAAAGTAATTTTCATTTTGTCATTTTATGACATAATTTCCAACTGTATTATTTTATTAATTTGCTGCTATTCATGTATTATTATCATTATTGTTTGACACACTCATGTTGTGTTAAAACAAATAAATTTCAGCAAGACCAAGTAAAGTGAAATGTCTTTTGTAAACAAGATCCCTCAGTTACTTTTTCATGACCTGATTATTGAATGAAAACTAAACAACCCTAAGGCGAGGCATTATAGGCTATGTCAATTTAAGGATAGATTGGAATTTACACTATGTACACAAACATATTGGGATGCCTGCTATTACACCCACAGGAAGGTCAATGACATCCAGTTGGTTCCCCCTTGGCAGCTGGAACAGCTTCCACTATTATGGGAATGATTCCCACAAGATTTCTAGAGTGAATTTTTGCCCATATTTTACTTCCAAGCAGCATTCTGCCATTCTTTTTCAGAGATTACATACTGTACATATTATAGTTCAGATATAGATAGTTGTACATAGCGTAGTAAAATGTAAAAAAAAAAAACCTGATACAGAGCAGTGAAGCTATTTTTCCAGCATACAGGGGCACATGTGCAACAGACCTCGGTCCTTGTGATAAAAAATTGATCGATCTATCCCATGTATTCCTGCTTAAAGAGACTACAGTACAATATTATGAGCACACAGGAATAAGCCTTGCTGGTCGTCAGCCCTCATTTTCCTCTTGAGTGCTGGAAGCATCTCGGTCTGCCTGCTGGGCCTCCTCGTTCGCGTTGTCTGGTGGCTCTGCTGGCACGGTGAGCCGGGCCTCTTGAAGCGTCAGGAGGTGAGCGCCTGGGTCTCGGCCCACACCCTCCCCCACGAGCTGGTCCGGGTGGTGCCGCTGCAGGTGCTTCACCACCTGGAACTTCTGCTTGGCCCGGTAGCTGCAGTGGAGGCAGTGGTAGGGCTGCTGGTTGGTGTGGGTCAGGTAGTGGTTCTTCAGGCCAGCAGCCCAGCGGAAGGCCTTGGAGCACAGCTTGCACACAAACGGGCGCTCCTCGCTGTGCTTCTTCTGGTGGGTCTTGAGCAGGAAGCGCGTCTTGAAGGCCTTGCCGCACTTCTCACAGATGAAGGAGCGCACGTCACGATGGCGAGTCTCCCGGTGTACACGCAAGGCATCGGGCCGATTGGTGCGATACTCACATTCCTCACATGCATATGGCTTGGCTCCTACCAAAAGTGACACAGCAATGAAAAAAACCCTGTTATATGCACATAGGCTTATACACATACACACTCATCAGACATGGGTGGGCAGTGTTCCCTTACCTGTGTGCTTCGTCATGTGGTACTTCAGCTGGCTCACCCACTTGCATTTGTAGCCACACTCTGGACAAAGGTATTTCCGTTCCTCCTGGTGAATCCTCATATGATACTACAAAGTTGTTAATATGTTATTAACAATAGCATATACACAAGCTGAAGTGTATGATATAAACACTGTGCCAAATGTACCTACCTTTAGCCTAGATGGCTCGGCGCAGGAGTAACTGCACTGCTCACAATGGTAGGGCTTCTCCCCTGTGTGGATCCGGATGTGCCAAGTGATCTTCTGCCTGTTCCGTGTGGAGTACTGGCAATCGGTGCACTTGTAGAGTCGGGTTCCCCCATGAGAGCGGATGTGCTGCTCAAACACCAGCTGATGGCGGCAGGCGAAGCCGCAGACCTCACACTTCAGGGACTTGTCCTCGACTGGCCCACTTTCGTGCTCCTCCAGCAGGTGCTGCGCAAGGAGCTGCCTCTTTCGGGTGGCGAAGGGGCACTCAGGGCACCGTTGGGTGAGGTGGGTCTTGCGGTGCTCCTCGAGGCTCTTCGGCGTCTCGAAGCTCACCTGGCAGGTGGCGCATCGCAGCTGAGGGTGCTCTTGCTGTAGGTGCTCTTTGAGAGCACTTCTGCTCGGGCAGGTGAAGTCGCACTGCGCGCAGGTGTGCGTCTGCCGGCTCTGGTGCCGCCGATTCTGGTGCTGCTTCAGGGCCGTCTCGGAGCTGAAGCGCGCCTCACACTGGCCGCACGCGTGGCAGAGCTCCCCTGTGTGGCAGCTGAGGGTATGGCGGCTGAGGTCGTTCAGGCTGTAGCCACTGTAGTCACAGAGCTGGCAGAAGTGCGTGGCCTGCCTGTCGTGCACACGCTGCCGGTGTAGCCGCAGCTTGGACGTGGTGCCGAACGTCTGGCTGCAGAGGTCGCAGGCGTGCCGACCCAGACCCGTGTGCAGGGACTCGTGGGCATCAAGCCGGTACCGGCGCGTGGTGCTGAAGGCACAGAAGCGGCAGCGGTACGGCCTGGCCCCCTCGTGCTTCAGGGCCACATGCTGGGCCATGCAGCGCTCCTGCTTACAGCTGAAGGGGCAGGACTTGCACTGCAGCCGGGCCTTTCTGCCTGTAGTCGGAGCCTGGGGCTTCTCCTTCTTGTGGACTAGTACATGCTGGACAAGCGCTTTTTGCGATTTAGCCACAAATGAGCAAAACTGGCACTGGATTTCATTGGGCTTCAGGCAGCCCCGTTTTCTGTGGCTCGCTAATGCTCTCTGCTGGTGGCATTTGAAGGAACAACTGGGGCAGGACAAATGTCCGTTCCCTTTTTCTTTCCTCAGCCCCTCTGAATTACTGTTACCGCCGCCTCCGTCTTCACTCCGCACCTCAGCATCTGAATCACTGATGTCTCTCTCTGATTCTAGGCCTTCTTTGCTTGGGCTGGCATTGCCTTTAGAGGTGAGGCAAGAGGTACAATGGCGCTCTATGGTTGCAATCCTAGAGGAGGAAAAAGAACAGATCTTGCAAGCAAACTTTCCATCTGACTCAGTATAACCCTGACCATCACCTTCTGAGCTCAATTCTGCATGGCATCTCTGCTTTGGAGCGATAGTTGTAGATGTTACACCACTGCTCGCCTTGTTTGTATCAGATACAGAGCTTCCATCCGCATCCGGATAATTAGTCATATTATTATTAGCGGAGCCCTGCTCACACATAGCATTATTTACATTTGTTTGGTCCGAAAGTTGTGATTCTTCCCACTCCTGCGTGGAGTCACTGGGTTTGTCCAACCCTGCTGGGGGCACCTGGGAAAACTTTCGGCCCTTCTTCACGAGCACGGGGCACTTCTTGAGGCGGTGGGTGTTCAGGCCCCGGGACTGTTTGAACTTGGCGCCACAGTCCGAGCAGCATAGCAGCACTGCTTTCCGGGCCCCGCACGCAGAGCGGCAGTGCTGCCTGAGGGACGTCTGCTTGCGCGTCACATAGGAGCAGTGCTCACACCGGAAAACGTCGGCCTGCGTTTGGACCACCAGCATCTGAACCCGGCCCTCCAACACCAGGGCCTCTGCTTGCTCCTTGTCCTGCTTCTTCATGGCTCTCAGGGCAGCCTCAGAGGTTCCAGTGGGGGAGTGTTCAGGAGGAGAGAGAGTGAGAGGCAGGGAGGAGGGAGGCTCTGTTGGCTCCTCACTATCATTCTGCTCTTCACATTCCTCAAGAGCTACATCATTCTGATCATTTACTGACTCTGTGAGGATCTGCAGTTTTTCTCCTTCACTCTGTGGCTTCGCTGAAACAGTAGCTAAACGTTCAGCATGATCAGTCCCAGTTTGTGAGCATTCAGCATCACTTACAGGTGTTAAGACTAAGGTACAGCAGGATTCTTGGTTATCATCAGACGGTTGCCCCTCTATATTTTCTGTCTCTGGAACAGTTTGGTTATCTACAACAGTTTCCAAAGTTCCTGATTCAACTGACAGCTGTTCCTGGCTTTCACAAATAGTGATAACAACAGTGTCAGCAGCCACCATATTCTGATGGTCTGACAGCACTTGCCTTGATCCACTCACACAAGGATTAGGATCAACTTGGCTTCTAGCTTTATTTCCTGTAGGGCTTCCATTGTTCCCTGAAGAGGCTGCCGCAGTCTTTGAAAACAAGCTCTGAAGTGGATCTAGAGCATTACTCTCCCTCTCTTTCTCTGCATAGTTTTCAAGCCACTCAACATCCCCAGGCACATACCCATGGATCTTCTTTTTGTGCAGGAAGAGTCCAGTGTTGCTGAAAGTAGTATAAGGACACAGGGCACAGCGGAACTCTCTGTTCCTGGTGTGTTTGCTGTTCTCGTGATTCTGCAGAGCTTGGCGGTAGCGTGTCTGGTAAGGACAGTATTTGCACTGAAAGACAGGAGGCTGGAACTGCTCTCCTGTAGAGTGCTTCAGCTGCATGTGCTTGCGCAGTTCACTCTTACGCTTGCAGGAGTAGGCACAGACCTCACAAATCAGTGACTTGGCCTGGTGACGGAGCTTGTGGCTGTTTAGTTGGTCCGTGCGATGACAGCGGTATGAACACTGATTACACTTATACCTGAAAAAGATAACAGATTGTTTTGCTATAGCCTATATAACATAGAAATGCCTGTGTATTTTCAACATCTGCATATTAAATGAAACATACTAACCTGAGGTCTCCAGCATGTTTCCGCATGTGCACACTCAGATAATGCTTCCACTTGGTGACATAGCCACATTCTGAGCACATATGATGCTTATCATCAGAATGTGTTAGCATATGTTTGGAAAGGTAGGTCTCATCACGACATCTGAAGTCACAAAGCTTGCATTTGTGGGGCTTCTCACCTAAAAATATGTTAAAATGAGAAACGTGGGATACACTAAGCACTTGAGGAAATAATAGAAATACTCCAATCTATAATGGTATAATACATTAACACATTTCCATTGTTATTGCTATTTCTAGTAACATCAACAATACATCAACAAGTAGTGCTAGTGCTAGCAGTACTAGGAATACAAAACTATTTTACATAGTTATTAATTACAATAACTCACTTATAACATATACTACTCACCAGTGTGCATTAGCATGTGTCGGTTTAGAACACGTTTATGGGCTGTGACAAAATCACACTGTTGACAACGGTGGATCTTCTCATTTGCATGGAAATGGCCGACATGCTGCTCAAACTCCACTGGGTTGAAGGTGGTAAAGGTGCAGAAGTCACAGTGCAGCTCCTCCTTGCCCGGATGCCCCTGTCTCTTGTGTTGCTGGAAGCGGCTCTTGTTGGAGCAGGAGAAGTCGCACTGCGAGCAGTGGAAGGCCTGGTGTGTGCGCAGGTGTCCCTCCATGGCCTCAACGCTTCGGAAGAGAGCACTGCATGCATGATGGCGACACTCGATGGCTTTAATGCCGTGAGCATCCTCCATGTGTCTCTGGAGCTCTCTTTTCTCAGTGGTCTGAAAGGTGCAGTCCTCGTCGAGGCAGGTCAGAGGCTGACCCTCTCTGGCAGTGTGGTGGGACTTCATGTGGGCCTTGAGCATCCGGCTCTGCCGGAAGGTGTCTCCGCAGGTTGGGCAGGGGTACTCGTCCGAGTATAGCTGCCCTCCTGCCTGGTCTCCATGCACGCTGGCGAGGTGCCGGCGGAGGGAGTTACGCTCCACTGCTCCGTACTCACACAGATGGCAGTGGTGCAGCTTCTGGCCGGTCTCCCTGAGCATGTGGATGCGCAGCTTGCTCTTGCTAGTGAAGTGATGCTTGCAGGTAGGACACTGCAAACTCGGGTCTGGAAAATGCAGGTGCATGTGTTCCACCAGGTGGGACCGAGTCTTGAAGCAGCGACGACACTCTGAGCAAATGTGGGTGCGATACAGGTGCTCGGCACCTTCAATAATGTGACCTTTTCCTGAGGGATGAAACAAATCTATGTATTATTATTTAACACTCTCAGAGAAAGAGATAGAGAGAAGAGATTCAATATTGAACAGTGAAAGTTAAGTGTACCTTTGCTGGGACATTTTGCCTCTGGGGTGGATGTCTTCTGGGTCTTGGATTTTGTGCTTGTGCTGCAGCCTTCCGGCTCTTCCACAGATTCTGCATTTGTAGAGCAATTTTGGGCCCTTCTTTTTCTTGTGGCTGACTGTCTTTTACCCAGTCCCATCCCCGCCTTTGGCTCCAGCATACTGTCCTGATTATCCATTTCTTCACCTTAACAAAAAATGAACAGTTGTGGCTACTTGATATATGCTTAGTGAAGTTAACAAATATATTGAGTCCTAGTATGTCAACTTAACAAAGGTACTCACCCATTGCAAACCAACAGAATGTGCACAAGGCTATTATGTTGCTTTATTTTTTAGAAAATAGCAACAGATTTACATCCCTACTTGTAATACAGATTTATTTAATTACAAGTTGGATATTCGGTTCAATATCATTAAGACTTCATGAAACATGAAAAGAAATTTTGACCTACTGCGTGGGATCACTTGATTTCTGTCTCCGGACAACAACGAATTGTAGCCTAGCCTCCATCAGAGTTTGTCTACCCGTCCCTAGCGAACCAAAAAACGAGCTTATTTGCATGGATTTTCATTGAAAGCAGACGCCTCTCTCGCAAGGACAATTGTAGTTTTTGGCTTAACGAGCCTTCTAGCTAAGTCCACAGCCATGTAACGCTAGCAACTAACGTTATAATGCTACGTTAGGGGGTAGGTTTGCAACACACATACATCATTGCAGTTGTCTTAATGTACCAGCATTGCCAATATTCCCAAGCAAATTAATTAAATAACATATGGCATGCAATGACTTATTTCCAATAATTGAATTGGAAATTATAAAATTATTATTATTATTATAAAAAGCTTTTTTCCAGAGATAGGACCTATTTAGATGATCTATGTTGTAGCGGACATATTATGGCCGAACACAGGAAATACATTAGAGGTCACCATGTGACGCGTCGATTTGTCCAATGGAATCATCAACATCGTGCTGCTGTTGAGCTTGGCAGTGTTGAAGTCATCCCAGACATCCCAATTCATGGCGAGGGATCCAGAAAACAGACCAAACAAATGCTGAGTATTTAATTGAGCCGTTGGAAATAACTTAACGGTATTTAGATTTTTGATTTGCAATGGAGCTTGGTCAAGTAGGACAGTAGTAGGTGTCGAGTAGGAGTCACTTAATTTAACGTTACAGCGTACGTTGAATACTTGACGCTGGCTGCTGAAGAGGTGTTTGTAATTATGCCGTTTTTACTGTGTATGAGGTCTTCGTTGTCTTGACATAGGTTGCATAGATTACATTAATTCCACACTGCTTGTCCTCAAACTAACATTTGAGCCATGCCTCTATCAGACTTTCTTGCTGCATTGAAGGACAACCCTTACTTTGGGGCTGGCTTTGGTCTCGTGGGTGTGGGCACAGCACTCGCAGTCGCTAGAAAGGGGGCACAGGTCGGTATGATCTTTTTTAGGAGGAACTACATGATTACTTTAGAAGTGCCCAGTAGAGACAAGAGTTACCACTGGCTGTTGAGTTGGATTACTAAGCACGCCAGGCACACACAACACCTCAGTGTGGAAACTTCATACCTTCAACATGAGAGTGGACGGGTGCATACACAGTTCGACTTCCACCCCAGTCCAGGCAATCATATTATCTGGTAAGACAAACTTGTAGTTTCAGTGCTACCTGTTAACATTTAACATATAAAATCATGTGGAGCATTTTGTCATTAAATATGGTTGCTTGGACTCGGTATGACTAGGTATGGAAATAAATGGATCCGAGTCGAGAGAACAAGGGAGAAACAAATGGTTGATCTCCACACAGGAACCCCCTGGGAGTCTGTGACCTTCACATCCCTTGGGAGAGACAGACAGTTGTTCGTAAACATTCTTCAGGAAGGTAAGTGAAAGAATCAAGGCATTACACTATCGAACTTTGAATTTTGTTACGTATGGCTCACCCAGCTCTTAATGTAATATGTCTGTGTGGGGGTCTGTGTGTGCGTTGTTGTGTGTCTGTCTGTCTTTGGTACTCCTTAGCACGGGAACTGGCCCTGAAACAAGAGGAGGGGCGGACGGTGATGTATACTGCCCTGGGAGCTGAGTGGCGGCCCTTCGGGTTTCCACGGCGACGACGGCCTCTCTCTTCAGTGGTTTTAGAGAGAGGGGTTGAGGAGAGAATTGTGGATGATGTGAAGGAATTCATCAGCAACCCAAAGTGGTACACAGACAGAGGTAACATACAATGAAAAAAGTAATCATTCTACATTTGCATCTGACATCCTGTGCACAACAGTAGGTCTGACTGATGTCTGCTGTTATGTAGGAATTCCCTACAGGAGAGGATACCTGCTGTATGGCCCACCAGGGTGTGGAAAGAGCAGCTTCATGTGCGTACATCCATATTATGTTACTTTTGTATGTGACACATGTTTATAGTTCATGTTTGACTGTGGCTGTCTCTCAAACCGCATACTTCTGTCAGTACACTGCTAGTATCTGCTGAGCGCTTACTTGTGTTGTGCCCACTTTTCGATGGTTAGTATTGTCTCTATGGGCCAATCCCAAAGTTAGCCCTGAGGACTAAGGACTAAAGACTCACAGACTTAATTGATCTCGGGTGCTAAGTGAGTGAGTGTGTGAGACCACATGGGCTCAGATAGGTGTAAATGGGATAAAAAATCTGTGAGTCTGGACTTGGGATTGGCCCCATATCTGCACTATATACTTAAACTAAGTATTTGAAGTCTGCAAGTAGGCGGTTTTAGACACAGCCAGAATCTTGATCATTCTGCGATAGATACTGATGACTGTATCGGTGTGCGTGTACATCATTTAGCACGGCCCTGGCAGGAGAGCTGGGCTACAGCATTTGCCTGATGAGCCTGAGTGATCGCAGTCTATCAGATGACCGGCTCAACCACCTGCTCACCGTGGCTCCTCAGCAGAGCATCATTCTGCTGGAGGACGTGGACGCTGCTTTTGTCAGCCGGGAGCTGCTGCCCACTGAGAGTATGTTTTCCGAGGTTCAACACTAGTGGCTCTTTGCTTTACTTATTCAAAGTTATACATGTTTCGGCAGCACCTGGGTTCTATTTGGGTCCTGTAGTATTCCTTTTTGGAATACTGCCTCAGCTGGGTCTTATTTGTGTTCTATAGTACCAGTATTCATTTTTGGAACAGCGAACAGTTTTCTTTGCTTTTCAGATCCAATGGCTTATCAAGGCATGGGAAGGCTGACATTCAGTGGACTTTTAAATGCCTTGGATGGAGTGGCTTCTTCTGAAGCAAGGATAGTATTCATGACTACCAACTTTCTTGACAGGTATGTAAGTCAAACATTAGGTGTTTGTCCTCAGTTATGGGAATAACGGTGTTACTTTTTTCAGTAACGAGTAATCTAATTGATTAATTGATCTGCACATCTTACCACATAACTCACCGTATCACTTGGCTTGAACGCTTAAATATGGGTCACGACTTAATGGCCATGGGAAATTGAGACCAGACCAGTTAAGAAACACTGCTGTAGGGTATATTGGACCTACCTTTGCAGTGTAAACTGTCAACAATGGTGTGGGAATTTAGTCCGTAGGACTATGTAACATTGAAGGCTTTTAAAATGTGTGCTTAGCAACAACTAATTGGCTGATCTCTCCTGTAGGCTTGATCCTGCTCTGATCCGGCCCGGTCGGGTGGACCTGAAGCAGTACGTGGGCCACTGCTCCCACTGGCAGCTCACGCAGATGTTCCGCCGGTTCTACCCTGCTGAGTCTGCGTCGGCAGAGAGGTTTGCGGAACGAGCTCTCGCCATGTACCCGGAGATCAGTGCTGCACAGGTGCAGGGACACTTTATGCTCTACAAACTGGATCCCATCGGCTCCATCGACAACTTGGCCCAAATGCAGACTTGACCACTCTTAGGACTTACTCGGAAGTGGTTGGTGATGTTCTTTCAACAATTCTCACCATTCTTCAATGCCTTTCGGAACGACATGAGAAATATAATGTTGTGGGGTAAACAACATACAAAAAAAGCTAATACAAAATCCAAATAAATAAATGTTTTCAGTGAAACATTATTGGCAGGTCTACTATTTAATTGAAAAATAATATTGAAATAAAATGCATCAGAGATGGGTCTAGTTAGGTATGTTTCAGGACCTATCTATCTATATCTGTATGTATGTAAATATGGTACATGATACAATAAAGAGCATAGTCACAGAAAAATGACTAATGGCCAGAAGAAGCAGTCTTTGAATTGGTTCACTGTTTGAAAGAGTTTTCTGTGAGTTAATATTTGCAGTAAATGTATCTTTAGTTTTACATGAAAGCTTTACATCATAGAGAAAAGTTGATGCTGTTGTGTGAGGTGCATACAAATCCTTTAATTTACTCCATATCATGTGGGTCACCAGTAACAATACAAATGTGCTAAACAAAGGGTTAACTCCTTGACCATGGCCCCGCCCCCTTCCCTTCCGGAGTGTAAGGGGAGCTGTTATTACATTCCTTAGGCTGTTAGAGTTATGGCTGCACGACTGGCTCTCAGCTTGGCTGGTCAGCTGAGCCCATGGCTACGACCGCAGCCCATATCCATGGTGCTTCGCTGCAGGCGAGGGGTCGGGGGAAATGCAGCGGCGTCTGTGGGGGTGCTGGACAGCCCGGGCAAACTGAAGACACATGAGGATCTGCCACGGATCAAAACCTGGGAGGTCTTGTACAGATTGATTTTCAAAGGCTATCTCAATCATCTGCACGAGCTTCAGGTATGGTGTAGCATAGCAACAGAAACTTCTGGGCTTTGTGCTCTCTAGACATGATTACAAAATGGATCCATGTGCTGAATTCTGTGTGGTATAACACAAATGACTTTCATTTCTGACCAACACTGGCAGTGACATAAATAAATAAGCAAGATGTCTGTTATTTATGCAGGTGTTACTGAGCTCATGTTGCCACAGCAACTCTCTAAAAAGAACAGAATGAGATAAGGCCTTTTTACTGCCTAAATGTCAGGTGATCCCAAGAGCGCTTTACACTTAATATTTCCCCTCTGCAGGATTGCCCTTAACTCATTTGTAATACATGCTTGTTTTGTGTGTATTAACTTCTTTTTACCTGATTACCAGTTAATTTGTGATTCCAGATATATGAGAAACAGATATATGGACCCATATATAAAGTGGCCACTGGCAGCCTTTACTCAATAGCATTGAACAGTGTGGAGCTGGTTGAGGAGCTACTCAGGAAGGATGAGAAGTTCCCTTCTCGTGGAGACATGAGTCTCTGGACTGAGTATCGAGACATGAGAGATATCGGCTATGGCCCCTTCACAGAGTAAGGAAGTTCTGTTATTGTGTGTAAACTGTATATGATATTGAAATATAATGGTACAGAATTGAATACAGTAACAGAGAGTGAGAAGCTACTGCCTATTTATTCCAAGTGTTAATATACAGTATGACTTATTTTGGTGACAGACAACACTTACAATGAAGTTTTACTGATTACGATTATATGTTCACATAAATATTGATAACTGCCCCAGCAGTTCTGAATAACCATGCACTGCATATTGCCCCCAAGGCTGAAATACAACCCCAAATCAGAAAAAGTTGGAACGTTGTGTAAAATGCGAATAAAAACAATGTTGTAATCTGCAGATCTCGTAAACTCATACTTAGTTGCCAAAAAGTTGTGCGATGATAAAGAAAACAAAAAGAAGGAATGTTTCACAACTAATTAGGGTAACTAGGGATACGATTGGGTGTGAAAAAGAGCGGGTGTGAAAAAGAGCAATTTTACTCCTTTGAAACAGCATCCCAGAGGGTCTCTTAGAGGTAAAGATGTAGGGGTATTCATCGCTCTGTGAAAACCTGTGTTTACAAATGATGAAACAATGCCATTTTAATGCTTCTTAACATGAAATTGTGAAGTATTTGGGGAGTTCATCATCTGCAGCGCACAATGCTTATAGTATTAAAATATTCAGAGAATCCAGATAAATCTTTGCATTGCAAACTAGGGATAGAGCTGACAATATTGGATGGCCGTGGTCATTGGACCTCAGATGGCACTGCATTAAAAACAGACCTGTTTCTGTAAAGAAAATCATTGTATGGGCTCAGGAAAACCTCTGGTAACCATTGTCCATGAGCACAGTTTGATACTCAATTCAGAAAGGCTAGAGTAACCATGCAACAGCCAAAATTGTATTTAGGCATGATGCAGAAACACCACCATCTTATCTGGGCCTGAGCTTGTTTAAAATGTAAAATGACTGTAAAGTGGACTGTAAAGTAAAGTGGAAAAAGGTCCTGTGGTTAGACCAATCAAAATTTGCAATTCTTTTTGGAAATCATGGACTCATCTGGGCTAAAGAGGAGAGGGCCTATCCAAGCATCCAACCTTTCCAAGTTGTTTTGGTCCTCAATTCAAAATTCAACATACGGTATATGGCGGTGTGGAAGTGTAATAGTGCCTACAGCATGGACATCTTACACATCTGGCAAGGCACAATCAATTCGGAATGATGTATACAGGTTTTGATACATATAGGCCTACTGCCATCCAGGCAATGCTTTTTTTTTCCAGTTTATTTCAGAAAAACAATGCCAAAATGAATTCTGCACATATTTTTACAGTATTTCTTCAAGAGTCCAGGTCCTAAAATGGCTTGTCTGCAGTCCAGACCTGTCAAATTAGGTGTGTTAGGTGTATGTATTGAAATCCTGAAAAACTGAAATCCTATATCGGGCTAGCCTAGAAATCTAGACGCACCTTAGCTGCCGGGGTAGTCTAGCAACTCTACATTGGCTTGCGAGCTGGAAAAATGAAACTTCGGGCTTCACATAATGATTGCAGAGTTGTGACGGTTTGGCATGAATTCCCTGCTACTTGAAAACAGAAGATGGATGTTGCTGTTGCCAAAAAGCGTGACACGAGTTAACCTTTTTTTAAGTTGCCAAAAGTTTGAACAACTAGCCAACTAGATCCGCTGGTGGGAAAACGCATGGGACTCATGAGTTGTTACACTATCCTATTGCATGCAGCGGGAATTTGAAAGACAACCTTTAATCCTTACCCTCCGACTGAGCACTGCGACTGGTGAGTCTCCAGACCCTACATCTTGATGTGGGTCTGGCTCGTCAGGCTAATATCGGGCAGGAATGGAAAAACATTTAACTCTAAAAACTGTAGCAACTGGTCTTCTCAGTTCCTAAATATTTACAGAATTTTGTTAAATGAAGAGGTGAAGCAGCACAGTGGTAAACATTCCATGTTCCAACTTTTTGAAACATGTTGCTGGCATTAAATTCAAAATGATCATATATTTTCCATGAAATAGTCAAGATTTTCATTTTCAACATTTGATATGTTGTCTATGTCCTTTTTGATGATAAATATGGGTTTACAAGACTTGTGATCACATTCTGTTTTTATTTGCATCTTACACAACGTCCCAACTTTTTCTGATTTGGGGTTGTGCAACTGTAAACTAACAGGGATAATCCTCCTTATTATTTGTTAATGCTGAAAAATGCTAAAAGTGTTTTGTAATAGTCTGACCTGATTCAGTGTGATCTTCTGCATGTGTCTTGTAGAGAGGGGGAGAAGTGGTACAGACTGAGAGCTGTGCTCAACAAGCGCATGCTACACCCCAAGGACTCGGTGCAGTATGCAGGCGTTGTCAATGAGGTTGTTACTGACTTTATCAAGAGAATATACCACCTACGCAAGGCCAGTCCAACAGGGGATCTAGTGACAAATCTCTCCAATGAGCTCTACCGTTTCTCTCTTGAGGGTACTGGTTCATCAGAGGATTTTTTCCATTCTCAAATATCTACTATGATATGATTTACCAGGTTGAAGTACATTATGATCATATACCAGTTCCTGGACATGGCTTTAAAATGTAATCACTCATTTCCTTTCTCCATCTATATGAAGGAATCTCATCTATTCTCTTTGAAACTCGGATTGGGTGTTTGGAAAATGAAATCCCAAAGGAGACTCAGGATTTCATCGACTCTATCGCCCAAATGTTTACCTACAGCATGCCTGTGGTGCTGATGCCCAAGTGGACACGTAACATCCTGCCACTTTGGGATCGTTACATTAGAGGTTGGGAGGGCATCTTCAAATTTGGTGAGTGAGTTACAGACACTACACTGTACTTGAGGATGCGTTTCATGAAATATCTCCAAATGCGGAAAAGAAATATAAAATAAAATAAAATAAATAAATAAATAAATGCTCTGAAATGGTCTTTTAGCTGGACAGCTAATAGACATAAAGATGGAGGCCATTCAGAAGCGTGTGGACACAGACCAAGAAGTGGACGGAGAGTATCTGACCTACCTGCTCTCCAACACCAACATGACCAATAAAGAGGTGTATGGAAGCATTGCTGAGCTGCTTTTGGCTGGAGTAGACACGGTATGAATGACTTGGTTTTGGGTTATGTATGTAGAAAATAATGATTGGTGTGTCAACTACTATTATGTGTTTTTTTAAGACCTCAAACACCATGATGTGGACACTGTATCAGCTCTCTCGAGAACCTGAAGTTCAAGACACTTTATATCAAGAGGTGAACCATTGTGTTAAAGGAGATGGCATTCCTACTGCCCAGGATGTTACAAATATGCCTTATCTTAAGGCTGTCATCAAGGAAGCTCTCAGGTAAACATTTTTCACATTAAATATTTGTCTTTATACATTTGTTATTACATTTGTGCTCATAAGTTTACATACCCTGGTAGAATTTGTATAATGTATACCATTCTTTTAAGAAAACACAAGTGATCAGGTCAAACACATTACTTTTATATTAATGGAATTCAAAGGCACAAAATAAAGCAATCATTAAACAAAACATAGCAATAAAGAAAGCAATGAGACATACCCGTAGTTCTTAATACCGTGTCCTACCTTTACCATCAGTGACGGCTTGCCTGGCTATAAATGGCCTACATTTTATGGTATTTTAAGGTTTTACCTTTTCTTTGTTATTATTATATTTAATATATATAAATATATTATTATTATTATTATTAAATGGTGTCACCTGACCACTATACCTAAATAAAAGAAAGATATTCTGCCAGGGTATGTAAACTGAGGAGCACAAGTATAAGTATGAAGAGTTCAGAATATCGCTGCATTGTTTTATTGTTGTCATGTTATCTAGGATGTACCCAGTTGTACCAATGAATGCTCGGCGCATGTCCGAAAAAGACATAACTATCGGTGGCTATTTTTTCCCAAAGAAGGTGAGGTAGTTTTGTGTTGTCTACTGAGGAACTATCATGGCTCCCCACTTGCTTATACTGCCCCTTCAAGACTAAAATGTGTAACGTGGTCCTTTGTTTGATTATACCAGACAGCTTTCACATTATGCCATTACTCCATCTGCCATGATGAAAAAGTATTCCCTGAACCTTCAAAGTTCAAACCAGAGCGTTGGCTAAGGGATGGAAGAACCCGGCCAAATCCCTTTGGCTCCATTCCTTTTGGCTTTGGGGTGAGAGGCTGTGTGGGCCGCCGCATAGCAGAGCTGGAGATGTACCTCGCTCTGGCAAGGGTGAGCCATTACAAAGTTCATTTGATATGATCATATTTGGAGGAGGATGAGTTCATGCTAGGGTTGGGCCGATCGTGTTGGTTGACCGACATTACAATGGGAAGCAACCATCATGATGCCACGCCCCCACAAGCCAGACACGCAGTAATTCTATGGACTCTGCTTTGACATAAGCTAAAACATAAAAACATTTCCCTGCAAATGAATTTGAGCCTAGAACCGATGCATATGAAGGTTACTTTAAAGACTGTCAGCCAGAGAGTGTAAAAAAGAAGGACTTATCTGTATGTGAAACTATGTGAAACTACTGTCTTATTCAAATAATTCCTGAATGTGACATTGTTATTGTATTTTTTACATGTCTTGCACTGTACATTGAGCATCAAATCAGCATAAAATAGTCCTTATGAATTACTATTATTGTTACGATTAGAGGAAATTCTTGCTGATTGTTACAGTTTTACTGTACACATCGTCAAATGCCAATAAAGGGGACATCGCCCAACCCTAGTTCATGCAGGAGGCGTATTTCTGATTTCTGTATTTCTTTCCAAACTGTTCATGACTGTAGGATCATGTGTGTGGACCCATTAAAGTCGGATGGACATGACTGCAGTACTACCGCAGCACAGCATTGTTGAGCAGTCTTCGCTGCTTTACCGATGACCTCCTCCTTTTTTGTCCTTCTAGATCATCAAGCTGTTTGAAATCAGACCAGACCCTAGTATTGGTGATGTGAAAGTCATCAATCGCACTGTGCTGGTAGCAGACAGACAAGTGAACCTGCACTTTCTGGAAAGGAATGGTAACATTGTACTGTGATTCTTTTTGCAGAATTGATGATGACCATCAAAAAAGATTGCTACACTTGTTTGTAACATCTTCTCAGTGCTACTGTGAAAAGAGCTTCCTGTATATTATAATCACATACAGTATATTTTTTATAGCACCGATTTGCATGTGTAGGTGTATACAAAGCAACCTGAAGCTTGTTAATGCCCTAAACCTATAAGTGGCTAAGAGACCGTCAAATGTAAATGCACTACAGTTTGCATGAGGTCAAATTATTATGAAATACTGTATAAGGCATTTTGTATTTTGAATAGATTTGACATATATTTTTCCACATTTATTGTTGTAGGTTGTATTTCCTACATATGTTTAAGAGCTGGTGTGATCAAACCCTGGCACATGGAATGTATAGTTACAGTAATACAGTAAATAATACAGTATGTAGTATATATGGTACACAATACATACGTTGAATTGAAGTTAAAATTAAGTGAACATTATGGATTAAGAAGGAACCTTATTTTTTGCCCCCTACAAGATAAAGTAATTCATTATATGGTGATTTGTAAATCTTTTCTGGTAATCTTTAAATAAACTAGCCTGTTTTTACCAAATTGACTTGAACAGTGTTTTCACATTGAACTGAAGATAGCAGGGGCGGAGTGGGATATTACAGAGAAATTTCAAGCTCAACATGTTGAGAAGAAGACATACCATACATAATACATAATAATCTGCATCTGTCCTCTTTCTTCAAATCACCCTGTGGCACTGTATTATAGTTATTAAAATCGGCCTACCAATTACAACAATTATGAAAGATGTAGATAATAATGGTCTATGTGCATGCATACCTACGGGATGTGCAGTGCCTTTTAAAAGTATTCATCCCCTTGAATATTTCCACTTTTACTGCTTTTATAAATGGAATCTTGATCAATTTAATTTGGCCCTTTTTTACATTTATTGATAAAATCCCCTCTTTAATGTTAAAGTGATTGCACAAATATTCACCCTCTTCAAGTCAGCGTTTAGTAGATGCCGCAATTACAGCATGGAGTCTGCGTGGATTGGTCTCAGTTTGGCTTGCACATATGCAATTATACTCCATTTTCTTTGTAAAACTGCTCAAGCTCTGTCAGGTTGAAAAGGGGTTGGGTATGAACAGACGTGTTCAAGTCCAACCACAAATTTCTATAGGATTTAGGTGTAGGCTTTGACTCTGCCTCTCCAGAGCATTCACCTTGTTGTCTTTAAACAATTTCTGTGTAGTTTTCGCTGTATGCTTCGGCTCATTGTCTTGCTGGAAAGTAAATCTCCAAAATCGTAGCTCTCTTGCAGACTGAATCAGATTGTCCTCCAGAATTTCCATATATTTTGCTGAATTCATTTTACCCTGGGTTATTGCACGCACAGAAAATAACCACTCGGTGAGTTGCACAGTTTTGAAAATTAACTTTAAGGGTTATTTTAAGGACATGTTTGTGCATGCCTGTAGCCAGCCACTCTGAAGCAGTCAAAGGCGATTCTAAACGAGTCAAAAAGTTGAGACGGGACCCATCGTCAACATTTCTGTGTCCACCAGTCTCGTTCATCCAAAACAAACCAGAATCGGGTAAATACCGAAATTATCCTTTAACACGTAGCATAAATACACCATGTCTGCCATCTTAATTATGCATGATTGTCACATTATGTATTTCATAATGCTGAAAGATGGCTCTAGACACGACATATTATGTGTTGAAAGCAGCATAGCATCATAAATGTAGAAAAAGGGCATATTTTGGTGGCCATATTTGAAGTCAAGATATGGGCCACTAGGGGGTGCTATGTGTTGGGGTCCATTACCAATTTCTAATTTGTCTAATACATTTTTGATTACACTTTACTTGACAGTGTCGACATAAGAGTGACATGACACTGTCATGAATGTGTCATAAACAAGTCATAAACGTTTATGACAACGCTTCTGTTATTAAGTGAGATTCTGTTTTTGTCATAACAAATTAGGGTTATGATTAGGGTTAGAGGTTAGGGTTAGGTTTATTTAAAATTTATTTTAAATAAACCTAACCCTATATTTATAAAGTTTATTATTATTATTTAAATATTGCTATTTATTTTAAAAATGGCTTCAAATATTTATATATATATTTCAATTTCATTGGCACTGTGCATTACAGGGGTGAAATCTATGATAGACAAGTAGATTTGATAATATGCAAAGATGAAAAGCCAAGAGGACAGTGGCTGTATGAAGATATTCTGTGCTCAGTTGATACTTCTGTCCTTTACTAAATTAGCTATTCTTTGGTGCCAATCCTCAGATCACAGGAAATCACTGAACAGAATTTCAAAGAAGAACTCAAAGCCTTAGGTCCGCAACCGGTGTGCAACAGGATGTTTGCTAAAAAACGAAAAGTAACTGACTTATTTTGTGTCTCTTTCTAGCTTGTGCACTACATACATTTGCCATCTAGTAACTGATTTATTAGCCAGTAACTGATTAATTTGCCATCTAGTATAACTGATCCAGCTATTTTGCATCGGTAAGACTCGGTTTTATTCACTGGTCGTGGAGTTACTGTGTCTCAGTTGTAACCAGGCAGTGAACATGAATATGATGAGGAGCAGGAGCCCCTGGTTGTTCTTAAAGCAAGCAGCCACCGCAGGCTTTTGCAGTACAAAGATGGCCAGTAAAGTGGCAACCACTGTCAGTGATGTCAAGCTGAAATCAATAGAAGATCTTCCCCGTGTTGGGACTTTGAAGATGCTGTTCAGGGTGATTTTCAAAGGCTATCTCAGTCGTCTGCATGAGCTGCAGGTAAGCTGATCACTTTGGAGTGTAAATACACCTTGTGTCAATCAGCATCAATATCATTAGTGTTTATCACCTTGGTGTTATCTAAACCAGTCTGGTTTTAATGTGTATATTAAAATGTGTCTAATTATTGTTTAAAATGAAACCACAATGCCAGATTGTGTATTGAGACTGAAAGATACCTCACTGACTTGGGGTTTTATCCATTTTGAAGCTTTGCCATGACTGCTAGGTCTATGAGAAACAGCTATATGGTTCCATGACTCTTGTTGTCCCAATCACTAGGTCTATGAGAAACAGCTCTATGGCTCCATGTACAGAGCATGTGCTGGCAGTGTTCAGTCCGTTGCTGTGAACAGTGCAGATTTAGTGGAGGAGCTGTTCAGAAATGATGACAAGTTCCCCTCTCGCGGAGACATGGCGCTGTGGACAGAGTACCGAGACATGAGAGGCTATGGCTATGGTCCCTTCACAGAGTAAGGACGTTATGGCAATGTGTGCCACATATCGAAATATATTAGCATATTGAAATCCATTTTCATTACAGTTGAATATACACTGTGTTACAAATTATGCAATGCTAATTTTCAAGTCATTAACCGTTAGAGTATAATTTGAATTTTATTGAACAAACCTCAAAGAAACAAAACTCCAGAAGCAAATTTCTTCACAGTACGATGATCACGCATACGTTTTCGGGAAATATCCAATGTTTTCATACCTTGTCCAAGGTAGATTTATTTCAATGATCCAGAACCCTGAGACACAATACCATCCATGAGTTTAATTGAAAAACAAAAAGCTAAATGTTTGAGTATGACACATAAATCCAATTTGCATAATAATTTATAACACGGTGTACAGCACAGTTAATCAGTAAGAATAGAGGGTTCACTTCGACAAATGAGCGTTATAATTAACAGTCCTTTTTCATTTAATTTCACACACATCTAGACAAGGTGAGAAGTGGTACAGACTGAGAGCTGTGCTAAACAAGCGCATGCTACACCCCAAGGACTCGGTGCAGCATGCAGGCGTTGTCAATGAGGTCGTCACCGACTTCATCAAGAGAATATACCACCTACGCAAGACCAGTCCAACAGGGGATCTAGTGACTGATCTATCCAATGAGCTCTACCGTTTTGCTCTTGAAGGTAATCATTATTATAGATAAGAGATAATGTAATGTTAAATAGATGAAAGAATAGTGTAGATATGTGGACCAAAGATGCCATGTCATGATATATGACGTCTACTGTACCTAGCTGGTGTTGGAGCATGTCCTCTTTAACATGAATCAGAAATGACCAAATATCAGTTTCATACTCCATGTAATTTCATTGCTTTCCTCCATCTATATGAACAAGGAATCTCATCTATTCTCTTTGAAACTCGGATTGGGTGCTTGGAGAAAGAGATCCCAGTTGAAACACAGGACTTCATAGACTCTATTGCCCAAATGTTTACCTACAGCATGCCTGTGGTACTTACACCCAAATGGACTCGAAATATCCTTCCCTTCTGGAAAAGGTACACTGCTGGTTGGGAAGGCATCTTTACATTTGGTGAGTTGGTTACTGAACAATGTTATGAAATAACATACACTGACCACTGTAAGTATCAGTATTATCATAATGTTGACCATCCTTTAGCTGGGCAGCTAATAGACATGAAGATGGAGGCCATTCAGAAGCGTGTGGACACAGACCAAGAAGTGGACGGAGAGTATCTGACCTACCTGCTCTCCAACACCAACATGACCAATAAAGAGGTGTATGGAAGCATTGCTGAGCTGATTTTGGCTGGAGTAGACACGGTATGAATGACTTGGTTTTGGGTTATGTATGTAGAAAATAATTATTGGTGCGTCAACTACTATTATGTGTTTTTTAAAGACCTCAAACACCATGATGTGGACACTGTATCAGCTCTCTCGAGAACCTGAAGTTCAAGACACTTTATATCAAGAGGTGAACCATTGTGTTAAAGGAGATGGCATTCCTACTGCCCAGGATGTTACAAATATGCCTTATCTTAAGGCTGTCATCAAGGAAGCTCTTAGGTAGACTCTGTATAACATTAATTGATGAATTGCTTCACTTTGTCATGATCCCAATAGGCAATATCTATCGAGAGAATCAGACAGATATTAAAAACAATATGCTACTGACTTCAATGATGGGGTCAACTTTTGAAAATTACATTCATTTATAGGATGTATCCAGTTGTTCCCATCAATGCCCGCCTTATATCAGAGAAAGATATGATTGTTGGAGGATATTTCTTTCCCAAGAAGGTGATTTCTCAATCTAAACACTATTGTACAGCAATCTTTATATCCTTACAATGCTGTGTGTGGTTCCAAAGCATTACAATTCACCATGCTTTCTCTCTGTCTCACCACAACAGACAATGTTTTCATTATGCCACTATGCTATAAGCCATGATGAAAAAGTATTCCCTGAGCCATCAAAGTTCAAACCAGAGCGCTGGTTAAGGGACGGAAGAGCCAGGCCCCACCCTTTTGGCTCCATTCCCTTTGGCTTTGGGGTGAGAGGCTGTGTGGGCCGCCGGATAGCAGAGCTGGAGATGTACCTCGCTCTGGCAAGGGTGAGAACACACAACAGAAATGTATACTTAGAAGCGTAGGAAATTTTTTTTAAATTTAGTTTGTGAATGTGACGTTTGAATGTGTGTGTGGTGTCAGCCTCATACTACTATCTAAATGTGTAATTTAATGGGTAATCTTGTTATTAATTTTCTCTTTCCCACCTATAGATGATCAAGCTGTTTGAGGTCAGACCAGATCCAAATGTGGGTGAAATGAAAGTTCTGAATCGTACTGTGCTGATTGCAGACAGACAATTAAACCTACACTTCATCGAGAGGAGTGATACTTCTACTCAATAAGCCTACACTCATTTCTAATTAAACCTACATTTTATCGAGAGGAGTGATACTTCTACTCATTTCTAATGGCTTTGTTGTATCTAATTTTTGGGTTTCAATTTTTTGGGGTTGTCAGGTCACACCCATGATAACTTAAAGGTGTCATTAATGGTGTATTTTTCACTTAAAATCGTAGAACGTTTTATCGTAGAAAAACTATAGAAGTTCTTAGGGGACAGTCCATTTTTCAGAATTTGTAATTTTCAAAAGTGATTCTAATAAAGAAAAAAACATCTGATAACCTAATGAATATTCCTTTACAGAACAACTACCAGAATCTTTTTTTGTATTAAATAAGTTTGATTCTATTCCAGAACAGATAATGTATGTTTCTTGTAGTCGAATGTCCTAGTACATCAGCTATGTGTGTCTTTTTACATGTTTCCTCAGTAGTTTTCATTAAATTCCAAGTGAGTTTTGGTTTTAAAATGGCTTGCATTAGGCCTAGTCTGTGTTTCTATACACCAAATTACACTGTGCTGCAGACTGAGTAAGATTTTCATGTAAGGCCTATAGACCTATTAGTTCACCTTCTATTTTCTTCTTTTTTACAGTTATATGAGTGTAGATGTCTAACTTGCATCACATGGCACTGTTCTTCATTATTGGATAAAAATGTTATAGGCCTATGACAGATGCCCTATATAGCAATAAAACACTAAAAGTGCGGTAATGGGATCTGTGGACGCCCTGCAACGCACAAATTACACTAGAGCTTTCAGTGACCAATATATGTCGGTAGATGGTGCCGCTACCCCATGTAGGCGAGGCCTAGGCTTACTGCGAATTCAGGAAGTCGAGTCGAGTCATCAGTCGGCTGATCAGAGCGTCATTGTAACTATCGACTGTATGCAACAAACTTTAGCCAGTAGGCTATCCTACAGCAACCTAGTCTTCTTATTCAGTGTAATTTAGATGATGAGATTAGACGGATGGATTAGATTATCAGATAACCGAACTGTAAAATTCATATTGGCGAACATATATTGGCTATAATATGAACACGTGCGCCACATTGTCCACTGACTCCAAAGGTCCACTTTTTATTGCTTTATTCTTCTGTTCAATCAGCGTCTATACACTTCACTGTAGCTACAGTTTTCGCGAACAGCACATTGACATAGTTAATTAAAGTGTAGGCTAAGTATACTAATTCATTCATAGACGAGCTGAATAAATATATATTGCCTACAAAGTGCAGATAGAGTTAGTTAGATTGCTTTCGATGTACAATGAATCGTATTCATACCGCCAAAGTAGTAGTAATAGGGGCCGGATTTGCGGGAATTGCAGCTGCAGCCACCTTATTTGAGGCTGGTTTTCAACATGTGCAGGTCCTGGAAGCCATGGGAAGAGTAGGTGGCAGAGTGTACACAATGAGACCATTTGGCTCTGACATCATAGAGCTGGGGGCAAACTGGATTCATGGCCAGGAAGGGAACCCTCTCTTTGAGCTTGGTAAGGAGCATGGTCTGCTGTCAGAGGGGCACTCAGCCAGCACTAAAATGTGCCTACCTGGATCTATAACCCCTTGTGACTACTTCTTCAAAGAGGATGGGAGGTTGCTGCAGGCTGAGGACGTCGAGCAGGTGTGTGCCCTCTTCAGTCGACTCACCACCAGGGCATTCGACTCTGAACTGGAAGATAGGCACCGCTGCCTTAGCCTTGGGGATTACCTTGACAACGCCTTTGCTGAGTCGCCATTGGCAGCAACAGAGGATGGCCTGAAGGTTTTTGAGTGGTGCAAGAGGTGCGAGTGTACGGACGAAGCAAGCTCTTCCCTTTATGAGGTGTCTGCCTCCCAGATTTCGCACTATGAGGCCCTAGAGGGAGGCTTTTTTAATTCCCTTGGTCCAGGAGGGTATCAAGCATTTATAGACGTCCTTTTAAGAAAGTTGCCAGCAGGGGTCATTATGACAAATACCCCTGTGGCACACATTGAATGGGCCTTAGATGAGAGTGGCAAGAGGTCAACTCATCCTGTGCAAATTGTTTGTGAACATGGTCAGAGCTTTGAAGCAGACCATGTAATAGTGACAGTCTCGTTGGGGGTTTTGAAGCAGAGGGCTGCACTGATGTTTCGTCCCCCTCTCCCAAACTCCAAGATGGCTGCCATTGATAAACTGGAAATTGGAACAGTAGACAAGATTTATCTCTGCTTTCCTGAGAGGTTTTGGCCAGAAGACTGTGCTGGGATACAACTTGTATGGGACAATGGACCTGAGGATGCCGCTGTCTACACTTCAGAGCTGGAAGGGGAGGCCTGGAAGGAGACATGGTTTAAAAAAATCTGTGGCTTTGACACGGTGGCTCGCCACCCGAATGTTCTGTGTGGCTGGATCACAGGCAGAGAGGCACTCCATATGGAGACATTGGAGGATGTAGAAGTAGGAGATGTTTGCATGAGGTGAGATTTTCTTTCCATGTACTTTATGCCGGTAATAAAGGCTGTTTACTCTGAGAAGGACTACTCTCAAGTCATTACCTCTGTCCTTGAATTTACCCTTAGGGATCAATAAAGTATCTATCTATCTATCTATCTATCATTTTCTATGTTTAACACACTTGGAGTGTTTTCATGGTCAGGAGTACTGTAGGATACGTCCTTCAAAATGAACAAGCATCTCTGTTCATTTCTGAAGTATGATTCATTGTGGAATGTATGAATACAAGTAGGTCTACTACTTGAAAATGATAAAACATAAGGTGGTGGTCCTAATCTCTTTTGTTGTCCTAATCTCTTTTCCCCCCAAAAGATTACTCAGGTCCTTTACTGGCTGGCCTGTGCCTGAGGTCTCTCAGGTGTTGATGTCCAGGTGGGGGCGTGACCCTTACGTCCGTGGCTCCTACACGTTTGTGCCACAGGGGGTGCTAGCAGAAGAACATGGGGCTCTGGCTGCACCTCTCCCACCTGAGCCAAGTTCTGACGACAGGAAGGTATTTGTGTCCAACCATGACTAACTTTGTACCATCACCGGTGAAGTGAAACATCTGTGTAGTTGTCCTTGAGTGTTCCAAGTAAGCGTTGTGTTGTAATATTTTTGTTGATTATGGAAGAAATTATTAGACGGTGCAGGTGTAAGGTGAAGTAATCGTTGTGTTTTGATTCTCTTTTCCTCCAGCCTCTGCAGGTGCTGTTTGCTGGAGAGGCGACACATGTGAACTTTTATACCACTACACATGGAGCTTATCTCACAGGTATCAGAGAAGCACAGAGACTCATTAACCTCTACACCTAAAGATTCTTAGAAAAAGAATGACTCACTGCCATTATGGAATTCCTGGAAGTTCTCTTTCAGCTCATTCTAAATAGTCCATGACCTAACTAAGAATGATCTTTGTGGTTTTTGAAAGGTATCTGATACTGTCTGAAGGTAATTGATTTACGTTGTTTAAAGATAAAAGTAATAAAGAAGAGTCTTTATCTACCCAAATAATTGATTGTGCTTACTTGCAAAAGCCATAAAATGGAAAACATAGGGGAAAAAGCTACAGACAGGATAATTGATTTCATTGTTTGAACTGTTCTGGTTCATCTCTCTAATATCATTGGGTTACACCATTAATCATTTATTCCAATATTAATTTGTAATTTACAGAAAATCATGTTCGGTGTTCAATAAAATATATCTATATTTGTCATCTGGACACAACATCCGTGTAGTTTCTTTCCTAACTGCTGTTTATACTACTGCTCTATACCCGATCATTGTGGTAAAAGGGAACTGCAATTTTTGAATGTTTATTTACCAGAGGTCAGTTTGTATTGTTAAATATTGATAGGAATATATTAATGTGTATCTTATTAACAATGCCATGTAGTACATTAGTTTGTAATTAACAAAATTCCTACAATAAAAAAATCAAACAATACATTAACATTATAAATCTACTTGTTAAAGGTATTTTGGGGCAGCCGTGGCCCACTGGTTAGCACTCTGGACTTGTAACCGGAGGGTTGCCGGTTCGAGCCCCGACCAGTGGGCCGCGGCTAAAGTGCCCTTGAGCAAGGCACCTAACCCCTCACTGCTCCCCGAGCGCCGCAGTTGTAGCAGGCAGCTCACTGCGCCGGGATTAGTGTGTGCTTCACCTCACTGTGTGCTGTTTGTGTTTCACTAATTCACCGATTGGGTTAAATGCAGAGACCAAATTTCCCTCACGGGATCAAAAAAGTATATATACTTATACTTATACTTAGTTTGTAATTAACAAAATTCCTACAATAAAAAAATCAAACAATACATTAACATTATAAATCTACTTGTTAAAGGTATCCATACCACCAAATGTGACGGAAAGAGGAGTTTAAGTGGCATATCAAAATGGCAACATAGCTGCATGTCAGACTAGATGGAACTAATGGAATTACATGTATGATTACATATTTTCTGCTAAAGAGTAGGTACATAAATAATGTGATTCCAATTAATCAGCTGGTCTGCAAAACAAAATTACAAAGTAAAGATTCATGTTAGACATCAGTAAGAGTGATGTTGAGGAGTGCTCATCACAGTGTGTGTCTCTCTAAAACAAGCCCTTGTTCTTCTTAAGATTCTGCTGCTTCCAATCGGGCATGGAGTAAAAGTCCATGCGAGCCATGCCCAGGATCAAAGTAAAGTCTTCATTTGAAAGGTATTCCTGCAGTTTCAGAAAGAAATGAACTATTTACAGAGGCTCTAAATTCCATGTCAAAACATACATTTACGTTCTGTTCATTTCTGCATAATTATATTTAAGTTTACATATTTGGCCCGCGAGATAGGATCTAGGGTTCGTCCTGGTGAGTCTTTACCTCCTTTTTCGTGGGATCCACCCCCTCAGGCAGGTCCTCAGCCAGACAGTTAATCAGCTTGTCTGCAGGAAAGGCGGGCCTCGTGGTAGGAACCATGCTAACAGAAGATTCCTTTTTGTTGGTGCTGTTGAAGTTGTTGCTGTTGGTCATCTCCTGAACACACAGGTGAGATCATGCGATTCCAAGTTAGGCTTAAAGATAGTGTAGTGTATCATAAATCTTAACTGAACTGTACAGATGTGGACAATCCACTGTAAGGACGCCACCCACAGGTAGAATTTATAGGTAAACATGTTTTGGAATCGATTAGGAAAACACCTGGAACAAGTGAAAGTCTTATCTTGAACTCACCATTGAAATCTGGATGATGTTAGTTGCGTCTCCGAGCTCAGACTTCAACTGCATATATGACTTTCCATCCTAAACACAAGATTTGAGAATGTGAATACGTCACAGTGTGGTGTATTATGGTGATTCTGTGAAGTCTTTGGCCGTCGTTTTCACAATGGAGCTGTTTTTACTCCTTTAAGTCATTGCCATTTGAACAGTTGATTGTTTTGTTCTAAATGAGCACATACACTCCACTTGTGAGGATCCCAGGCATGGAACCAGCCAGTGAAGGTGGGAGGCTCAAAACCCTGCTTGACCATCAGGATTGGTGTGTTTACATCACGTCCAGCTGGGTGGCTGCGCAGGTATTCTTGAGCAGTGACGACTGCTTCCTGCTTCTCCTTCTCATTGGCACCTTTCCCAATCCACAGGTATATCTGTATGAGAGAGATGTAAACAGCTATGTTTCTACATTCTCTTGAAATAATCAAATTAATGTTATTCATTATCATGGTGGTGCCACACCTGGTAAAATCAAAAGAGGTATCTCACCTGATCCCAGATATCCAGCAGCATGACATCCTCCTCATCCAGGTCATCTTGGTTGAAGTTTGTGATCTCTGTGGCAACAAACGTGCCAGTCTGGGTGGAGCACTCAAAGAGGCGTGGGGTGATGTTGTCGTGCTCCTCCTGTAGTCTAATAAAAGTCACAGGGAATGAGCAGAGGAGGACTACAGAGTGAGATCCATGAGGAGGACACATTAGAACAACGGCTGTACCTCTTACTGCTGGCGTATTGGGATTTCCCTCCAAGGTTCACCCAGAAGTCAGCTGGTTCCTGGCCCTCTGCAATGACAAGCTTTTCCCTTTTGGAGATGATATCCGCCAGAGATTTTCCCATCTCCCTCTCATCCCCACTGCATCCCTGCAATGCACACCAGTCAGATATAGACCCTTTTAACAGCATAAACAAACATGTGCGTTCCCAAAGCATTTCCGGTGGCACATAAATCAACATTGAGCTAATGGTAACGTTGGGACAAAAACATGTTTTAAAGTCGACATTTTGTAGAGCATTAAGCTAAAGCCTGATTCATTTTAATTTCAAAGTATCTGCGTTGGTTTTGAACTTTTCAACTGGATATCCTCTAGGAAAAGATTGAAAGAGTCTACATATGTCAAAGCTGTTGAGTGTTAGATAGATAGATAGATAGATGTCAGGCAATGCGCAAAATATCACAAGCAACTACAACTATTGCATGGCATGTGGGAGCATTGAGCTGAGCCACTAATCTTTGGGCTTATCTTGGTCATGGTATCAAATGATTAAGTTCGATATGGCCAGACTATCAAATGTTAGCTTTAGTTAGACTTTAGACTTTGCTTGTTAAATAATAATAAGGGCACCTTATGTACATCATTCTGCACCATCACATGCCCAAAGCAATTACTCAATAATTAAGTGTGACACTAAATCATTTAGAGATACCTACCTTTCCGCACCACAGATAACAGCATTTCTCAGTCTTGAGCACAAACACATCATTGGAGTTGAGGCTGGACGAGCGAGCTGGCACCTCGATGGCGCTGGTGTTGAACTCGTTGCTGCCGTGAATGTGGAAGAGCCGCACGGCTGGCTTGGCATGAGAGGAGTTTTCTCTGGAACTTCCTTCCTGCGGACAATCAAGCAAAGGTCAGGAGGTGTACACTTCTATTTCCACTGAGCTTGACGCCAACAATGCAACAATACAGTAAGGGGAAAATAGAGCTGTTTGACGTACCTCATACACGACCATCCTGCCCTTGAAAATGGCCATGAGATGCATAGGTTCTTTGCCCATAGGCACTCGCACCTGGACAGGCTCCCCATTGTACTTCTGGTCCAGGGCCACAGCTTGGTATGCACAGGCGGCCAGCTCTGCAGTGCTGGCGTGACGGCCCTGTGACACAACATGCATTGACATTGACAACTTGCAGAAATGCGTGGCACTTCTCTTGCAGTCAGGGAGTCGTACAAGGTGCTTGTGGAATGCATATGAGTGCTACTGACCTGCCACATGTACAGTATGTAGTGCTTTTTGTTGCTGACTTCATATTCGTAGAGGATGAGGTAGCAGTCTCCACCGTAGAAGTGGCCCAGCCACCTTCTGTCCACTGGAACCAGCTCACTATCCTCGATCCTCCATACCTTTGTGCGTATGAGAGAGATATGTGCAATTTGTACACTGGGAAGCAGGCAGAGGTCTTTATTTAAAGTAAGGAATTGAATCAGCTGTCAGTAAGCATGCTGGTGGTCAAATGGTCCTGACCTGTGCTTCACCGGTTCCATCGTCCACCATTTTCTGCTTTGCGGCCAGGTCAGGTCTGGCATGCATGGATGTGGCATCAAATTTGACCTGTTCAACCTTGGCTGCAGCATGCAGAGAATGGCAGAGTTATAATGGGGCTCTTTGATGTATGGCAGATCGACATATGAATATTTTTATATTTGTAATATAAACTGGTCCCATCAAAAGCTGTAGAGTGAAATGAAGTGGTCTGGTCTACCTACCAATTTTCCCAGGGCTGTGTGTTACCCCAAGCCCCGTAGTCTGGTTCTTCACCGTCCACTTCTGGAAAAGCTGTTTGAATATGGCGGACTCGGCCCCATCATTCACGGTCTCGACATAAGTGGACTGAGGGTAGCCTTTAGCCCTCTTGTAGGCCTTGGAGAAGGGAGTAATTGGTTTAAAACCAGTACGAAATGACAGACCATTCGTTTGTTCACACGTTTGCATGTTTTAATTAGCATGTATATCCTTGATTGTACTTCTATAGTCCCTTGACCGTCAGTAGGTGTATTTATTGGTACTGAATTTACGTGCCAGTTAAATACTCACCTCTGCTTTATTCAGAGACTCAGACCTCTCTGTCTTGGAGGCCATCTTCCCTTTCCAGATGAAGATCCTTATCCCACCCTGGTCCAGCAGATAGCAGTCCTGTAGGAAGAGCACTGAATTGTGTTTTTTGTGGTATCACTGCAAATGACTTTTCAGATTCTTCTTCTGTGTTTTATTTTCTATAAATGTTCTTTGGTTTGAGCAGTCAGCCCTACTATTTTTTCACTTCTCTAGCGTATACCATGCATCCTGGTAAGAAAAAGTGTTAGTATACAATAAGGGAAATGAAATGATCAAATGAATAAATGTAATCATTTGTACTCACTGACAAACATCACAAATGAAAGTATGGTCTTAACTCTCAAAGTAGCATGTATGTTTTGTATTCTTTTGTATTCAACCTACACGTAAATGACCATAAAAGGGTTTAGCTGAGAGCCTGCCTTTTGGAATTTGTTTTTATTTTTTAGAAAAGCTTTTTAAAAAATTAAAAAATATTATTGAATATCAATGAGCGTGAGCTAAATAATCTGTCCTTTCTCTAGTCAGTGGTAAGATGGCTTGCTTCCTGTTTAGTATCTTTAGATTTACAGAACAACCTTTTGGAGAACTAAACCCTAAAAGGAAAAAAGCAAGAGACCAGCCAAACCCTTGTGGGTAAAGTCAAGGTCTGCCAGTTCATTTTACTTCTATTCCATGTAATGCAAGCGCCTCATGCTTAATCTATGCACACTATGTAGATACTGTTTTAGACTTGATTTAGATTTAGTGTTATTTAGTATAATTTGTTTTTAGTATATTATCTATCTTCTACTGTCCTTATTGCTTAGTTGTGTTTTTTATATTATATACATGTATTACTTTTTCTGCTGTTAGTGAATGTTGTGTGTGATATCTATCTATCTATCTATCTATCTATCTATCGAATGCACTCTGACACTGTCCAAACAGAACAGAGTTTCAATAGGGTATAGGCATGTACCCATAATTATGTTTAATCAACCTGTAAGGGCAATACCACAGCATGAATGGATATTATTAGTATGTAGGCTGTACTGAAAGTAAGAAGCATGTATTTTAAGGTAGGAGCAGTGTCAACAATGTTTATCCTCTCTTCCGTCCATTGTCCACTGTTCCGTCCACTGAAGTTTATCTTTACTCTTTAATCTCTGTAGTTGGAGCCCAGCCCTCTTCCATGGCACGCACATTTCTGAAAAGACCTCTCAGTTCTCCATTTTTACTTTAAATCTCACCCACATTAATTAGCATCAAATAGAATACACCAGCTACATCAGCTGGCAAGAGGCAAATGTCTCATTTTAACCTGATACACTTAATTGAATCTCAAACATTTCATTGTGTGGTAATAACACAACCATAGCATCTGCATAATTGGCGCAATTCAGCTATTCCTGATGCGTATTAAAAAGTGGTAGCTTACCTCATGCCTTAGCAGGTCCTGTGTCAGGGGTTTCACAGCCACCTCCTGAACCACCAGGTTCCCCTGTGCATCTGAAATGCTGTTGAAAGGTGACAGCCCTGTTGTATTAGAGAGACATCCATATGTAGGTATAGGTCAGTTGAAGAGCTGTATTGAGAGTCAGTACTCACTGAAAGAGCTTGATGCTGGACTTGAGTTTCTCATCCACCACGGTGTCGGGTATGGGGTCTTTGATGTCCCTCCTCTCCCCCAGGACCTGTTTCATGAGTTTCATGGCCTCCTCGGAGGACTTCTCGTCATCTCCATCCACCACAGTAACCTGTGCTCGGCCTCCTCTCTCCCGGTCACGGATGTCCTTGGCCAGATTCACCCCCTGCAAGAACAGCAGTTTGCTTAGAATGAGTGCTCAATAAACCAGTTAATAATATCAGTCTCAGAGGGATGGTTTTGGATGGTTTGAGCAAAGAATGGTGTCCTGCCTTCAGTCTCTCCATATGGTTGCTCTTCGGTCCATTCCACTGAATGATCAGGCTCCCCATGTCCAGCAGGAACACGTCGCCCTTGTTGAAACTGTTCCAGCTTAGGTCCACCTAAGTATCAAACATGACAGATTAGACATATTGGATGGGAGACCTGGAGTGGGATCTATGAGTTTATGCCAGTGGCTTGAAAGACATGCATTTGTGTGGACCACAAGGAGGTGCTAGAAAACATTTTGTTTTGAAAAAAGTTGAACTAGCTGGTTGATGTACTGTGTTTTAAACACGGATGAGGCTGTGTCCCATGAGATACATGAAAGGATGCCGAAGGGCATGGTTGCTTAATCTTCATCTGGTTGATTGGGTTATGCAGTTAGCATGAAATGTTACCCAGCAGTTATCCTGTGGCTTGTGCTCTAGACTGAGAGAGCATAGGGCTGGGCGATATATGTCAATATAAAAGATATATAGATATATTTTAAAATGCGATATGGAATTAGACCATATCGCATATATCTAGTTCAAATTTGCGCCGTGATCCTTGCTCCACGCAAGCCGCTGACCAGAGCTTTCTGCTGCACTGCTCCCTTCTCTGCACTGCTGTGAAACTGCACACTACTTTTCTCATATAAATATATTTATTTCAGAAAAAGATTGGCCTATTTTATTTTATAGGCTATTTTTATTTAACATATTTTTTTTTATTTAAATGTGCACCTTACGGAGCTTTGATTTAAAAAAAGGCACTCCAATTTTATGTTTAGATTTTATTGTTATTTGAGTAGTGAGTTTTCAATAAAACTACTCATATTTGACTGAACATTTCATTTTACAGCTCTAACTTTGCAGAAAAAATATCGGGATATATATCGTATATCGATATTCAACCTAAATATATCGGGATATGACTTTTGGTCCATATCGCCCAGCCCTAAGAGAGCGATCACCTTTCCTGCCACTCATTCGTTTCTCATGTACTGTGATGAAGTCTTAAGGCCTACTGTACAGATGATTTCATTGTGGAAACTTAGAAACAATTTAACTGACCATAGCAGTGTGTGTCAGTGTGGTTTAGCAGGCTGTTTTGGACCTTTTTTGACCCTGGCTGCAATGATTCAGTGTCTCCATGCTCTTGCGAAAGGCGGCTCTCCAAAGCTGGTGGAAATGAACTCGCTTGGAGCTCTCGCTATCAGTGTGTCATCCACTGTGTGTCTTTCTGTTTGTCGCTGGCCTTCTATAAACAGCTTGATGTGTTAGCTGTGTGAGAGGGTGTGACATTCTTACCTCTCCAGCCACAACATTCTTCTTCCCCTTGACATGCAGCAGTCGGCGGATGTTGTACGTGTTAGTCTCAACCTGTTTCAATCCAGACGCCACCCCTCCCTTCTTGTAGCTATTAGGAGTCAGAGGACAGATGGGTTAAGAAATTGCGTATTTTTTTCCCAAAGGATGTGTAGTGTGCTTAACATTTATAGTCTGCCAGTTCTTAGAACAGAAGCAGAAGTAAGCCCCAGTTAGATCTTACCCAACTTCCTCTTCCTTTGGTGTCATAGTATTACTTGTCTGATACACAACATTTTGTAATATTTTCCTAATAAATCAGAAGCCATATCCAATAAATGGGTGCCACTCTGGTGCAACATTGCCCTAAACCGTTGACAGGTGGATGACAGAAGGATGACAGGTGTTTTTTCCATAATGGCGCACTGTGTGCCTGTACACAGAGGCCTACTCACATGATGCCCTGCTTGAAGTATCCTCGAAAGGTGGCGCTCTCGTAGCCCTGCGTCTCGCGGTGCTGCACGGCCACACCTCCCAGGTGGTCGTCCATCAGGGTGGTGTAGATGGCGGCTGCCCCTTGCTCATCCTGAGAGGTGTTCTTGCCCAGCCAGTAATGGATGTCATAGGAGTAAGCCCCGCTGGTCTTATGCGTCTGAGTTGCCATGTAAAGTATGAGATTGGTGGACATTTTTGGATTAATGGATGATCAGTTGTAAAAACACTTGATAATAAGCCTGTATTGAACTTATGGACACTTACATAGAGTATCACATAGCTGTCTCCCTCATAGAAGTGGCCATATGCTTTTGAGGGGAAAGGCACCATCTCCATGTTCTGGTGGGAAAATGTAAAGCACATAAAAGACACATACCTACACGACATACAAATAATTCCACATGTGATGATCTCTTTGTTAACCTTTTCAAATGAGATAGCACATGAAAAATGTCTAAACAAAGGTCTTCACATGAATCCCACATTTTCAGTCATGCTACATGACAGGTGTGATGGCATTAGGCAAGAATGGTTCAGCTCATAGTTCATGCTCTTTTACCTCCACCCTCCATATCTGTAGACCAGGGGTTGTTTTATTGAGGACTTTTGGAATCTGAGATTTGACTTGAACTTGTGGCATGGTGCCAGCTTCAGCTCCTGGGGAATACCTAGATGTGGGAGAAGAAGAGAGATCTTAAGAGAGATAGTCTGGGGAGTTGCTCAACACAGCATACATTTCAGCCCAGGTGATTGGTGTGTGTGGCCCATTAAACAGGGCGCAACGTTATATTCTTCACACCACTCTGTTTCCCTCACAGTGGTCCAATGTCACACCCTTCCAGTATCAAGCACTATGTTTATTGCATAGGATTTTCAACTTTGTGCATGGACCGCCTGTCATTGAGTGCTCACCGGAAAATTACTGACAGCACAGCTCAGTACGCAACTTTGAACTTTCTTGTCTTCATAATGTGTTTTTATTAGCGACATTAATGATCCTCTTTTATTGAGGCCTTTCTCCAAGCCGTCCTGAGGTTGTCAAGTTGACTTATGATCCCCCATTAATAGTGTGTAGTGAGCAATACTGGGTGGATCCCCTCTGTTCAGCACTCCCTGATCGCTTCAACATTCTCACAGAGCAACAGCAAACCACACCACAGGAAGTGAAACAACCTTCACCACTGAATCTTTTTAACAGTTCAAGTTTCCGGACTGGTGAAGGTGTAAACACACATGTATGTATTAAATGGTTCTTGCTGCTGCAAACAGGACATGTGTTTGGTGTGAAATTAGCAAAGGTACAAACATTAACAGCAGTAACAGCAAACACCAAATTGAAGTGTTATGTGCCATTATCTAAATAGGTCTAATTTACATGGCCAGAGATAGTCAAGTGGAAATCCCTTTTAGAACTTCCTGCCTAGCCTCATTTCACATATGTCTTCTCAGCAGTTAAACCTTACTGACCATACCCACTGAAACATTATGGTGCAGTATATATACTAGTAAGATAAATAGTGTTTAACTCTAGTGTCACAGCTTTTTGACTAACCTGTGTTGTCAAACAATAGTGTTTTTAAAGTTCAGTAAATGAATACTGCTGTTCTATTGAAATGAGTGAGTGACTCGTTGGGTGGAAAAGGCTATGCGGTCTAAACTCATCACGGTGGAGCATGTCAATCTCTCTTTAGCATGTGTGATGGAACTTGTGGGAGGACTGAGATAAAATGACCAGTTAACCTCACTGCCACAGCCTTCTTCCCTAAGGGCTGAATGTACTGTTTCATATCCACATCTCTGCCTTACAAACAATGCAATGTTGGTTCATGCACTTTGAATGTCCATTTTTAAAAAGTGCAGTGCAATTGAAGCTGAATTGTTTAAGTTTGCATTCAGATCAGCTTTGACTGATGGCAATTTAGGGCTCAATAAAACAGACTTTGTATATCTCACAGGGAATCATGCATGTTTTATGATTAGCTGGCCATTAATTGTTATTGTTGTGCCATGTTTGCCTTCATTCAAGGGACAGACTTTCCAGCTGTGTTAATAATACCCTTCTGAGCAAATATTACTCAGTTCAAGGAGGCCTCGCCCACATCACGATGTGGCGCCACAGATGATTATTACTGTACACCCCCTCCCCCTACGTTTTTGACATAAAACATGTTAAGCTTTATGTCAGGCAAACATGTTTTTGTTTATGTTGCACTGCTGCTGCTGAGTGATCAGGTGAGTTTGACTCCAGCCATCTGTGAAGCGTCTAGTGACTGTCCTCTCCTCTGAGACTGCCATGCTGTGCCTCCCCTTTTCCTCATTAAGGGCCGTGATGGCAGTCAGATATGGCTACGCTCCCATGACAACATTAGACCTCTGAACTGATGGCGAGAGGGATATGAGGATGTTGTTCTGACAAGTGAAATGAGAGGCTGTCTTTTCCCTCAACATTAGGAAACATGTACTGGTAGTATGAGTACATTGTCAATGACAATGCAGTGACAAAGGTTTGCTTTAAGTGTTATATGTAGATGTATTATATATCTCTCTTCACTGATCTCATCACACAGTTGATTTGTGGGTTTGCCCATAATAAAATAAACTTTTTATGAGCGTCCTTATCAAGCTTATCAATGCATGATCAAACTGCTGTTCAGAGGTCTGTGGATATTGTAATCTATCTATGGCATAGTCTCTTTGAGGGGCTCTGTAAGAAACAAAGTATTCCTAAAACAATTACAAAACCAAACACAACTCTCACTGTGCCACAGAGATATGCTATGTGTGAATTACACATAACATAAGAATTAGCATGAGAACTATATATGGTTTCTGTATGATACATAAAAATGGGCAGCTGAACCTTATCTCCTTATCTAGTTTATAATCGAGAGTGCCCATAATTGTGAGAGAAATTGGCAGAACAAGCAGGACAGTGTACCCAGCTATTACGTAACTGTGGCCTGGCATGGCCTTGAGCGATAATTTACTTCACAGTTTGAATGGCAAGGCCCCCTCCCTTCTCCTCTCCTCCATGCACCTCCAACAGGTCTGCTGCCTCCCCTGCTGGGAAACCCTGTCTCTTCTCACTGACATCTGTTTGCTCTGTGTCCCAGAATCGCTTTGCGGCTGGTTAATACTACTGACACGTTAACGCATATGTAAAAAAAGCTTCAGTTGCTGTTACTGTCGTACAGTTGTTCATTTTCACCTTTTCATTTCAACCAGGCAACTAACCTAATTTTTAGAAGAGTATGCATTTGTCTGTCATCATATTTAAGCCCTGGTAGACATGAGATGTATATCATTGTGAAGCACTACAAATTGAGTGAGTATGAACCTAAAATCCATTAAAAAAAACGTTAACATATGGTTCTCTAGACAACTCAAACAAGACCTGCTCCTGACCACACCCTGAGGATGGACTTGGACAGTGTTATATCTGTCCCTTTCATATGCTACTACAGTAGGTTTATGATGCCACTCATGACACCGAATTTCCACTAAAATAATTTCTGAATTTAGATGAAAATGGACCCAGTCCATTATGGAATAAAAGGACATAGCATGGTTAACATTTTTGCAGCAGTGTCATCTCTCACATCCCTACTCTGTACATTCCTGACCCATCTCTTATACGCTCATGGATCAATTTGCCACACAGTGTCTCTATTTTAACCCCCAGAGATGCTAGAAAAGGTGTGCTCAGCAGAGTGGCACTCACCTGTGGCGCGGAGAGTGGTGGAGAGAGGTGTGGGAAGAGACGTCGCAGCATCGAAACAGGCAGTTGCAGAGTGTCCGCAGCTCTCCCTTGCCTCTTTACAACCCGTGAACTTTGCCTCTTGCCCTCCCCACTCATAAAACGCATCGCTCCCCCATATATGGCAAGCGCTGGAGATCTGCATACAGGTGTGTGCCATTCATAGCTGGCCTCTGCTAAGAGCTCGGCCCCCACGTCTGTGTCTGCGTCGCTGGCAGGCTGGAGCCCAATTGGTGCGTTAGCCTTGTTTGCTTTCTTGATCTCACCTGGGATAGGTGTTTACCCAAGGGCCAGGCTTCTTTGTTAGTGCAGTGAAGTTTAAATGCAGGCCTGATTTGCTCTGCGTGCAATTACCGCAGACTGAGAATGAAATATTGGTGCAGAGCCAGAGAGCTTTGTTATTCGATCCTATGGCTAATTTCAGTCCTAATGCGTTTATTTAAGAACAGAGAGCTTGCTGCTGTGTGTGTGTGTGTGTGTGTGTGTGTGTGTGTATGTGTGTGTCTGCCCGCTTGTCCCTGAGTGTTAAATCCTCTGTGATCTTCAGCTTATGGGATCTCGGCTAGATCTCCTGACAGAAAGCCAAAATCTCTTGTGGAATGTGCAATGATTAAGTCTGTCTTATTCTGCCCCATAACTTAGATAGAAATTACATTATGTTCCCATGTACACACAGTGAACATATCATGCATGAGCCTTGCTCAACCACCGCTCGTGTGAATACGACAGAAAATCAAAGAGTGACCAAAACATCAACTGCAAATGTGACTTGCAGTAAGACACCCTACTGACCTTGAGTTTCTGTTGTCTTATTGATTTATTAGTAATCAGGAGGGCCCACCTTACCCAACATTTACTGGCAAAGGCACAAACAACACTTTAAGAATTCCTTTGGGCACAGAGACTAGGTCAGCATTGCCCACAGCCAAATGAACCATCAAATGTGAGCTCAGAGTTGTTTGTGGTTGCTGTTGGTCTAATCTTGGCGACATTAAAGGAAGGTCATGGGAAATTGCTCATGAGGAATGACTCATAAGCTCATGAGGACTTCATGATTAGTTCAGTGGCCCTAGTGATCGATCCCCCCCCAGACCTGCTTTAGCACTCGGCAGTTCTTAAAATCCACAAACATCAAGCTATAACAAGACTACTTCAAAGAAAAGGTCTGCACAGCCCAAATTCCAGTAGTAAGATTTTCACATACCTGATTCTTGGACTCCACGGCAGGGCAATGTCAAGTTCTCTGCAGCCCTTTCTTCCTCACACTTTGTGAGTGAACTTCAGTCCCTACACCTCCCCTTCCCTCCCCATGCTCACACTTATTAACCACACTCAGATTGGAACGGCCAGGAGACAGGGAAGGAGTGAGAAAGGGAAAGAAAGAGTGTATGAGCAAAAAAGAGAATATAAGAATGAGGGAGAGGGGGTATCCCAGGGCTCAGTTCCACTAAGCAGTGGTCACTGGGTGTTTACGGTGCTCTGTGGCCCTGGCTTACATAATGCTGAAGTGGACTCATTTCCGCGTGGTTGTTAGTTCAGCTCTGCGGCTCTCCTTTTGTTAGTGTGCCGTGAAGTGTACCCCTCACACACTCTGAACAAGCACCTTACTGTCCACTGTGTTTGTCGCTAGAAACATCCAACATCTTTTCATTTTCTTTTTTTCACAAATGTATAAATGAAGAAAATTCAAATTCATCCTCCAAACACATTTATTCAGATTGGGCTTCAGGACACAATTGTTTTCAGCCTTAGCAGTTTACATGCACCATATACACACAATTTCATGTTTTCATTGATTTTAAAAATATACCACATTTACTACTCATCATGACCATAATAAAATCAACAAAAATGACAACCACACTGAGATTATTCTTGGTTCAGTTCAAAATTCATTCAACAGCAACTCATTCCTGAACTCTTGACACAATGTACATAAATTACTTGTCTTCATAACCTCTTTGAATTGTGTTTTCAAATTTGACACCATATCACCAACATATTTAAATATACACACTTTTACAAAACTATATTAAAGAATAAACAGATTTTGTTTTGCTAAAATATTTTTTCATAATATACATATAACAATTTCCTGATTCCATAAAGCACTATCTGTCTCTGCACTAAGACATAATAAAAGAATAAAAACTATATAGCCAGAGTGTCCCTTGATATATGTCCAGTGAACCACCTATATGTTACATTGGCAAATTGCATACAACAGCAGTGTCTGTACACATGTGCATACTCACTACACACTTTAACAGACATATAAGCAGTCACATTCTTTTTATACACAGTGGTAAAGTACCTATGTTTGAGCTCACTCTCCAGAAAATGTAGGATTTGTCACTGTAGTTGTTGCCTCCTTAAATAAGGGATTGTCAGCCTTTGAACACACACAAAAAAATTAGATGGATTAGCAGTTAGACATAATAATGTATTGGGGCAACATTGACTTTTGAACTTAGAGGAGCACACCAACTTTTGATTATATTAGCTTATTTGCCATCTACCATGGACTATACATACCATTCTCTTCTCTGTGAGTGCAATAACCCAGTCTGATACTGTTAACCTAGCTTAGCATAATTCACTGGAAGTGGGTTAGCTCTATTAGCGTATAGCTAGCCTATAGATAAAATGTAGGCCTAGCTATAGGCTAAGTGGTCTAACCCAAATAGCCTAAGCTAATTTCCCAAGAAGTTGGTGTGTTCCTGTGATGTCATACTTACATTGCTCCATTTGCTTTTCTTCTTCTCATTCTCAAACTTCTTCCATTCTTTTAAGTCTTTTGCATACAGCAGAGCCTTAATGATGAGCAGAATCAGGAGTCCAATGAGGGCCACTCCAGCAACAGACCCAGCTACAATGGCAGGGATGGGTGGTGGTTCGGGGCACCCTAGAATCACAGGCAATAAAGAATTAGAGTTCCGGAAAAATACAATTTATCTCAATTCTAAATAAACTGAAGCAAGAAGCCTTACTTCTTTCCTTAAGTATCTCAACAAAATAGTTGTTCATTCCTTCCATTTCCTTCATGGTGAAGTCAAGCCAGCAATTTAGGGAGTCTTTTACTTCACACTTCTTGGCCTGTGTGTTGAATGATAGTCTTTCCACCATGACGTGCTTCAGGTGCTTGCAGGCAGTGGTGCAGTTTTTGTCGTATGGACCACCACCAAAGCCAAGGCACTCAATACAATTCCTGCGAAATGGAGAAACAACATATCTTAACGCTAACCAAAGAAAACTCAACGTCAGCAGAAGTATTGGCATGACGGTGGTTTCCATGGGAGTGTGTAGGAGTAGAGCTGGGAGTGTCTCTTACGCCGACTGCTGACACGGCGGCGTGCAAGCCTGACATTCCAGGCAGAAGGGTGGTTGGTAGCCTCCTTTGCACTTGCAGATGTCACATTGGCATTCCCCACGGCCATTGCAGATGCTGCCGCCAGTTCGGCACCCTGCGTCTGACACTTTGCAGTGGCAGGCATCGCCATCGTAACCACTGTGGCACTTGCATGTCCCGCATCTACAGTCACCATGACCTGGAGCACAAAAGAAAATTAGCAAACTATGAAAAAGTTGCAAATGACACTAAATTACTAGCCTGATAGCCAGAACTTAACCTCTGATGAAGGACCTTTAAAGGGACACCAGGCAACGTTTTCGTGTTAATTAATCATCTTCGTAAGTTGGTATATGGTTAAATGACTCATTACAGGGCGAATGAAGACTCCGCCCCTACTGCCTGTAAGAAGAATATCCCACTTGCAAGTTCGCTGTATCCTACCCGCCGACCGAAGCAGGATCAGTTTACATCCTGCATACAGCACAGAGGCAGGCTAACGAAACTCTAGCGATTGTTGCAAACGTGTGTATAATGGCAGAGCCAGTGAAGAAGCAGCGAAAACCCTTGACGGAAGATGCAAAGAAAATTGGGCAGCCGTGGCCCACTGGTTAGCACTCTGGACTTGTAACCGGAGGGTTGCCGGTTCGAGCCCCGACCAGTGGGCCGCGGCTGAAGTGCCCTTGAGCAAGGCACCTAACCCCTCACTGCTCCCCGAGCGCCGCCGTTGAAGCAGGCAGCTCACTGTGCCGGGATTAGTGTGTGCTTCACCTCACTGTGTGTTCACTGTGTGCTGTTTGTGTTTCACTAATTCACTGATTGGGTTAAATGCAGTGACCAAATTTCCCTCACAGGATCAAAAAAGTATATATACTTATACTATACTTATACTAATAAAAGGAAAAAAGCTTCAGACCGAGCGAGGGGGAGTTTCGTAGAGAAAAAGCATCAAGCTTGCCTGGTGTCCCTTTAATGGTCCTCAAATGTTGTGGGTGGGGGTTATATTGGGGCTGGCTTCCAGGCCACTAAATTACATCAACATAAAAATAACTCTGAATGTACTTCACTGACTGTTCATACCCTGATACTTCTGCTACTACAAACACTATTGAGAACAATGGTAATGATACATACAGCAATGCATAGTAAGGCTAGAACAGCGTCGATAGTTTTAGTGATAGTATGTTTAAACGTTGTTATTGGATCATACCTGAACACTCCTTGTTGTTGTGCATCTGGCAGCCCTCATCGACACACTCACAGTATTTTTTATAGTAAGGGTTCCCATTCTGGCTTTTGTGGCACTGACACTCTCCACAGACACAGTCCCCACGACCCCCACACTCAGTGCTGTTGTCGCCCCGGCACAGTTGCCTCAAGTCTGCATCATTCCTGTCCCCCTGTTTGCATTTGCACTTCTGGCCTGTATAACCCTTATTACATCTAGGGAAGCCAGAGAAGATAAGAGATCACTCACTTACGGTCATAAGTAATAATGGCTCAGTCCTGCAAAGTAGGCGAAGAAGGTATAAGTGCGAGAAATCGAAAAAAAGACTTGTTGCTCTCATACTTGCATGTTCCACATTTCACCTCTCCTTGAGAATTACAGAGTGGATCATTGGGAAACGGAGGGTCATCACATTCACATTCACAGCGGGTTGAAATGGTCACCTTCATTTTTTCAGTGAAGCCCCTTGGGCCGACATAGAAGGAAACGTTGTTCATGCATTCATGTGCTGTCACTTCAACAAAGAATTGAACCTAAACAGATAATTAAAAGAAATGGGACATTAGACATTTTTGAAAATTAATATGGTAGAGGTTGTTAAACATTGTAGGCCCTATCTCAGCAATCTAAAAATGGTCATTGGAGAATGGCTTAGGGGTTTGTCCAGTCCCCATTGGGGGTGGTTTTGTTATCAAACATTATCAAATGTCGGGCCCCTGGTGCAAAGTGTTTTGGGCATAACATCCTTTAAACCAATGAAAATGACATCTGTCATTCCCTTTAACAGCAAGGAGCGCAACTTCAAACAGCGCATCGGTATTTTGATAGTCAGCAGCGCATTTGAAGGAATCTAACTGTATGGTACAGGTATTCCACTAAACCAATGACTGTGTTCGAATGACATTTTAATGTGGGTCTGGCTCGCCAGGCTAATAGGCTACTGGAAGACACTAAAGATAATTAGTTCATGTAGCTGTACTGTTCCAAAATGTACCAGCAATGTAGGTAGGTAGTATAGCCTACAGGAATAAAATATTTCCAGTAACAGCCCTGTTTATTTTGTGTTGTTTCAGTTGTCCTACAGTGATAACTGGTAAATTACATTAATGTCTAAGACAATCTGGGTAATTTAACTCTTTACACTTAGGCTTCAGTAATTTTTGGTGCTGCTGTCAATTGTAGCCCATTGAATAATTTGAAATGATACTTTGAATTCAAGCAGAAACTCTTCTTTAATAATTGCTTGTTAGCCTACTTCAATATGGAGATCATATGCTCCATGCCTACCTCTGATCAGTCAAAGAGATAACCAATGAGGCCTACATCACTTTCAGTGCTCCATGACAGCTGAAAATATATGCTTAAGGGTAATGCAAAGATTTTGTATTTAATTAGGTGTGCCCGACCGATTTGAGGGCCGCTTGGGCCAAATATGCCAGGGCCGATTTTTGGTCCCAGTACGCCCCTGGTGATAACAATACGCTTTGTGCTGAGTTTTAGATCGCCAAAAAGAGCCCTGTGTCTATGAAGGTTCATTTAAACATCCAGGTGATGGTATTTCTTTTAAAAAGTTTATAAAATAAACTATATTAAAGTTTTTCCAAAAGTAATCCCTACCCACTTCCCCTCGATTACTGAGTGAACTCGGGTGGGAAGCTCCCTCGCAGCTAAATGAAGTTCCCTTGATTAGTGAGGTATAGGGTTATAATACCGCACTCAGCTTTGGGACGAACTTCACTCTCCCTAGAGGAAGCTGGTTATCACAGAACTATCGATTTGCTTACATGCGTTGCCTACTTATTTACAAGACTTGGAATACTCTCCCAATGGACCTCAGAAATATACCAGCCCTAACTGCTTTTAAATCCAGGCTTAACACATACTTTTTCCATCTGGATATGAATCAGCTGCTGCTGATCGTGAAGCTGGGTCAATATTATTGTCATGTCTGTTTGTAAATACTGAATGTTTGTCTTTGTTTGGTATGTTTCTCTTTTCTTTTCTTTTTTTTACTGTGTGAAGCACTTTGGTCTTAAACATGCTATATAAATTAAATGTACTTCATCTTGAAGTAGACCTTTCCTAGTCATAATGTACATCATGATGTATTTGCATTGGTGGATTCTTATGTGTGTGTGTGTGGTTTGCTGGGTGCTTTGTGGGATGGATACCTCTTGGCCAAGCTTCACGTTATCACAGATACCCTCGTCGCCTGGATTGTTTCCCTCTGGACAATTTGAGGTGTATGTGACTGTGACCTTGTCTGGCAGTACATCATGGGTCACAATAACTTTAGAGGAGAGTTTCTGTTGAGAAATTAAGAATACTAATTATCTTGAAAGCCACTGATTGGATGGGGAGAATCTGAATTACTCTTAGCATATATTTTTTCATAGCATAGCATAGCATAGCACATACAGTAGGCAACTGATTACAGTTATGTTTTAGAACAAAACTAATTTATGACATAAAAGCATTTACTATTTGCTTATTTAATCAAAGGAAAAATATCAAGATGAATTAATAAAGTCTTACATCATAGGCATTCTCGATTAGTTGCACCACATTCGATGAATCATCAGTCAATTCTCCCACCACAGACTTTGGGATCAATTTGCTCAGGTCCTGGGAAAAGATGTGTGGGAAACATGTATTAGCCTTATTGTCTATAGCTGAACAACAGAACAACAGAACTTATACTAGACCATTGCTTACATCATACACTCCTTTCACAGAGCTTGTGACCGCAAAAATAGGCTGAATGTTTTTCTTCTGTAAGGTCCTTGCAATTTGACCAACAGATGGATAGTCCTGAAGATGGAGACCACAATAATGGGGAAGAAACATTTTTGTTATACATCTTAATTTCTATATTACACCAAACACAGTAATGATTTTACCGCCTAGGACTCGAGTTCACAAGTTGTCAAAGGAACAATGCGCACCCATGGGGTTTTCAATGAAAAAACTGGTGTGGTCAAGCGCATAATCAAACATTGCTATTTTAAAGGAATTATCCAGAGTAAAATGCACTTTAGATCAATTTACGGATGATTGGGAGTACATACGTTGAGTTGACATCCAAATCATGTCATTCGGATGTGTTTTGAGAAAGTTTGATGTTACCGTTTTTAGTCAAAACTTGTTAGCCTGAAAGTGATGTGGGCATGTCATTTCGCCGCTACAAAACGCTATTTTTTATACCTCTTCTACAGTTCCAAACAACATTACATTTACGTGGTAGTGAGTAGAGGGTCCCTAAAGCTTAAAAAAAAAAAAAAAAAAAGGCGACAAAATTGTGCATTTCCAGAGCGTGTTACTCCACACTCAGCAATCGTCTCAAAACACATCCGAATGACATGATTTGGATGTCAACTCAACATATGTACTCCCAATCATCCGTAAATTGATCTAAAGTGCATTTTACTCCGGATAATTCCTTTAAGGTCACTGAAAATGGTAATGCCACTGACCAAAAAAAACGTGGTCTAAAGTGAAAGGCACATGTAAGCTATCTAAAGGGTGTGCTGTCACGAAAAGTAACAATTGGCGAGACAGCAACAACTCCCAATACGGTGGATGTGCTTAGGATTTATATTCAGTCATTCGAATATTATTGGAGTAAGTTTTTTTAGGCTATGTTTTCGATTGTAACCCCTTGTCAGTCAAAAGTGAAAGTATAAATAACTAAATGTAAGACTTTGTTTTGTCATTGCCTACGAGTTCAAGTACAAGACGAGTGCAGATGCATGTGCTTGTCACACACACGTTTTAATAAAGTAATCTTTAGTGGAATCCTGGTATTGCATACGCAGTCTCGCCTGCAAGCAGATTCCGGGCTGTTTTTTGCACCCTGGCGCATGGTGTAAAACTCGTCCCCCCCCGCGCGAAGTTTAATTCCTTATTTTGCACATTTATTTTTTAAACAATGCGCCCAGGGGTGTGGCAATTAACAACTTAGGGAGTGGCCTGGCGCATTGTCTAAAAATCGCTATTGTACACCTGGTCAGAAGTCTATGGTGAGTTTTTTATATGTTATTTTAAGAGCGCATTGTCAACAGTCATATTGGCGGGTGCACAACGCACCATCCTTCTATCATGAACGCACACCAGCGCACATCCATGCAAAACATTACAAATTGCACTATTGCAATGGGAAACATAATTAGAATAAAGATATTACAAAATACTGTACATCTCATGATGAGTAGTTATTCACCATCATTTGCAAATTGGTAATGACGGTTAAAAGTGATTAGGGGAGAGGCGACACGTATGGAGCACAGCTGAAGACGCACTGTCAAGAGATATAAGCAACTCCTCTCCTCTTCAGGATACATGTTGTTTTATTGAGTCATTTGAACAATATTAGGGTAAGTGTTGCTTTTTCCAGCCTATGTTTTCGATGGTAACCCATTGTCAGTCAATAGTGAAAGTAACTTACTGCATATAACTGTCTTGTCGTTGACTGACACACCATGGTGAAGTTAGTTTCACTTTGCCAATGAGTTCAAATAATAGACGAGTGCAAATGTGTGAAGGCTATGCTAGGTTTTAGTAAAGCACGGTTTAGTGGAATGACTATTCCATATGGTCTTGCAAGCAGCCTCCTTCAAATGCGGCGTTGACTGTCAAGAGCATACCGATGCATTCTTTGACATCGCGCCTTAAAGGGAATGACAGACGTCATTCTCATTGGTTTAAATGATGTTACGCCCCAAACACACCCCCATGACTGATTAAGAAACCTAGGAACACCTTGTTGCGCCATGCGCTCGACGTTTGATAACGAAAACACTCCCAATGTGGACTGGACATCCTACTAAATTTGAATACGCTTTTGACAAGTGACGAGGCGCTTTTGACTGTCATGATAGGGCCCTCCTTCTGAAGGGATGTGCTCACTCTTTATCAAAATACCAACACACTGTTTGGTTTTGCACTCCTTGCTCTTAAAGGAAATGGCAGGTGTCACTCTCATTGGTTTAATGGATGTTACACCTAAAACACACCCATGACTAATTAAGAAACATAAGACCAATCCTTTTGAACAATGCACCTGCCGTCTGATCACTAAATTACGCCGTGAAAATAGCATAGCTTAGGGGTTTGTCCAGTCCGCATTGGGGGTGGTTTTGTTATGAAACATCGGGCGCCTGGCGCAAAAAGGCGGTTCTTTCTTTAATCAGTCGTGGGTGTGTTTTGGGCACAACATCTTTTAAACCAATGAAAATGACATCTGTCTTTCCCTTTAACAGCAAGGAGCGCAACTTTAAACAGCGCATCGGTATTTTGATAGTCAGTGGCGCATTTGAACGAATCTAACTGTATGGTACAGGTATTCCACTAAACCAATGACTGTGTTCGAATGACTGAATAAAAAACCTAAGGACATTTATCCTGCAGAGGACTTGCTGCTTACATCTCGTGATCGCGTGTCTTCAGCTGTGCTTCATGCGCCTTTCGCTATAGACCAGGTTTTTCTTGGTCAGTGGCGTAATGCTTTTTAGGTAGTGTAAGATAGCGATTTTTAGATAATGCGCCAGACCACTAGCCTGGACTCGACACGCCCTAAATGTGCTTAACCCAAGTTTAGACCATGCATTTCAGACCGTCAAGACAGAGCCCCTTAATCTACTGTGCAAATCTATAAAATGAACACAAATTGTTCAAGTCACTGCAATTACTTTAGTTTATCATACCAGTAAATTGCTTTTGCTGTACATGTTCTGGGTCAAGTGGCATAATTCATCATTTGGTTCCAGAATAGCGGCCAGTTTCCCATCACCAGCCATATGGAATCCAGCATCGGTGGCTAGAACTAGCAAACGAGTGGCATTTCCCCAGCCAATGTCTCTCTAGGAATTAAACAAAAGTTGGTTAATAAATAATAATATAGATCATGTTTCACATTTTGCCTAGATGTTCTACTTTGCACATTTAGACAAAGGCCTTTATGTTAAGCACTGAAACTGAGGGACACCTCTTCACCAATAAAAACATAAAACATGAACATGTTAAAAAGTCATGCTTAGCATTTTTGAAGCTTTTTGAAACTTTTTCCAGCATCCTACCTCGCACATGGCAGCCTGCATGATGGCGTCCAGACTTCCTTCAGGAGTGTCGAGATTTCCAGAAATGTCCTGCTTAGATACCTCTTCATTGAATGATTTGTAGTTATTTGTCAGGTCGAGAACATGTTTGAAACCAAATGGTGGTTGACAAGCCACCGTCTCCTTTTCATTCGTTGGGCAAGGATTCTTAAGTTTTTCTTTGTTAGTGTTTGTAAACGGCAGGACTGTCTTGTCAACAAATGAGCCAAAACCTTTGGTGTAAGAACAAATTCGTGGATCAGTTTAGTTATTTGCTTAGTTAGTCACAACATATAGTTTGGATGGTATAAATTGCGTTACCAATTCTTGCTTTGTCATTGCCACCGGTTATTTTTTGTAGGACTGCCACTAAATCTTTTCCCAGAGTTTTTAATAGTTTCAGGTCATCCACCATGGAGTAAGAGAGATCCATTAAGTAGTAGAGATCCACTGGATAGCCCTCTGCTCTTTTAAACTTGAGTGTAATCTTTTCTGGAAGGCCTTAAAAAGATGGAAGATGGGTTTAGAAACTTGTGGATTATTTCTGCATGCAGATATAATTAAGGCATCGGCAGTTTAATGCATCCACTGAAACTGGTGATATTTTGGTATTTTAAAACTCTGTATTGCACAAATAGCACTGCCCATCAGAACTTATATATCTTATATATGTGAGGAAAAAAATTACCAGGGCGAAGTTCCAGTTTAATCTCTTGAGGCTCGATCTGGACTGCGTCGGTGGTTGAAGTAGGGCCAGACAGTGGTTTTTGTTTAATGTTTTTTTTGGAGTTTTGTGGAGAGATAATGTCAGTCTCCTTGCAGCCTTTTTCCATTAGCTTTGCCTTGGTTTCACAGCGCTCAGCATCAGATTCGCCTTGGTTTGTGAAGTTCTGTTGTTGGATAAATAGGAAAGACCGTTGTGAACTAAATTGTGAACTAAAAAACAAAAAAAAATCTAAATTAACTGTCGATGGAAAACTGCTCTCTGTGGATCTATGTGAACAGTGGGAGGCAAAAAAAGAAGCCTACCAAGCACTAATTCACACATTAGAGCTTTCATAGAATCAACCCTTGTGAATATCTTACCACAGATTTGCACCAAGAGCAGAATGCTCCAGATTTGATACAGTCATTACAGGAGTGGACGGCTCCCTTCTCACAGGTTTGCTCAAGCCAGACTATATGGAGAGAAATAGTTAAAGAAGTTGAACTTGGAAAATATGATCTACACCTGCATTATAATCAAATAGTTTCTTGTACACTTCACAATACTGTGAAAAATAGTTATCAAAGAGATTTCATTGACATTTACTTTTGTCGAACAGTTCATTGGTTACATTGTTGTCTGTAAACTCACCATTTGTTGTTATTGATAGCAGAATGAGGACTTGAAGACGCACAGGCGCGGCCATTTTCTGAGGGAAGAAAGAGATAATGTGCATATCACCAAAGCCAAAGATATGATGCAGCTGTACCGTAAGACCACTAATGGGATTGTTTAATCTAAGATTGCATGCTCATTGCTCATGTAAGACTAAACAGCCCTCAGTTTTGGTCAAATATTACTTTGCCAGAGAAAGTTACAAATGAAATCAGTTGCATATTGTATACCATCACTTTTCTGTGCTAACTGTTTAGATCTAGAGTTTAACAGTAACCATTTACCAGAAACAAATTGATGGAATGATAATTTTTGTGTTGCCACATTTTGCTGGGAGGCGTGACACCGAACTTAACCATAAATGGCTATGCCTTCATGTGTGTGTGTGACGTTTGATTGCCTCATAGGATCTGTTTTTAGAGAAGTATTTAAACGCCTCTACTTTCTAGATGAAGGCAGCATAGCATGTAACAATACATAATAATGAGTTAAATATCATTTTGCCATGAAAAGGAGTACAAAGATGTATGTTAACCAGCAATTCTCTTAATACTACACTGACATTGTAATGTTGCTCACAACATGCAATAAACATACTTTTCTTAAAAAAAAAACTGTAGATTAGTATCATATAACCACTCAGTCTCTGTTGGGACTAAGACTAGCGTTGAGGTTATTTTACTACTTATTCTACTTTACTCATTTTGTAAAATAGGCATACAAACCTAACAAACACCTACATTTATAAGATACGAGGTATAAGAGTTTCTTCATGCGTTATGAGTCGACCCACTAATTAGCTAAAGCATGGTATTCTGAGTATTGTATTTTGTGAATATCCTTGAAGATTTAGGTTATTAACACACCCCTTGATTGCTCTTCTATATACTCTGTGCCTATAGAAGAGCTGATGGTAGACATTTTCTTAGCTGTTTCATCTTCAAACCAGTTCTGAACTTAGTGGAAACACTTTCAAAACAGCCATGTAACAGGAAGTCATCTTTCGTGTTCTAGAAAGTATTTCTATGTCTAGTTATCTTTGTCATATTGTTTTCATTCGCTATAGGGAATGTATTTCTATGATGACCTGCCCTAAAAACAACTAACCCTCTCAATATTACAAACTTTACAGATGCTGATTCTACACTGCTGAAAACACACCATTTTATAAAATGTTATAAAGTTTTAAATCCCCAGCAGAACTGAAAAGATAAATATGAGCTATGTTCTGTGTACTCACCACTTTAGATGTACAGCTGTTCACAATAAACTCAATAGTGTGCTGGAACTGTGCACTCGCTCACTTCCACATACTAACATGACCACATTTACAGGAAGGAAGAGTGGCAGAAAGGAGGAACTTAACTGCTGGTTTGCAGTCAAAGAATATGGAGACATGATATCTAGAACTGTTTACCTAAATGTCTAATGCAGACAGAATACTGTCTGGATTGAGATATGGTGACGAGAGACAACTATTCCCCGAAGTGATGGGGCTGTGAATGATTTATTATGTAAGGAATAATGTATAGAACGCCGGTCATTATCTGGAAATAGGTCCGTTTCCAGGGGTCTTGTTCCGCCCTGAAGGGACCTAGTTCCCGATAATGACCAGCGTTCTATAGGCTACATTATCCTGCTTATTAGGCCTACACGGCTACTTGCCAAAACGGAATAATAAAATCCCCACGATATGACTCCTACATAGCCTAGGCTATAGCCTATTTGTTACCGTTTCATCGTGGCTTTTGCTGAGAAACAAATAGTTCGTAACAACACACACTGAACTTGAACCAAACATTCTTTAGAACACAGCTGAGCAACCGTCTGCTTTCACTTTTGAATGAAGTTCCAGTACTTGTGGAGTGATATGAAAGACGTGACTTAGAAGCACAAAACCCATTTTCCTTGGCAGCGGTCTGTTAGATAAGATAGATAGATAGATAGATAGATAGATAGATAGATAGATAGATAGATAGATAGATAGATAGATACATACATACATACATACTTTATTGATCCCCAAGGGGAAATTCAAGGTCTCAGTAGCATACAGACATCACATACAGCATTCACTAACAGCAGAAAAAGTAATAAAAGTATATAATATAAAAAAAAAACACAACTAAGCAATAAGGACAGTAGAAGATAAAGAATATACTAAAATACAAATTACACTAAATAACACTAAATCTAAATCAAGTCTAAAACAGTATCCACATAGTGTGGATAGTAGGGGTGATTAAGCATGAGGCCTTTGCAATGATTGAGGGACTGAGCCTGTGAGTCTCTGTGCATAGTGAGGTAAGGTGCTCTGTGAGAGTGAGTGTCATGGTGATGGTGCGAATGAGTAAGTCCAACAGTGCAACAGTGCAAGAATAAAGTCTAGAGACCAGCATCAAATAAATATGGACATACAAGAGAGTAGGCAAGGTAATATAAAAAAACTATAGAAAAACTATATCAGTGCAAGAATGTTATCGAGAAATAGGAGACCACCGAACGTTGGAAGGCCCAAGTGTGAATGGAGCATTCTTCAGCATTGTGAAGAAATACATATATACAGTATTACTGTATACTGTACATTAATTAAATTAATTAAATGACACATTGTGTGTGTGTGTGCCTGTGCATATGTGTGTGTGCGTGCATGCATGCTCTGACTCTATCAGAGCAATCATGCATGCATTTGTGTTGGTGTCTGTGACCTTTGCACAAAACCAGGACTTGTGTAGCAAGGTGATGGGGAAGCAGTTCTGGTAATTTACAGTGAGTTTAATACAAGCATTTATATCGTTGTTCAGTTGTTTAGCAACTTTAATTGTCAGATCTAGAAGTAGGAAGCATAAAAAAAGGAACAATTGGAAGTTAAATGTTGAAATGTGGAGACTGACATTGCAGGTACTGTATGTAATTTAAGAGGAAACTTCAGAACAATACACCTTGTTCAAGACAGGCCCTTATGTCAGAATGGCAGCAAACAGATGACATAGACACAGAGTGTATCTATCTTGTTAATATATTGAATGTCTTATGTAATATTACATGATGTAATGTGCTATATATGCTACATCCACATACACTTAAGTCTACATTTTAATATAAGCATAACTTTGTGTAACGGATGTCCCGTTTTATGATCATAACAGACAAGGTAGAGGAAGTGAATGGCCTGATACAGAGTGGAGTTGGGTTTTCTCCAACAACTATAATACACACTTTTCCTCAAACCCCAGCTACAGTTTACTTTCTATAACTTTATGAGCAAATCACCAACATCTTACTCCACACCAACAAACAAGCAATAAGATTGAATATGATGAAAAGTAAAAGAAAATGACAGACAGGAGGCAAGTGAATAAAACTAAGGAAATCTCACAGTGCATGTTCATGGGCACATATGATATTATGATATATATTGTCTCTGGGATTAATCTCCATCTATTTATATGATGGCGCTATTAGCATGTTCAGAACGGCAGAATTCTTGACATTTTTGAGATGTATTTAACATTTTGGTTCATGGTAGCCTTCATTGTAGGTTTGTGCAGAGTCCTGCTATATAGTCTTCTGGTTTTCTGCAGTGATTTCAGTCCAACTTAAGTTTCTATAGGCCTATATGGATGACAGTCTCAATAATCACATAGCCCCCTCAGCAATGGTTATTCATGTGTGTACTATATGGTGTGTGTGTATACATATTTAACCTCTTGATTGTTTTTTCTTTTTTTGTCTGTGAGATTCTTAGGGCCCACTAGTGATGGGCCCTGTCCATTTATCCTGTTGTGATCACTTATCCTATGTGGCTGCCCTGATCCATTCATCTGGTCATTTCTGATGACCATTTTAGTCCACTAGATGGCAGGCTAACTTTGCAGATGTGTAGTGTTGTGTGACTTTAACCCATAAGATTCATGAATAGATTAGAGTTGTGATTAGATTGATTGGATTTGATTCATGTAATATTTGTTTAAAGAGACATTATTAATATATAAAATGTATCTAATCTACAGATGGTCAAAATATGGATAGTTGGTCTAAATATGAACTACACTCATTTTATGAAAAACTGCATGGATGTCACAACATGACTTTGAGGTGTAGGTCAAGGTAACTGTGGAAGAGGTCAGTATTTATGGCCCTTTTGTTGGAGTTCATGATGCCTGTTTCACAGAACCACTGACCGTAGTTTACATGTGGTGGAAACTCACAGCAAAAGAACAGATTAGCAAACAATTTTGGATTGTTTGTATCCCCTGTAATTGCACTGGACTTTATTGCCCAAACACTTGTCTGTGTGTTTGCAATGTGATGTTTATCCTGTGCAATAATACATGCAAAAGCACCCCTCTGACTGGACTTCCCAGCTTCACTGTGTTTTGAAAAGAAGATTTCGATGAGAAGTGCTTTACACATGGCCTGGCATCAAAGGTTTGGGCGTCACCAACCAGCCCTGAGCAACCTCATCCTCCTGGCAGAGAGGGACCACAGAGACACCCAGACTGACGCAAAAGGCTACTGCAGTCACCCAGAGCTGGGGGAGGAGTGGGGCTTAGAGAGAGGCTTTGAGGCAACGGTCAGACCTCTTTCCTTCCATCTCCCTTTCCTTTCGATTTGGTCTGTCTTTTACTTTCTCTCTCTCTCTCTCTCTTTCTCTCTCTCTCTCTCTCTCTCTCTCTCTCTCCCCTCTCTCTCTCTTGCCCATGGCCTCCTGTACAGTAAATTAGAGTGAAACGATGCATCGCCAAATCAGATGGAGGAAGCGGTAAAAAGGAGACCTGAATGGAAGTCTTTAATCTCCTCTAGTGCGCACCCATGACCCGAGGAAACATTAGGGCTGGTGCGGAATCCACAAAGGATGCCTCCTCCTTTTCCCTCTCTTCCTCCTTCTCTTGTTCTCTCTCTATTTCTCCTTCTCTCTCTTTCCCATTCTTCCCATCTCTCTTAGTGTCTGTCTCTGTGTTTTTTTGTGAATAAAGAGCACTGCAGTGGTCCGTATGTGTTTGTGTGTGTGTGTGTTTGTGTGTGTGTGTGTGCGTGCGTGCGTGCGTGCGTGTGTTCAGTCAGTGGAGCTTACTGCAGGTCTGCAGCAGGGGAGATGCGAGGCGGCACACACCAGGGTATGGTGCTATTTATAGCTGCCGCTGTATAAATAGACCAGGGCTACGCCGTGGGGTCCAGCTGCATCAGATGTGCTGGTGTTGATACCGCCAATGATGAAGTTGGTGCCCGGGTCCCTGTACCAGTCCACGGATTGGAACAGGTCCCCCCTGTGCACACTGACCTTCCAGTCCAGAGGAGAGGAGTCCATGAAGGGGAAATAGAAACAGATTATAGGAAGACTGCGGTGAATGCTTAGGCCCTTACTGTGTCCAAGGAGGCTCTCTGGTGGTGCCAGCAGCTTGGCTTGCTGTATGCAGATGGTGGCTGCTCCCTGTGGCTAGGGAGAGGGATAAAAATAGAAGCAGCGTTGCTACTTCCCTCCATACTGAAATACACGCGCATTGGTGCACACACACACACACACACACACACACACAGGCAGATACATCAGTGCACAAGCACATACTGTACAGTTGCACTCAAGGAGTGAGCCTAAATTCTGGAACCTGCTTGTGAGCCTGAATGACTGGTTGACCCGCTAGTTTATCAGCTAAGCTAACAGCTCTGCACCTCTCCTCCATCTTCATTTGTTTAGGCCTGAGATACTGTATGAGGAAACTACTTTGTTGTGACCTGTCACTCTAGCACTAAAATGTACTTAATGTAATATTTTGGAGACGCTTTCTTTTCACTGCTGCCTTTGGGTCTTTCTGTCAGGCTTGGTTTAACTCTATGACAATAGATGAGCCAAAATGTACATGTGCATATACAGTCTGATACATAAGCATGAAGGGTTGCCGGTTCAATCCCCGACCAGTAGGAACGGCTGAAGTGCCCTTGAGCCCCTCACTGCTCCTCGAGCGCCGCTGTAGCAAGGCAGCTCACTGCCCCGGGTTAGCGTGTGCTTCACCTCACTGTGTGTTCACCGTGTGCTCTGTGTGTTCACTAATTGATGGATGGGATTAAGTGCAGAGATGAAATTCCTTGTATACGCATTTACGCAAGTATACTTGGCCTACAAAGCTGATTTACATTTTACATTTTTTTATGGTGTTTTGGTCAAAAACTAGTGAAATACTGTACTTACCTAAAAAGCCAATCACTATCAACTGCCCAGATAAATTGATTTAAGCTAACAGATTTTTTGTGTTTTGGTGATACTGTTGCCAATATCATGTTGTGACAGGGCTTTTCATACATTTCTGCGTGTTGATCTGACCTGAACAACAAAACTACATAGAGCATAGACTGAGAGGCTAGTGGGAATGACAGGCGTGTTTATCTGGCCTTCACACGCCCATTAGCCATCAAACATAGTTATAAGATGCCAAAAATGGTTGTTCTTAGTGTTCACTAATTCACGGACGGGATATATGCAGAGACCAAATTCCTTGTATCAAAGTATACTTGGCCTAGAATTGATTTACATTTACATGTGAGAAATCCCAAAAATAATTCACACATCGAACTCTGGAAAACTCATTCTCAGCTCAAACTCAAACTCAACTCAACTCAAATTTTGTATTTTACATTTTGTCAGCATGGAGAGACAGGGTGTTATGTTCTTTTGTCACTTCTCCATTCTGCTGTAGAGGGTGTCAATGGCTCTCTTTGCTGCAAACAAAATTCCAACTTTTGACAAATCTGGCTGGATGCATGCACATCACATCTTCCCAGCCCTGTAGGCAGGATTCTCCTCTCTCATATTTGTAAATGGGCCATAGCCCTGCTCCGTTTGGACTGCTATCCTACTCTGCTATTTCTTGAGTGCCCATTTCTTCTTGTCCTCCCCTCATTTAGGGATTGGTTTCCTCTCTCTCTCTCTCCCTCTCTCTCTCTCCATCACCAGATTTGGCTTCACCAACTCCATACACATAGCACCAATCAGTGTCCAGCTGGGTGCTTACAGTTTTCATCTCCAGATTACTATAAAGAGTGAGACTGTGGAGTAGCTCTCTGTCTGCCGTAAGATCATGGAAGTTTTGGATGGACACAAGTATGTTTGTGTCCTGACCACTTGAAGGACACATAGCATGCTTTTCCAGATCCAAAAGCTACTGGCTCTTCTGCTTCCGGCCAACAACGCCCTTCACAGCATTGCAGGAGTGGAGTGAATATCTGTGGGAAAAACAGATGTGACTGACACAGCCCTAAGTATAAAGAGCTCTTCTACTCACATAGAAGATAAACAAGCTTGTGGCAATCTTGACAAAATTAAGTTTTGCATTAGCAATCTAGTCCTTGACCATGACCACAAAGTCCATGAAGGTTAGGAAGTAAGAGGGCTTCTAGTCTAACAGGTTGCTCAGGATTGTGCTTCCTAAGGAAATCTCAAGAAGCAGTCATGGTTTACTATGACCACCACGCTAACGAAGCGGTGGTCATATAGGTTTAATAAGAGTTTTTGTTCTTCGGATTTTATATATATATATATATTTTTTCTTCGGTAAATTTGGGTCAGCGATTCCTGGGACACTGAAAGATCGGGCTACAGAAAACTTGGTGTGCATGTAGCCCCACAAGGATGACACAGAACCATTGTTTTTTTGTTTGATCCGTTGCCCACCCACCGCACCGGGCCCCCCAAAAGGAGAGTAGGCCGGACACAGTTTTTCTGTGAATATATCAAGAACCACAGGGCCTAGGATGACCAACTTGTTTTGGTATGTTCGCCTCAAGGGGCCATGTCAACCCATCCCACATCCACTCATTTGAGGTATAGCGACACCTAGTAAAAATGAAAAAATAAAAAATTAGGCGTTGCAATCACAGGTATCTTTGGCTGACATGTTCAAAACTGCACAAAATTTGAAGTGTAGGATCATATTGACACCCTTTGAATGCATGCCAAGTTTTGTGGAATTCCGTTCATGGGGGGCCATATTAGCTAAACACACACATGCACACACACACACACACACATAAAGACACGCACACACACATGCATGCACACGCACACATTCACATGCACACATACAGGCACATACACACTCACACACATGCTCACACACACACACACATGCTCACAGAATAGGCAGCTAGCGAATCGCGAGGACATCATTGCTGAATGTGAATGTTATGATATGACTACACCTTTAAAAGAAGATCATTAATACACTCAACGTTCCAATACCATCAGAGGGTTGCTTAGAAACAATGCTTTCTTTTTTAAAGGTGAACACCAACTTTGTCATGTTACCCTGTACTATAACTAGCTGCATAAAAGAGGGAAAACTAGATGTACCGCAAATCGGTACAAAATATGACCGCCGCTCAGTCTTGCACATTCTCTCTGCAAAAATATATAACGCTTGTCAATTTCTCTTCATCCCATTCTCTTGCAACTTTTGTGTATGTAAATGAGTGTTTGCATAGTGTGTGTTTGTTTTTGTGCACTCTAAAAAAAGGTGTTGGTGGGAATACTGAAGGGAGGGGTGAGCTACCTCTCTGGTGTGTTTTGTTTGGTACTTGGTTAAAATATAATGGATGTTGTTTTGGAAAAAAGCGTCTGCTAATAAAAATGTAAACATAAACATAAACAAATGCGACTTCCTGTGCAATCGCTGACTTCGCCTGATAATAGCTGATAATAGTACCTCTGTTCGCTCTCAACAGAGAAAACAGAGACACTCACATGTAAATAGATAGAAGAATTACCATTTGGTTTTCTTAAAACAGAGTGGCTTTTAGATGCACTGATTTTGCTTGACTCAGGCAAAAGCAAGTATTTCAGGGATCATCTCATAAACTAGATTTATGTAATCTGATCAAAACATTGTTTGACAAGGTACTTTACCCATTGCTTTAATAAGCCTTTTTTTTTTTATTAATTTGGACTTTTTATTTCACCCTACATTGATCTCCGAGACGGTTAAGAAAAACTCCATCAGTGGCATAAGTGCCATTAGAGATTGATGTGCTGCAGTGTGCTGGGCAGCAGCCCCACCTGATCGGAGCTGCCCTAGGCCAGCCAGTGGTCCTGTTATCATACTCCATTACAACCCTTGATTTCTTAATGAAACCTGGAGTTGATGAACTGAACTGTTCCTGGTGTAGGGCCACGCTCGGAGGCTTTGGCTTGTGTGTAGTTGGACGGGGGGGGGGGGGGGGGGGGGGGGTATGCAAAGGGGTGTCTCAGCTTCAAAGGCTGTGCTGTTTACCCTGATAGGAAATGTTCTGTAATCAGAAAAGTAATTATGAATACATTATCACAAACACAAGCAATTATCCTCTAACTGCTCTCACTGAGGCATCTCATCACCTTATCCCTGCACAGTCAGCCGGATCCTCTTGGCTCTGGCCTGGGCTTGCTTTGTTCCATTCTGTTGTTTTACATGTGTGCCACATGTTCTCACCTCCACATTACTGTGGGATTAGTTCCGTGCCTATCAATTTGTAGCCAACACTTCCTTACTCTGAGGGTTGTTGTGTATGAGCTGCCAAGTGTAACAGACCTTATTTCATTTACAAAGCGCAATGAGTCAACAAAAAAGCAGTGTTACATGCTTGGTGTGACCCTAATTACCCTCACGCGCAGTAGGGGACAGCGTATTGTAATCAGGTCTGTCTGTCTGTCCGTCTGCCTGTCTGTCTGTCCTTGTTTGTCTTAAAAGTCTGGTAAGGGATTTGGATGTAGGGTTTCTTCCCTCTCTTTACAGACCAAATATAGGGGCATCTGCAGTCTTCTGACTGCAGTTGTTTTAAGAGGGCTGACGGAACACTGTAAACGCTCTTGTGTTTGCTGTCGGATAGAGCATTTTTGAGATGGCCTCTCACACTGTCCCTCATCAATTATAAAATACTCTGCTTTAGCTGGCAGAGCTGGTCCCACAGAAGACCAGTCTACCATTTGATTCATTGAAGACATTTGATTTCCTTTATTCCCAAAGCAACTCCAAATGGTTGCCTATCTAAATAATAGCCTCTAATTGATCAAAGGTTGTGCCAATTTCTTGTCACTGAGTGATGAGCATGTCCAGCCTCTGCAAATGTCCTTGTGGTAAAATGACACTTTGAAGAATTTCTACTGTGTCGTCTGTTTCAGCCAGGTCCTCCTGAAGGAACCATTGCAGTTTGTCAGTTTCTTGCCAAAGACCTGGCTTCTTGCTCAACCAGAATTTGACCTGAGACAAATGATAAATGATGGACTTTCTCCAGTGTTTTTCAAATCTTTGTAGAATCTGCTCAAAGTCTATGGTTTCTCTTTTACGACAGTCCAAGATGAACATTTCACTCCCAAAGCAAACAAGTGGACTAATCCAAGTCCAACATGGGACCCACGACCAGCTCCAGACGTATCTGTGCTGAACTTTACAGTGGGTCAGCAGCGGGGCGCCCAGCCAGCCTCTGTGTGGGCTGTGTGGTAGCTGGGCCTAGGGAAGGGAGCGATTTTAGATGAGCTGTGTTGGTGAATGCATTAGCCTCCACTGTTGGACTGTTGGACACGAGATGTCAAGGCAGAGCCGATCCTCTAATTTAGGAAAGCAACTGATGAGAACTGACGTGCGTGCGTGCGTGCGTGACAACCAAGCTGTATGGAAAAGACATCCCAGAGTGAGGGAGGACGAGCCCATATTTGAATCTTCACAAACCACCACCTCCTCTGTGTCAGTCCTCCTCGGCACTCCATAAATGTCTTCTGATTGTTTTTCCGTCCTTAATGCTCCTCGCCAGACGCCCCTCCTGAGACGCTCCCTGCCTCGCCTTGGAGCGCAATATTGGCACTTCCTTGTCTTCGCTCAGGGTTAATGCGCGGGGTCTGCCTTGCGTCTGCTGCGCAGAGCGTCTGCCGCATGTGGCTGGCGCGTGCGAGCACCTCGCTGTGGGCGTGCTCCGCTGATGAATCCTGTCTTCATCCCTCACCTTAAGGACTTGCGCGGAAAGACAGGCAAGCAGATGTTCTCGGGGGATCCATCTAGTTGTGGAAAGACGAGTCTGCTTGTTGTTGTGCGGCTGCCTCAGCTGGGTAACCCTCCCAGCCACCTGCTTAAGAACCAGCAGGCTTCTGGCTCAGCCAGAGAACAGGGCTTGTTTAACTTGAGCCGTAATGAAGTGTGGAACGCGCTCTGAGAATGCCACAGCTTCCTTTACCCATTACAGAAACAACAGTGGAGCTCACTCTGACATGGAGAGTCCTCCCAATAATGACAAACATGACGAACACTGAGCAGGACTTTGACTGTTTTCCAAAACAAACATACACATTACTTACTATACAGTACATACAGAGAATTTGCCACCTAAAGTTTCTTGCTTTTCTAAAGTGTCCTACTTGACAAAGATTATGTTACTCTCATATGGACAAAGGCCCATTGTAGCAGACCCACATGGCTCTTGTAATATAATATGGTATGTGGGTCTTGTACAGAGTAGACGGGGAGGAGGGCTCATGAAACAGGTGGGTGGGTAGTCCAGGTCAACGGTGTGGTAGGCAGGGAGGGTGACCACGGGGTGGACACAGTGACAGTGAAATATCGCTCTGATAGCAGGCCAGACAGCACCAGACCAAACAACTGCAGTTCATCCGCCACCTCACCACCAGAATAGAGGTGGGAGGGTAAGGGAGGGTTTGGCAGATTACTGGGGAGAATGCATCTGCAAGGCCTCATTAGATGCCATGACAGGGATGTCTGAAGGCTGCTGATAGGTTTGGACAGAGACGAAGCTGATATGAGCTCACAGGAGCTGTGTTCAGTTGGGTCACATGGGGGGACATGCAGAGAAGGAACCTCCACTGAGCCCTTTATTCAAATGATAAGGAACACACTTTTTCTTAAAAGGTTGGATTGTGAGGACAGTGGTTGTGGTGGTCTGACTGGTTTGTCTGTTCAATAAACTACTAAACCGCATCCCTAAAATCAGGCACTGAGCATTTTGGGGTGAAAACTGCCCTTTGTTTTATCTCGTCTCTTGGTGAGTGTCCACCCCCCTTGGGTGCTTGTTACAGCCGAGGAGATAAACTCCTATCAGAGGCCTTTAATTGGATCAATTTAATTACTGCCGAGCCCTACTCTAAGTGCTCAGCATATTTATTGGCACCAGAGTACATTATGACCTTGTGGTGAAAACAAAATTGTATTCTATTCATCTTTACTCTCAAGTTTCTGTTCTGGAGTTGTTTCTAAACATCCCATCTGTGAGCTGACGAGCAGTTCCCAAATGCTTGGCTTGTATTTTGATGTCTGCAGTTGCGTTGTCAGGGTAAATGTGAGCATTGGCCTCCTGTCATCACGTTGTAGCACCAACTGGTCAGATAGCAAAGAGCAGAGGCCCCTTTTCCATCTCCAGAATGCTCCTTTTCCATCGCTGGGGCACCAGAGCCAGACAGCTGAGAGTGGCTGTGAAGGAACACGTGGAGGAAGAACAAATGTGTTGGATGGCTTATGTCCCATTGAGGAGCTTGGCTGGGATTTCTACTGGGAATCTTACAGCGCGACGCTGCCCAGACATGTGTTCCTGTGTGTGTGTGTGTGTGTGTGTGTGTGTGTGTGTGTGTGTGTGCGTGTGTGTGTGTGTGTGTGTGTGTGTGTGTGTGTGTGCATTTCACAGCACACACGCATTTTCTCACAGTGCCACCAGCCCCCTCCCCTCCTGCCCCACCTTGCCCAGCCCAGCCTGGCATTCCTGTGGTTTCCTGCTGATTGGCACGGTGTGCTTATGTGTAATCCTCATCCGCTCGTCGTCGTATGCTGTGGTGTCACATACACACACACAGACACACACACCGCATCTTCACACTAACCAGGTGATTCTGCCCACCTCGCCTTTTGAAGTCCCTGCAGGTGGTGAGCTAAGTAGGAGCCAGAGATTTGGGTTAACAGCATGCTAAAGTAAGACTTCTGTAAGACCTCTTGAAAGTAAAAAACAGCCCTTTTCCCTCTGAGGGCATGTTTCCAGCATTACACCAAGGAGGGTTTTTTTTGTGTGGTTTGTCTGTGTGTTTATAGGCAGGATTTTGCAAAAACTAAAACAAAGTTGTAGTATCGGACAAGAAATAATCAATTCAATTCTGGAGTAGATCTAACTCGTGGGGTGCTTTGACTAATTTCATTTCACTTTTGCTACGAGAGGCATCATTTGACGAACGCGGTCTCTGAGAGTCTTTCTAGTCTATTAAGAACTGTGCCATAGTAGGCTACTTTCTAGTCTATTAAGAACTGTGCCATAATAGGCTACTATGTAAAGCTGCATATTGATGACACTTCCAACAATGTTGTTAAAATGCTAGTCCTTGAGCCAGACCCCTAATTTTGTTTCATCGATCCCATTCGAGGGGACTGAGTATTATAGTGTTTTTTTTTTTCAAAGTTCAAGGTTTTCTAGAATTAGAAGTGATAGCATTGTATTTGGGGTAGCTTTTTGTGTTTTATCACCTTGTTAGGTCTATGATATGTCTATGCAGGGATAAATTACAGGTGAATAGGGTAAAAATCTTAAGTATTTCAGTACTGACGAAAATAATCAGCGGGGGAAGTTTTGTGGGGATATTAGTTAAAATGTGTACCCTTTTCACCTGTAATGCATTCCTGCATCAGACATATCATAGACATAAACAGGGTGATAAAACACAAAACGCTACCACGTCTTGTGATATAATTTATTGGGTTGTATACCTTACTAAAAATCTATATGAGATGTATTCCCCTCAGATTGTATCGACCAACTCCTCTGGCTCAAGGATTAGAAATCCTCCCCTAAAAGAAATGTGTTTGGCATGTCTGTATAATGCACAGCACTGTAAGAGTTAAACTTGCTTTTAAGCACTTAGAGAGGAAGTTGTTGTTGGGCGTTTTCTGCGGTTTACAAGGATCTACAGCAGCATTTGAGTGCTGCTGGGTGATGCAGGCCGGAAGGGTGGGTGGGGGGTACTCTTGTCTTAGAGAGCACTCATGGATGTATGAAGACAGAGTGAAAACAGCGTGAATACCAACAAGAAAACGCATGCTGTGCCTTGCCATATATACTATAGGTGGAATTTACTAAGCTTTCACTTCACCGCCCGTTGCCCTCCAACGTAATCTGTGGTGCCCACAACTGATGTTGCTCACGCTGATGCACAACGGGAATAATATGTATATACAGTACAGGCCATGCAGTCAACTCATGGCAACATGGAAAGGAATCAAAAGTTTAGCGATCATGAAATAATGCAATGTATTTTAACAAGATGTCAACAAACAGGTAGATAATAAAGGGCAGTAATTCTTCCCCAATTTAAAAAAAAAAACGGAACTGGAGCTAGTTGTGCAGCTATAGGCTATGAAAGATGCAGTAGTGTAGCAGGCATAGGGAAGTGGATGACTAAAGTGCTAAAGTGAAAGTGACACATTAAAAGGTTACCAGAAGTAAAAAATGCTTTTGACATGGTTCAGAGAAGCAGAACTGGTGCTTTGAATACTGGTCCTGTTGTTTCTGAATGTTTCCCCTATTAATACATTAAACGCCATCTGGATTTAACCTGCTCATAAAAATGTTATTTTCATATATATGACTGAATTCCTAATCAATTGTTTAGGCACGGTTCTCCCACTTTCCCTCGGCCTCCTCATGAATGCATATGTAAGAGATGGGCAGCTTGCCAGACTGCTCTCTTGTGCCCAGCAAAAAAGGCCTAAGTTTTCACTCATGTCTGTTAGCAGTGGCGCCGCCAGGCGTAATCCTGTAGGCCCTACGCACTGTGCGTATAATTTTTCAACGCTTTATTCATGAAAATCATTCAATATTACAACAATAAAAATAGCTTGTGTACTGTCTTAATTGAAACATGCTTCACACACAAATGATAGCCTATGTTTAGGGCAAAAGATATAGACATCTCAACATAAGGCTACTTAGAAGATGATGATTGGTGTACACTTTGTCACGACATGATGAGCAGTCCTGGCGCTTAAAAACGCAATGTTATTTTGATGTTTAACAGTAAAAGGCGCACTGTTCTTAGCAGTTATGATGAAGGCAGTGAGATTAGGTACTGCATCCCACAGTCACTCTGTTTGGAACATCGTAGTTCGGGTTTCAAGATTGATAAGATTCAGTTAATGCGTAGAGTATGGATCATCTCAAAGTTTGGGACAACCAAACAGCAGTGTAAGCAAATCCTTATTGTTTCTTTGTCGAACAAATTGGGATGCAATGTGAGCCTTGATATACCAATACCATGCAGGAATTTGCTAGGATCTCAAAACCGGATTATGAACATTCTTTGCCATAGAGAAACACTCAATAGCGTTGGATTATAAACATGCTTTGCCACAAAAACAGAGAAAAACGTGAGGTAAGTCGAGCTATATGAAGTTATTATTTTGCGCTCACTTCGTCTGTTTTATTTCCCAGAAGGATGTACTTGGTATCAAATGATAGCTCTGTGTCTCCTCTTTCATCTGACATGCGTGGCATATCTATCCGATGACAGGTCCGCGAGTAATTCAAACGAGAGTAATGGGTGTGCAGTTGGTTTTTGTACATGACGTTATTATTTTGCAGTCACTTTGTCTGTTTTCACAAGCCAGAAGGATCGACAAACTTGGTATCAATGGATAGCCCTGTGTCTCCTCTTTCATCTGATATGCTTGCCATATCTATGCGTTCACGGGTTCGCGAGTAATTCAAACGAGAGTGGGTGCGGGCAGGTGAACGCAGAGACTGTAAATATGATGCAATTTGATTTAATTTCATGTTTTTTTTTTTTTTAATCTTCATACTTTAACGTACAGACAGGTGCGTGGTCTCGTTGGAGAGCCCTACTTCTGCTCTGTCACAGGATAAAGGCTTCTCGCTGCTATGAACAGTTGCTGAGCAAACAGAGAAGAAAGGGTGTGTTTTTTGACGCACTTTGCATCAATCGGCTTCGAAGGGTTAAAATCTCACGTACCCCCTGGAGTGCCTTCACGTACCCCCAGGGGTACGCGTACCCCCATTTGGGAACCACTGCTCTAATCAATGCGATGCCGTGTCAGTGTTGTGGTCAACAACTGCCCTTTTTGCGTTCGCATCCCCTGCACCGGTGCTTCCGGCGCGCTTGCTCAGTGGTCATACAGTGCAGTTCGGGCCTGCACACGCTCGGACTCATGTCCCCCAGCCCCAGATATCGTCATCTCTATAGTAACGCCGATAAACATAACCCAAGTTTGCGGCTTAACAGTTTAATAACCAATAAAAATGTACACAATTCACTGTGACGTCTTCATCTTTAATAAAACAACACAAACGAATATGGCGGATAGCAAGAAAAAGTGCCGACAGTACAATGCAAATTACATAAATCTATTTTTTTTTTTTTTACCCAACCAGTCTCCTATTGCTTCTAACAGTGGGCTACATCTGCTTCATAATAAAATAGGCTCATAGGGACTTATAATTCCAGAAGAAACCAAAACAGTTTTTTTATTTAAGTAATATAGCATGAGTGTGAGTGGACTATAGCCTACCCAGGGGTGTAGTTTTTGTTTTTTTGTTTGTTAATTGTGTGTGTGTGTGTGGGGGGGGGGGGGGGGGGGCGCCAGAGGATCAAAGTAAGGTCAGGGGGGCGTTTGCTCAAAAAAGGTTGAGAACCACTGATTTAAAGCAATGTTTACGTCATGTGAGCCAGAGCCGACATGGCCAGAGCTGCTTGCTCTGTAAAGGTATTTCTGTCCCACCCAAATTGCGTTAAAATTATGTGTTTAGCAGCCAGAATTTAAAAAAGAAAATCCCGGGGGTGAAATCTTCCTCATCCCAGAAATTTTAAAAAGCTCGAAACACCTCTATTTGTAGGGTAGCCATGCACCCGTTCTTGGGGGGGGGGGGGGGGGGGGATGCCCCTTGGCACAAAAGATGTAGCTCTGTTTGTTTTTGCATGTGGCATATAGCAGATGATAAAATTCAACGGGAGTTGGAGGGGGGTTGCGAGAAACGAGAAGGTATTCATGGAGGTCGCTCGTCAGATGACATTGACCACATAAGGCTACAACAGGTCGTAGCAGCAATGCCGAGACAGGCTAAATTAAAAAAAAAAAAAAAACTTGCCTACTATTTCATTTATTCTATAAAGTTATGCTAGCTCTTGAGCGTAAGACATTTCATTATTGATAGGCTACATTCTTTTTTGAGTAGGCTACATGACAATAAACTTGATTATAACGTGAGGTAGGCAGACAATGTAGGCACAAACCTTTTGCGTCGCTGAGTTAAATTTGTTTCTTCATGGAATAAAATTATTGACTTACTTCCCTTCATTCTATTCAATGGTAGTCTATGTGATACGCAGGACTACGCAGTATACCCACTTAAAAAGCATCACCTTCTCAGTATACCCACTTGGGCAAGGAAACGTATTCTTTCACACAAACTCGTGTCACAGACCTACGTCACCGGCCATTTGAGGGTGCAAACAATCGGATTAAATCGGATTAACATTAGGGGTTGATCACAATATTTCCACTACAGCTAACTAGACTACATCACAGTACACCCACTACAGCTAACTAGACTACATCACAGCACATCTACTACAGCTAAGACTACATCACAGCACACCCACTACAGCTAGACTACTGTACATCACAGCACACCCACTACAGCAAACTAGACTACATCACACTACACCCACTACAACTAACTGGATTACATCACAGTACACCCACTACAGCTAACTAAGACTACACCACAGCACTACAGCAAACTAGACTACACCACTGATTATATTGTGTAATATGCTGGGAGAGTAGCATGGTAGGCTACATGACATGTTATACAACTGACGTGTGTCCATGATGAATGCATTAAAGCTTTTTTGGAACATTTCTTTGAGCAGGTAAGTCATGCATGAAGAATGATGGCCTAATATTTCTGTCTGGACATCTGTCTATGGAAAGGGCACATACGGACAACTTGATCTGCGTGGAAGCTAATGCAACTCGGCAGATGACTCGGCAAAAAAAACCCATTGCAACAACCTTGTAATATATACATAACAATATTGCAAATAACCTTGCAATATCATTGCATTACCATGGCAAAAACCCTCCAAGAACGTTGAAATCAGTATGGAAATTGTAAATCTATTTAATGAAAGGAAAGCATGATGTTTTAAATAACAGATATTCTCAGGGTCATTTTAAGTTATCCTCATTGGGCATGTAACCTTACTCAATTTGTGTAAAGGTATCATATAATGTTCACTGAATACATGTTCACTTATTCAAAATTCATTCATTCAGACAAAATTCATTCAATTCAAAGACCAGACAGTCCTAGTCATTATGAACTCATTTTAAGATAGCCGGGTGTGTTTGGCTTTGGGGCTGCCATATCACTGATATGAAATCATTACAATATGAAATTGAAATATCACAATTTTTGCAAACTGTCAAATATTGCAACATGCCGTTTATGAACTCCTCATACACTTACTGACTGACTAAACTGTTCAGTGGAACATTCTAGAGAGTGAAGCCATGGCAGGCACTGACACTCTCATCTCCCCTGGGGGATGGCAGGTGTCATTTTCTCGCTGACACTTGTGACAGTCTTTGCTGCCTGCAGGCCTTTGATTCTAAGACGAGACTAAATGGATGGATGTCTGTCCATAACCCCAGTAATCGTCTCTTCCCGGCAAGAGGAAAAAAATTGTCTTTCAGGAAACGAGGTGACGTAGCTTAAGGCTAAAGAAGATAATCTTTCCAGTCCTTCTCCTCCTCTTGTCCTCCTGCTTTGATTAGGACTCACTGCACTTCAGTGTCACCTCTGCAGTGGCCTGACCCTGCTAACGCCGGTGCTTAACCTTTTTTCTATTGCGCTGCAAAATAAGAGAGGCTAGTCCTCATTGTGACAGCCAAGAAAGTGTGAGTGTGTGTGTGTGTGTGTGTGTGGGGGGGGGGGGGTTATAAACAGAGAGAAAAACACGCACAAGACAAGTATCCTTGTGAAGAGAGTCTACTGCTCAAGCAGAGAAGCACTATCATTATCACTGTTGTGTACAAAGGTCTCTCTCTCTGGGGTCTTGGTGGTGGTGAGCTAGGAGATAGGGACAGAATCTCATCCGTGACAGCTGCCTCCCTCCAAACTCAATCTCCAGACAGCAGTTGATCAGCTTCCAAGCTGATATTTGTCTGATGGTGAGATAGTCGTGACCTACAGATGCCTATCTGTGCTCTGCCCGTGGCTGTTCTCTCTCTCATTGCTCTGGGCTCTATGGTTAGAAGCTGACCTGGCTCAGAACTGGACATACTTCTTCAGAAGGAGGCACAGCAACCAGGTGTCTAGAGCTGTATACAGTACCTTTGTCCTGGTGATGTAGGTATCTAAATGCTTATTTCTGCACATGAGTACAGGACTGAGAGGACCCTAGAATAAGCTCTCATAATAGAGCTTTTTAATAGACAAGGTATATTCATACAGTGGTACATCATACTGTGCAGTCTGGCCATATTTCACGTCTCTGTGCTCAGCTGCAAAATTGTGCTGCAAAGGGCACCTCCACCTGGTGCGCCCACGGCCTGGATGCATTATTGGTAATCCGTGCTTAAGACCTCTGAGAGAGCGCTGATGTTGAGACGGTGTTGAAATGGGACGGAGGGACTTGCTGGGGACTGTGAAAGTCACGCCCAAGCAGCTCGTGGAGGCCTGGCACAGACCCAGCAGTCACCCTGTCCCTCCTCAGCCCGCCCCCCACCCCACCGCACCCCGCCTCGCTGACCCAGCCTGCTGCATTTATTATTCAGGTGCCGCCGCTCAGTGCCGTCAGCTCCAGAAGAATGATTGCCTCCACTCCTCGCCAGGACTATTAATTTGAAAGACCTCCATGAGGGATTCCTGTTAGTTTTATTGAAATCTGTCGACAGAGTCGCAGCCATGCAGTCTTAGTGCTTAACCGTTCCGTAAGGGGCACCTAGGGAGGGCATTTTTTTTGTGGTTGTCCTGCTCCATTTTTTCCTTGCGCCTGAGCGTGAACTTCAACATTTTCAGCCAACGTGCTGCAAAGATGAACAAGCAAATCAGCAGAGCTCTGGGGACCCATTTTGTGACCCATATCATGCCTGCAGAGACACGATATGCAGCCCGTTCTTTTTTTTAAAAATCTACCAAGGCCCTGTTTTGTTTTGTTTACTTAAAAATTCCCCATTTAACCCACACTAGTCATTAGGTGGTAGTCGTTTGTGGTCCCTTTGGAGCTCTAATGCCTTTAATCTGTTTATAATGTTGATGCACCAGAGCTGTGCTTAAAGAGGCCTCTGGGCTTTTCATGCTCTGCAGTGCACTGTTATCACGTTAACAGTAATAATTACTAAATATCAATAGATTAGATAGATAGAATAAGGTAGAGAGTGCTTGAATAATGTTAAACCCAACTATAAAATAGAATGAGTATGTTATGTTGGCAGCATTATTTGGCCTGGCGCAGCCGTGACCTACTGGTTAGGGCTTCGGGCTTGGAACTGAAGGGTTGCCGGTTCGATCCCCGACCAGTGGGAATGGCTGAAGTGCCCTTGAGCAAGGCACCTAACCCCTCACTGCTCCCCGAGCGCTGCTGTAGCAAGGCAGCTCACTGCTCTGGGTTAGTGTGTGCTTCACCTCACTGTGTGCTCTGTGTGTTCACTAATTCACGGATGGGATAAATGCAGAGACCAAATTCCTTGTATACGCAAGTACACTTGGCCTACAAACCTGATTTACATTTTTTTTATGGTGTTTTGGTCAAAAACTAGTGAAATACTGTACTTACCTTAAAAGCCAATCACTATCAACTGCCCAGAAAAATTGCTATAAGGTAACAGATTTTTTGTGTTTTGTTGATACTGTTGGCAATATCCTGTTGTGACAGGGCTTTGTGTTGATCTGACCCGAACAACAAAACTAGCGGTACATAGAGCATAGACTGAGAGGCTAGTGGAAATGACAATGGCACGTTTATCTGGCCTTCACACGCCCATTAGCCATCAAACATAGCTACAGTATAAGATGCCAAAAGTGGTTGTTCATGAAAAACGTGTCAGAAAGTGGCAACTGTTACATTCAGCTTAAATTCAGTCTCTCTCTCTCTCTCTGTCTCTCTCTCTCTCCAGGGTTTATCAACATAGCAGACTAGCTCATTGATTTAAATGACCTCTGGACATGTTGGGAGAACGTGCTGTAATGATGCTCTGACTTACTGTGTCATTGCTGTGCAGATAACAATTAAACGCAGTCAATACGCATTCCATTAGAGGGGTCTCTCATATTTGCCTGGAAGGTCATTTTTGCTCAGCTTAGTGTATTGAATTTATTTGCCGCCTAAATGTGGGTTACGATATTGGGAAGGACAGACATAACAGTAGCTTGCTGTTTTACTGTAAAGAGTGCTAAACTAGTGTATCTCCCTGACTGACTCCGCTCAGAAAACAGCTAAATAACTGACGGCAGAAAATAAATCAACCATTTAGTTTACTTTATTTAGTTTGGTGTGTTTGTGAAAACCCCAGATCCCAGCCTTGCATCGTGTGTGTTGTGGTCGTTGTGATGTTGACATGTGAGATCAGCTGTGTCTTTGTCTGGCCGCTGAATTGATTTCCTGTTTGTCTGTATGTGAAGCCTGAGAGCGATGTTCCACTGATTAAGGATCGCAAGGTTTCTGCATGTAGTCTGCACATGTGAATCACACAGTGTATCACTTTATCATTTGTAAAGCTCCTGAGACAATGCCAATGTGCCACAGTGTGGAGGATCAAACGAGTGTCTGTGAGATCAAAACATCAGATAGGCAATGTGCTTATAAATGAGAGAAACAAATGTTTGAAAGCCATATCGTTAAATCAATCAATCATACCATGCCATCCTATTCCGACTGAAAGCAAGAAGGATTATTTTGGTTATGATTGAAAGACATGTTTTGGAATGTGCAACTTAACATTCTCATCACACTCTTTATATGGGAAAGTGAGCACCAGTGAAAAGAAACATCCTTTGATGGGCTCTGGTTCAGGCGGCTGCGTATTTTAAAATAACAACACTGACAGAGTTAATCGAGTGCACTCTGTTATTGTTATTCCTGTAAGATTTTTCTTTCATGCAGTTGTAGTACATCTCTTTTTTAGTCAATCCGGTGCACTTCCAGAAAAGCTGACCGAGACAGACCTGATGATTAAACTGTGAGGTTTTAACAAGAACAGATCTATTTTAAGCAGAACTGAGCTTTAATGCTCATCTAAGCATGGTCTATCATTCTAAAGTGTTATTATCATTATCACTGATGCAGGACCCACATCTGACAGGGGGGGGGGCTTTTTTGGACTAATATATTTTGTTCTGTCTGTCATTCGTCCCGCATTTGTCCATCATCTCCTCTCATTGCAGACTCTGTTGAAAGAACACTCCTCTTTGCATTAAAGAATGCATCACTTATCACAAGTGCTTTTACGTAATACACCGTTGCACTTCAAACATTTGTGCCTGAAGGCATGATCCTCTCCTTCTGGCCCGTGCTGTCATCGCGGCCCGGCCTGGCCGCTGTGGATTGAACAGCACTTTACCTGCAGAAGAGGAGCCACTTCACAGCGTGTGATGGATGAGCTCTTGATGTATGGCCGTGCCGTAGCGCTGACAGCTCCCAAGCCTGCGTCGGGGTCCGAGGGGCCCTGCCACCAGCCTGAGACTGCATGCAGCACCAGGCTTGGAATTTCACCATTTTAGGGGCAAGGCCACTTGGCCTTCAGTTGGGCATATTTGGTGGGGGGCACAAAGGCCACATGTCAGGGCACCAAGGCCAAAGTTAACTATACAGTACAAAAGTTGTATTTAGCCTATTCACAGCAGTAGACCTGCATCACTGTATGAAACATTACAAAAACATGAAACATGACATATTACATAGAACTGTAAATCATCTGATCATCTAATATTTACAGATATCTAGGCTATATTTAACATTTATTTTATATTTGGCCTGTTATGAAATCATGTATTGAACAATTTAAGCACAGCTCAGCTGTGCCTAGATGCATGCTTAGCATTTTGTGATCGTTAAGGCTACTTTCACAAACTCTTATAGCTGTCCTCTGATTTTGATATTTACCGATATCTAGGTAATATTTGTAACATTTCTTTTGTATTTGGCCTGTTATGAAATCATGTAGTAGAACAATTTAAACACATTGTAAAACGTCAAGCCCAAATTTGGAGACATCCATGTATGTGGAAATTTGCTGCAAATTCAAAACTGGATTACTCTGGAACAGCTAACTGTACAGCAGACTGCTTTACACTTCTGTGTTCGGTAAGGTCTGCTGTTTATTCTGGTATATGGTTTGTCATGTGTTGAACGAAGGGTTTGTGAAGTATTCCACCGAGATGAATGGGTAGGGAGATGGACGCAGAACCTTAAAGGAACACGCCACCCAATGTCAGTAATATATGTTCTTACCTTAACTTTCACAAGTTGAGTCATACCTCTCCGCGCAAATGTGTTAGCATGCTGCTATGCTAGCGGGCTCAGATGTAGCCATAGAGGGAGGAAGATAGCAGTAATCAAACACATCCACGTTTTCCCTACTCAAATACAGTTGCACGAGTAGTTGATAAAAATGTGTAAGGTCACACAACATGAAACGTGGCGATTTTCCAAGCGAATAAACAGGAGAACTACAATGTGTGGCGCAATAGCACTTGGGAGTACTTCGACCTAGCGTTATAATATTAATTAACACCTAATTGTAGATCCTATCCATCACAGAGTTTAGAATCCATGCTGGATCGACCCCTCAGCCGACACCTCCCCTCTGAACGAGAGAGAGGCACACACGCGGCACATTCACCTCCGTAAATAGAACCAACTTGACTTCAACCTATGCTAGGAAGCACCAAGAAATTATTTGCAATGGCTGACTTGATAGACGACGATGATAACGACTGGCTTGTAGCAGACCCAGAACCATATTTGTTTGAACCCGAATACACAGAGGAGGAACTAGCTTTTATGGATCGTGAAAGGCAGGAAAGATGAGTGAGACGGTGAACACGTGCGAACAGCAACTGGTGGAGAGCCTGTGCTGTCGAGAATAGGATCTAGTGTTGCCATCGGTAGCGGGGGTCATAGATCTAGAAGACCCTGGCTGTGCCACAGAAAGCGGTGCGTTTGCAGCAACGATTCACCCGGCCGTCGTTGACTTATTTTTCCGACGTGACAAAGTTAATTGGAAGAAACGACCCACACCGAGTGGACCTGATGGGCAACTATCCCCTGAGTAAGTGCCTGCTGAAACCATTCAAATATGCCTATCTAACGTAACAAGCTACTGTTTATGTGCATTATACTTAGCCTATCTTCTCCTGTCTTCTCAGTCAAACTCGGTTGTGTCCTACCGGATCGTGCTTGAATGGGCCCTACAAGGTGAAGTTTTGGGGAGAGAGCATCGGAAACCACTACCATCATGTGTTGTTGTGGCCATAAGACGAAAATATCCTTCTGAATCAGGTGTTTATATTGGATTCCAAGAAGTAAATGAGGCAGTGGACATAGGCCTATTGTAAATGGAACGATGTGCTCGACGTCAGCTTATATTTCCCACTATCTGTGGGACACACACTGCACCTTATGTCAGTAGTAGGCTACCTGTTTGTATTTTTTCCATATTACTAGCATTAGGCCTACTGTCTCACCATCACTTTATTTTCAATTTCCCCTTTTGTATTACATTGCACATCATTAGTCAGTCTGTACATTACTCTCTGAATCGATAGGCTACACTGTAAAAACTGTTACTTGGATCTAACTCAATAAAATTAAGACAACATTTTCGGCATCTCTGTATCTTTGATGTACAGTATATAAATAAATCTTTGAACCTATATGGCTTCAAATATTTTCAGTCATAGAACATCAAGGATCTTTTAAATCTCCTTGGAGCTTTACTTGGAGAACATGTAACTTGTTGAATTTGTTCAAACATAAATGAGGTCACAAAATGAGAAAATATGTAGATAGATAGATATATAGATAGATACTTTATTGATCCCCAAGGGGAAATTCAAGGTCTCAGTAGCATACAGACATCACACAGACTAAAATGTGATGAATTGTGATGCCAAAAGAGGTGCTTCCCATCGGTGAAAACGCATGAAATTTGGCACACACGTCAAGAGGTACTGGAAATACACAGGGGAAAAGCATTGGCACCGGGCGTTGCCCAGGAACTCCATAGCGCCCCCTTATGTCACTGTGACTTGTGGTTGGCATATAGTTTTAGATACACACACCAAATTTGGTGGGAAACCAAATTTGGTTGGAAACACGTGAAATGCGCATACAAATTCTAATCGCTAGAGGAGGGTTGATTACCTCTTGATGCGCATAAGGTAATGCGAATAAAGTTGATGGAAACGGTTTATTCTCATAGTGTGATGTAGCCTAACCTTCACAGAATCTCAGCAATCTCTTGCGCTTCCCCAACATTAGGCAACTTGATGTGCTCTCTTGCTTGTTCCGTAGGATAAAACAAACTGAATACACACATCGGTGCACAGTTGTTTTGCTGACGCCAAAGGTTTTGCACACGTAGCAAGTTTACAACTGTGCAGTGCCCGTTCAAACATGCCATTCCTGTAGAAAACCCATAGCAGGTACGCCTACTTTAAAAAATAAGACGATAGGGAAAAACATCATTCCAGCTAAGCATTCAATAATAGCCTACTGAATAGTATAATAAATTAGATGACGGAATGAATTCCGACCTCAGAGAGGAGGGTGTCTATTTCACTCAACGTAGGCAAAGTGTCCCATAATCAATAGGTGTTGCATTTTATTTATGCACATTACCATGGATGTGCATCACTAATTCCCATGAGTTGGATGGAAACGCTGAGGTCTTGACTGTAGCTAGACGTCTCGGTTGTTTTCCCATGATCATGAATTAATTGTGTTGTTTTCCCGAGATCACAAATTAATTATTTTGATACCTCGAGATAACAAGGTGAAAAAAATAATGTAATGATATGACGTGGCCTCTCTCGGCTTCCGTAAAGATCATTTTGACAGGCCATAGGCTAAATAAAAATCGCTATTAGTCGGAAGCAAAGCAGAATATTGAAAGAAGGGGGCACCAAGGCCACCGTGGCCTGTAAACCTCTGATTTTCAAAGGGGCATTACGGCCAGGGCAAAGGGCCATGGCCGCCGTGCAATTCCTACCCTGTGCAGCACGCATTGCTGGATTGTCTTTTGCTTTGTGCTTACGCACATTGATTGCTTTTTGAGTTTGTGTAATAACATATTATATAATCCTAACATCATAATTCATCCCTGTGATGGAGAGGCATACAAATCAGAGATGCTTGTTAGGATTATTGAGACATGGAGTCCAAACACAGTGATATATCTATCTATCTATCTATCTATCTATCTATCTATCTATCTATCTCCTGATTAATGTAAGTGGTGGTGTTGACCATGGCCAAACACACATTGAACTTTCACAGGCTCTGTTAATAGTGGCTCTGTGTGATGCGATATAGCCGCTGTGCTCTGTCCCGTTGTTGGGCCCCTACTCTGTGGCGGGGATGGTTTTTGATTAGAGGCAACTGAAGGAGGCTGGTTGATTAAGAAGACAGAGGGATGCTGGCGCTATTTTATGGCCTCTTGGCACGGCTCACCACTCGTTACTGGCAGGAGACCCCAGCCTGATATTAAAGGGCCTCAGCCCTCGGGAGCTTGTTTGGGTGGTGGTTGTCATGGTGACTTCGGCTCACTTAATCAGGCAGGGCCCGGAGCCTTGCCGCCGGTGCACATGGGCCGCCGTGTTCGTCATGGAAACGGAGCATTGCTGTCCATCAAGCTGACATGAGGAAATGTCTTGCGTTATTCTGCTATGAGCAGAGTGAAATGTTTCCCTTCAAATTGTTCTTCTATTTTTACTTTTGCATGTACCCCTATTTTCATGGCAGATTCTTGTGCGTAGTATGCCTTGCAGTACAGGGATTATTTGTCCTTGCAGAAGGATTTTTTTCTTCAAATTCTTGGCATACTGTATTATTTTGCTGTTTGTGCAATGTGATGAATTGAATTTAGTTGAGTTTAAATATTCTGGATCTGAAGAGTTTCTGGTTCATGCTCCCAAACTCAAGGTGAATACCTGCTGTTCCAGAGAAGTTGATGGAAGCCAACCTGTGATTAATCTGTCATGCAGGATCCTTCTTGGGGTGTAAAATTGCACAACTGTCACCATAATGCTGGAATTATCTTGCTCCACTGTGTGTGAAAGCCAGCTTAGATGTGTCATTGCTGCCATGTTCCAGGTGGAGGGCAGCGCCATTCTTTATGGCCAATTCTTTTACATGATTGACAATCCTTGTCTCGACCTGTTAATCTCTTGTCTCTTTAACACTTTTGCTCAAACAAAGTCTGATCAACAGATTTGCACACAGGCCTCTCTCCACCTTTTCTGTCCTTCATTTATTCTCTGCCTCCCTCTCTCTCTCTCTCTCTCACACACACACACACACACACACACACACACACACACACACACACACACACACAAACATACACACTGCATTCCATTTGGTAGGTACACACAAATCACTTACAAGTCATTTTCTTTTCATCAGGTTTTCACTGCGGGAGACAAATGCTGTTCAGATGTGGCCCCTGTGGTGTTCAGGCAGTGGGTTGGGGCGTCATGTCAACACACTCATCTCTCCCAAATCTTCCTCTCATCCTCTGCTGCAGGCCCCATGATTCTCCCTGGGCCCCAATGCCCTCTGTGTCCGAGGGCCTCTGTGTCCCTGGATCCAATGCTCTCCCATTGTCTTTAACTCTGTAGCTGCCACCCGGATTGCTGAGGATATTTCCAGTGTTCCACGCCTTTGGACCGCAACCTGATTGTTTTCTCTCTCTCGATCTGTGGGAAGATATTATCAAATAAGCCCTACGTCTGTCTTGGTGGAATCTCTCTCAAATAGCTCAGATCACAGTGAAGTGATGTCAGCTCTTCCTACATTTTTAGTGAACTCTACCCCCCCCCTCCCTCCCTTTCTCTCCCCTCATCTCTTTTCTTCTCTCCCCTCATCTCTTTTCTTCTCTCTCTGATGGCTTTATGAATTCTTTCCACTTGAGGTTTTTACAGGTCATCAGTGGCCTAACCCGAACAGATCAGATTGGAAACTTGGACAGCGATTGACAGACTTGAATCAAAGTATGCAGGGCCGCCAGTCCCCAAGGAACCAGTAGCGGTCATTACCCTCCTAGTGGTGCAGAATGACCTTCAAAACTGATGCTCAACGTGCCTTGGCACCCCAAGGTGTTCCACATACTTTACAACCAGACATTGGTTCAGTACTCGTGCATCCCTGATGATTACCCCAGCAGCGTTCATCATTAGTGATTTAGCTCCCTGCCCTGGCTAGCGTTCACATGCTACAGTAGGAATGTATTTCATCTGACCGCTCTCACACAAGTGCTTACAGGCAATTACTATGCACTTTAGAGAGCGTCCAGGCTCGTCCCACGACCCTGAGTTTGACCTTCCCATTAGCACAGTGGAGTGTTTTCACCCATGTTGTTCCACGCGTATCCTTTCATCAGCTGGTCAGTGAACTGGCTCCGCTTGGCCCTGGTACAGGTCAGGTCAGCGCTTCCCCTCATCATCGTCCCTGTGATTGCCTTGAGGTTGGACCGGAGGCCGAGGACTTGGAGCGTCCTGATGAATCATGCATTTCATGGAAATCTTTTATTACAAGACAATTTGTAGTTTTTCAGCTAATTGCATTTTGTGTTCCCCTGCAGAACGATATTTATATCGACTGGAGCAGACAAAATGACAGTGCATGTGCTTGCCAAAGAACGCTTCTATATTATTCATCTCCATGAGTTCTCCATCCTCTGCCAATGGGCTCCCTCCAGCATGCTGTAGTGGGCTATGTGGCACGCATAAAAAAGAATAGTCTGTCATTCTGTTTTCCTCTGGCTACTTTTACTAGTCATAGTTCTCCTTACGAGAAACCATCAGCCAAATCAATTTCACATCATTCCTGGGCTCTAAAGTGAATGAGCACACTTAAAAGGAATCATAAATTCACCAGCATGTCATTCATACCAGCCACGCCATTGCAAGGAACGTCTCCATCCAACAAAAGGTGATATAACCGGCTTATGTCACATCACTCTCATCTCTTTGGGTTGTAAACATTCTACCAATAATCTATCAAGAGAAGACCTTAAGAAAGATTTTTAGGATATGTTAGACCCAGTTTATTTTGTTTTTAAAAACGGACACAATCCAGAGTGTGTTTATGCTGGCTGCACGTCCCAGCAGAATTCCTCTCGGCTGAAATGACCGGGAAAGGTCTGGGCAATCCATCACCGGAAAGGACGCGCCGAGACACCAGTCATATCCACTGGGAGAGAGAAGGTGTGTGTGTGTGTGTGTATGTCTGTGTGTGTGGAGGGGGTCAGGGGCGACGCTGACAGGTGAAAAGCCACTTCTCGCATCGATACATTATTGAACAGATGGGCCTCCATACTGCTTCCTGCTCAGTGCGGCAGCACACATCACAAGAAACTGCCGAGCAGATTGAAATGACTCAGGGCTCCACTGGTGGACTCTCCATTGTTTAACCTCTGAGACTCGGCGATAGCTCAGATGACAAAGGGACAGGATGACATAGAAAGCAGCCCTGGGTGCTCTGGAGGCTGACTGCTTACTCTCTCTCAGTCAATGCTGTGCCAATTAAATATGGATGAGTGAAAGGATACTGGTTTGTGTTTGCACATTGAAACAAACACATATCTGCCATAAGTTGTATTACAAGTGGGGCAAAATCAGTTGAAGTGAGCAAAAAGACTGCGTGGCTTGGCTCCCCATTATCTGACATACTTTTCACTAAACCCGGACCTGCTCATCAAACTAGAGTATTGAGTTAATTATCACTTGTCCACAGATGACACCAAAAGGATTCAGCCACAGTTTTCTCTGTCAAATAGTAGAACCTAGTCACCGCCATGCAGTATGTGAAAGAGGGTAAATCCAGTATAACGCACATTTTGAACAAATATGGACCTGCATCTTAGGATTGCGAGATGTGACCACCGGACTATGACCCCAGACTATGTTCCATGCGATGGGTGACTGCAAGGAGCACCCCTGTAGCCCCACCCCACCAGCCCAAATGAGCTCCAGTGTCTCATTAATGGGAGCAGCTGAACTGTGCAAATCAGTGTATCGGTGCACCTTGGCCTCGTTTGTCCCAATTACCTCAGGGTAATTCCCAATTTCGCACTTTAAATTGCTTCCCTACAAGGTCCCTGGAGGGCCCAGTCTGCACTTTGACAGTTCCTTGTTGGAGCTGAAACCTTATCCCAGACAACATCATCACACCTCAGCCGCATGGCCTTGGATAGTCAAGGAGTCCAACTGCATCACCATTTATGGAGCTAGGAAGAAATCGCCTGGCTTGGCTGAAAATAAAAAAGGAAATGATAATAAAAGCTTCCTTGCTGTCTCTGCGGTATCAAATATGATGAGCTGCGGTGTCACACCCATATATGTACCTCTTCTTTGAGTACGGCTAGTTATCAATGGTCCCAGGGCAATTCATGACCTTGTTCTGCAAACAGTTTTTATGTGGATGGGCTGGAGTCAGAATTCAAACTCTAATAGATGAATGGGTGATTCAGGACAGGGTAAAGCGGAAAACAGATATGCAGACCAAACAATTCAAAATTCCTCACTCTTACCCGCAGCATATTGAGCTCATTCTTGGCACTTTCTGTAGCGGCAGTCTAATAATGAAATAAACCCAGAGAGAGCCGCACAACAAAGTAAAATATAATCCGGCAACTGAGCATCAGCCTAGTAAAAAAGAAAAAAAATTTCTTGCTTGAATTATTTGTAATACTCCAATGGTTTTGGAATGCTAAATCCCATGTTTTTTGGCAGAAATGATCAGCAAGATCTGAGCATAACAGTGGTATTATTCATCTCATGATTGCAATCTCTCGCTCATTATCTAATTAAAGGCACCATGCAGGTCATGACAGCTGAACAGCTCAGACTGTTTGCTGACCGACAACAGTGGCCCCTGTGTGAAATTAAGCCGGAACATTTTTCTCGGTTATTACGATTTGCACAAGTGGTGTGTGTGTGTGTGTGTGTGTGTGTGTGTGTGTATGCGGTGTTCAGCCCTGATTTAGACTCCAATTCAAAAATTGATCGATAAACATCTGTTCGTATGTATTGCGGCTTTGGCCTAATGAATGACTGATGTTGGCAGTGCCATTGAAAGTTAATGACCTGCCCATGGTATATCTGCACATCTTGAAGGCCTAATTAGGCTGTAAATGTGATGAAAGCCAAGAGTAGACTGGTGTGTAAGCATGCCAGTGAGTGAACAAGCGTGTGTGTGTGTGTGTGTGTGTGTGTGTGTGTGTGCCTGCCTGCCTTCCTGCCAGGCTAACACCTGCCCCTCTCCAGGTCCAGGGGGATATGGGCCGGCGCCCAGAGTGTGACGTCAGGGCGGCCGAGCTGAGAGAAGTGGAGTGAGAGCCCTGCTGAGTGACAGATTTGGTTAAAGGGAAACTTGGCAGGATTTCCCCCTCTGCTGGAGAAATTGTGCATTATACTATTTCAAATTGGAAAAAGGTAACGATAAAGCACATGGATTTGTTTACAAGCTAGCGAACGGTTAGCATAAGTTTGGTTACGATGTTACAAGGTAAGAAACACGATTTAAAACGAGTTTCTTGTTTCTCACTTCTCTTTCCGGGACGGTAAGTCTCAATGTTGCAAGGTTGGTTTTCCGCCTGGGGACGCTAAGCGCAGCGGGGAAAGTCACCATTTTTACCGGAACAGGTCATTTAACCATCCAAATGATTTCTAAACGGGTTTATTACGTTGAAATAGTTGCCAAGTTCCCCTTTAAAGCCCTGGCACGGCGAGTGGGGCCACTCAGCTCAGCACCGCTCTGCGCTCTGGGCTCTGTGGAGGCAGTGGGGGCACTGCAGCACCACCAGCCTACTGCGTGTCTGCCTGCCTGCCCTCAGATCGCTAACTCACCCCTGGGAGGCACCTCAGCAATGCTGCTGTGAGGGAGAGATAGATGACTCATTTGTACAGGGATCCATTCTGGTAAAAATGAGATGTCTTCAGAAGGGAAAAAAATGGTAGGGCTGTTATCAAGGTTGTAGTCCCCTGCTACCATTCAATAGATTATAACCTTGAGAAGCACAATAAAAGGACACATTTTAATTTTGCTTCATAAAAGAGTGCCACGGTGAATGGGACCTTTCTAGTGCCTAAAGCTTTAGATGTCATATCCCTTTTCTCAACCTTACAGGATGGCACCTACTTGTATTCTCATTGCTGTGTGTTTCTGTGTGCTGAACGTTGCCACCACCTGAAAACTACATGGATGATCGTTCCCTCTTTATCAAGTTCCTTCTCTCCATCTATAGCTACTTCTCTCTCTTACGTGTGTGTGTGTGTGGAGGGAACACAGGGGCTGCAGAGGTTACAGCGTGTTCTGTGGGCGAGGGAGGGAGGGAGGGGGATTGAAAATGCCACAAGGATCCTCATGCATGACTGTCAGCCTCCCACGCACTGACAGTGGTAGGAGAGCTCATTTCCCTGTGCCAGGCGGCTGCCATGCACCGACACAGAGTGGCTGATGCTAATGACGACGTGCTAGCGCACCCCCACCCCAACCCCCACTCCTACCCTCAGGGGGCCTGGCCCAGCTCCCCTCTCTTCTCGCCCTAAATCTGCAACTGGGGGAAGAGATTTGTCAAAATTTTATTCAAATCCTGTGGATGTTTTGGGGACCTCTCCAAGACATTTGCCTTGTATCTTGCAGTATTTTTAACACCACACTTTTTTTTGCCAATGCATTGATGCTCTAGTTATATAAATGGCTTGGTGACATCATGTCCTCATAGTCTTTTGTATTAATCCTTGCTGAAGATGTGTAGTATGCCCAGTGAAAGTCTGCTTAGCTGTCAGAATGGCTCGACAGCTGTTGGTTGCTGAAATATAAAGAATTTTATTCAAACATAAAAACATGCGACTTTAGTTGTAATCTGTCTTTATTATTAGATTGGCAGAAGCAATCCAACAATAAATGCAATAAAAGATATGACTGTAATGGTGCAGTGGAAACTTTTGTCATGTACAGCATTCTTACACTAAATGTGTTATGCGATTTCATCCAATATCTGAATTCAATAACCAGGCTATGAATGTAAAATGAGAGCAGCTGAGTTTTCCAAACGACAATTTTTAAAACGCCTCTTCATAATTCGTCATTGTTTTATCAGGTGCAGCATAATTCACAAATCATAATCATAACCATAAATCTTAATCAGTATTCCTGGACATGTTCTCTTCTGTTAATTTGAAAAGGCAATTTGGTGATGTACTCAAGCATGTCGGAGCGTTATTCAGGCTGCGTTTTGTCAATAGCCACATGGCAAATATCCACTGGCCTCTGCAACCTTAATTTACCCTCTTTTTTCAACTTCATGAGGCAAAAATATCTGTAGATGGTTTGGTGGCAGTTGGAAAGCGTTTGAAATCCCAGCCACCGCTAAGCCGAGAGGCATTCGACTGCACCGATATTATTGTGTCTGTCAGAATCCATAATTACTCCTGCTTGGAACGGGTGTGTGCACGGAAGAAGGGCCTGAATTTGATCCGCCAGTTTAATTCCCAAAAGGGGCTTTGAGAGGGTTGGGGAGGGGGTGGAGGAGGAGAGGAGGCACAGTGGTATCTCAGAGGGAAATACTCTGCCTTTTGTCTAGACACGACCAGCTCCAGCAGTGATAAAAGGGACGAGGCGAGAAGGAAGGGAAATCAGATGCTTGTGTTTATTAAGCTGTTTCCTCACGCCCCACTGGGGGGCAACTAGGGGGAGCGGAACTGTGAGGCCGTGGCGGGTGGATCTATCTCGTCCTGGCAGAGCCAGGGCTGCATCATGAGCTTAGGAGAAAGCTGTGTGTTGAGCGCCCGTCACACTCGGCAAGAAATCACAACAGGTTTTTCGACGCCAGGGGAGACCACAGGCTGCTGGGTAGACGCCAGGCCATGTTCCTGGAAGCAGCCGATAGCCTATTTGTCTGGTGTATAATTCCCAGACTGAGGTGGCCATGGTCTCTTTTGGGGTGTTTATGCTATGGACCTTCTGGATGATGCACTCAGTAACACATAAAACCACTGAAGCTACCATTAAGCTACACAGTTCACTGTTAAAAGCTATGGAGTTCCTTAAAACAGCACAGTCTGTTTCTCCCTCTACAGCATGCCAGGGCTCTGTGTTTCTACAATATTCAGTTTCTCCTTTAAAAGTCAGAGGGAATCAGAGATAAATTTCCACTTTGGATGTCTGCTGGCACTGCTGTCTTCCCTTTGGTACCTTGTCACTCGTCTGTTAAAAATAGCACGCACCATCAATTATACATGGTGGATGCTGCCATCTTACCAGTGCCATGTTCTGTTCTTTCATTGCTTTTATCTCCCTCAGTTAGGTAGCCTGCCGTAAACATGTATATTTTGTCTTCTGGTGTCTCCTGCCATGTCTCGGTTTTCTGTATATCCAATTAGAACAGGAGAAATAGATACTCATTGGTTTAAGGACCTCCATTTGGAAAGCAAAATACAGCACAATACCATGTTGTGCTCGGGTGCTTAGCTTTTGAGGGAGACATTTCAGAACAGACCTTTTCAAGTACATCGTTTGGCATTTATAGCAATTATGTGCGATCAACAACCCACTACATTGCAGTGCTTTTGCAGGATTTTTGAAGCCACCTATCACCTCACCCAGCCAATAGACCATAGCCTCATTCTGGAAACTTGACCTCTTCTTCACCTGGCAATGACATTCAATTTATATTCCCTTTATTTCCGTCTCTATCTGAACAGTGTCCTTTAGCTTAGCTGCTGTTAATAAGTAGCCCTTGCTGAGAGTTCCCCTAGCTTTTCAACTGTGATAATTACAGCCACTGCAATTATGTGCTGTGTGGGCTAGGCAGTGCACAGACCTATATTTTCTAGATAAAGTGGTGCAAACACTTGTCAGTCATCATCAACGTTCAGGTAATGCTTTAAGAGAACACTGTCTCTGCGTAATGTTTCAGACAGAGCTGGACTGAGGACTTGCCAAAGGCCAACAGTCAAGGCTAAATTTTTGTCCTCTTTCTTTTTGTATTCCGTCCATAATGGTTCCCTTTCAAATTGTTTCTCAGGCATTCCTCCAAATTTGTGAATCATACTTTTGTTGTTGGAATCTAGAAGGTAAGGCTTTTGTTTCTAGAAAGCCCTCCCAGTCCTGCCCTTTCCTTTTTTTCCACATCAAAACCAAGTTTTTAATCTTCCAGAGCATTTAAATGGTGAAACAGCAACACCAAGAATGCCCTCAGCCAGCCACATCTGGACTGCTATAACAGTGCTTGTAAAAAATACATTGGCACAGATACAAAAATATATTGCTTGAAGTCCAAACTGAGAGATGAGTGGCGCTCCACTGACATGAATAATGTTGCGTTAAGCATGGACAATGGCGGCGTACATATATATATATATTTTTAGCAGCAGAGATGACACGGCGTCTTCCGAGGGAAAGCTGTTTGCAGCGAGTGTGAGACCGACACATCCATCCTCAGAGAATCTTATTTCCAGCCCTGGCGCACTGGCGATTGGGAGCCTGCCTGCCTGCTCCCGTCTCCTGCTCCTGTAATGTGCTGCACTGAAGCACCAAGCTTGGGAGGGGAGCAGTGGGGCCTGCCTAACAACCCCCCCCCCCCCCCCCCCACACACACACACACACACACACACAATTTTTTCTTCTTCTCTCTCTGCACAAATGTGTTCCCTGGACCAAGGGCACTATCATAACACACTCCATAAATCAAAGTGGCCTGGATTATGACACATCAGCTCCAAGCAATTAAGAGACTAGAGCTGGGCGAAAAAGAGAAAGCGCTCTCTTCTCGTGCCTGTGTGAGGAGAGGGTGATGCACAAAAGCATGTGCTGCTCAGTACCACAAGGAGGGGAGAAAAGGCAATCCCACATATGCCATAATTAACACAAGATGAATCACAATAGAATTGCAAATAAACTGTATGTCCAGTGCCTCTCACCCCTGCTGCTTGGCTGGGGGGGGGGGGGCATCTACTCTTCTTCACATGTGTTAATGACTGATTATGACTTGTATCATCCAGCAGCAGCCAACCATACTGTGTGACGCTACCTCCTCCACTTCTAAGCTGAAGGTCATTGTATTTGACACAGCATAGCTCTCACCATTCCATCAACAGCCACGTCAATTTCTGTTCACAGAGCTCAACAGCTGAAGTATGGTGTTAACAATACTGAAAGTCTGGTAGTTTGGATTTCCTTCCCCAGATGCATACTTCAGAAATACTGCTGATAATGCTAGCACATGTCACAGTCTCCTGCACACCCACAGTATCTCCTGCCAGTGGCCTTCAGCTCCTCAGTAGCATAAAGGTGCCTGGGTCATCTCCAGCTCACTGGTGGCACCTACCCCACCATGTTAGCGGCTTCTCTCACCAACAGATGGCAAGGTCAGCTGGTCTTTGGGGGTGAAAAACACCCACACACCCATAGGTGACCTCGCTAGGACCCTGGAAGAGCAGCACAGCCCACCACCAGGCACCCCCCACCCCGTGACCAACCAGCCCGCAGCATCCCAAGCTGTGCACATGGACATTTGATCAACTGAGGGAAATCAGGCAGAAGAAGTGACACACTCAGAATACTAACACCTTTGCGCTGGTGTGTGTGTGTGTGTGTGTGTGTGTGTGTGCACTTGCTGTCAGAAGAGAAGGAGCTTGGCATCATAAAAACACCTGTCTTCAGACATGGAGAGAGAGAGAGAGAGCGAAAAAGGGCTGAGCTGAGTGCAAACATGGAAAGCTGCTGGAAAGGTGCCAACAGCAGGAAGGTCAGTGCTCTTGTCATTAATTAGAAACATGACCTCAGCCTAGACCTCTGTGGTGAAAAGGGGGACTTAAATGACCACAATTCATCATTCTGCTGTGCCAGTGTTGACTTGGCGTGCACACTCTGCAGGTGGCACCCCATGGCAGGACCGGGAACCCAAAAGGCTGCTGTCCTCCTTAACACTGTGTGGGAGGAATGTGTGGGCAAATCCCAGCTATTTCTGTCTGAATTCTCATTGTGTTGCATAACACTTGTAAACTGACTGCCGTGGAAAAAGCTGTCAAGATTTTTTTCTAGGGCTTATAATTTTGTGCTGCTATTGTTACTATAAACCTGTGTCATGTTGAAGCACTTAATCTCTCCTGCATCTTAATGGCTGACCTGCACATAGAAGTCATTCATTTGAATTATATGTGAGCTATAAAATGTTTGTTTTCCTCTAACTAAAGTATGACAGCTCAAACAGCCCACACTATTGCAGATGTGATCATGATTTACATTATAGATGCATGTGTGCTCCTGTGGCTTCCTCATCTATGCTGATAATTAACTTAGAACATATGGCGTGTGGATATGGAAAACATATGGAACTCTATATTCCCCTTTTATTGAGTGCCTTTTTCAAACCACTTGTTACTGAAGACTTACAGTATCATTGTGGCTGTACATACTGCCCTCAGACAGTTCCAAAGAATCTGTACTGTGCCAGTTTAATAAGGTGTTTTTAAGCTACAGCATAGGACTGTATATTTGTTCTTATTTATCTGGCATAAAACAGGTCTGGGGTCTCTGATAAATTTTAGTCTTGGAGAGCGAGAGAGACGTTCCATAACAAAGCCTAGCTTTACTGTTGTCAAGATTTTTTTTTTTTTTTCAAACACACCCATTGTGGTTTTTAGTCTTGCTTTGTGCAGTGAGTGAGTAGGAACGGTCTGATTTTGGTTGACTCTAATAATACCCTTTGAAACAGAGTACCAGGGCAGGCCAATATCCCTTAATTGAGACCATATTTTCCCTTTCCCGCTCCAAGATATTTAGAAAGATTATATTGGCTTAAACATTGGGTATTTATTTAGGGAAAAATACCAACCACTGTCTTTGGCCATGCCATGTCCTGAGGGATTGGCATAAAAGATATGACTTGTAATTATAATCCATCAGAAAGCCTGTCTAAAGACCTTTCAGATGGTTTGGTAGGTTGTTTATATAACTAAGTACCGGGGCTGTATTTTATTGTTTCAATGGCTCATTGTGACCAGTGATTTACGTCTTAATTCTGGTGATGAATGCATTTTATTCTTGATATGTATTTATTTTTGTGAATTTGAGAAGAAAAGTAGCAGTTGAAAATGGTTGTTTGTTATGCTGAATTTTCAGATGGCGTAATTGCTTCCTTAGCAAACAGCCTTGGGATATGGCAGGCCTCTCCACTGCTATCCATGGGTGCTTGGTTTCAAATGGATGTGCAGCCATAGCTCCGTTTTATCAGCAACCTCAACATCCCTCTTAAAATGAGCTCTGTGGGTTTACTCCTCTGAAGGGCTGTAACCAGCTGATTTTTTTCCCCTTCTCAGCATCATGTGACTTCTAAAAATGTGGAAAAATATATCTATTGCACTCTAAAAATGATACAAACCAAAATCAGTTTTCATTGGAGGACAGTTTTACAGGATTATAACCAATCCATGTTATATCCTTTGTTTACAGAGACTGGAAACATAGCATATATTTTCAGCAGGCTTTTCCCTTTTCTATGGACTTCTCTGTAGGGGTGTTTGTGTACAAGTCCATTACCAGTCGCAAGCCACTTTCCAAAGACATTTAGAAACATACAAAATGGTCCTGTCATTAGAACCAGGAGTACTTAAAACTTTCCTCCCACAGTTCCAACAACACACAGCACCTCTGTATGTCCAAATATTGTTATGCTAGGAGACAGAACTGTCACAATCCTCTCCGAATATCCACTAACACAGCCACACATTCAATTTAGTGTTTTACAGCATTGCAGTAGATAGTTAGAGATCCGCTCTAACTAAGCTGGTTTCTCAGAACAATAATAATAGAATAGAATAGTGTTACAGTGATCTCTCCAAAATTCCTCGGCTGTCTTACTGCTTTTCTCTCCAGGGTGTTTGCCAGTCTTGGAGGAGCGTCCCATGTGCTGTCCTACTGCACAGGCCCTGTTACCCTGGGCAGTAGCTCTTTATCACTGTGCACCCAGCAAGCCTGGCCTGATGGGTCTGTCCCCGACAGACGGCTTCTCCCGTCACACCAGACAAACCTTGGCTTGGCGTTGATGCCACAGGGCAGACCTGTGGCAAGTCGAGTAGTGAAGGGGGAGGCTGCAGACACTGGCACTGGACCGTCTTTCCTCACACGCACACCCAGTGATGTGTCAAGACTGGACGTGGATGCACGGAGTAGTAGTCTGATCCGGCTCAGGTGCTGTCTGGCCTCTGTCTGGAGCAGTAGATAATGTCATGTTAGCATGATTGCAAGTGTTACAACCACCCGGCTCGTTCTGTGTGATTTAACATAGGGAGACCACACGTGGGTAAAGAGTTAACAAAAATATGTATTTATTAAAGTAAATATGTATGAAAACTAGGGTTGGGTATCGTTTGGGTTTTATCCGATACCGGTGCTAAATCGATACTTTTAAAATAGTCTAAAGCATGAATTGCTTTTTTTATTGATAAGACAAATTTGAACATGAAATTGAACTGTTATATTTACTATCAATATCTCATTGCTCCTACGAATAATACATTTAAATGTTAAAACAGCTTGCCACGCATGCACACACAATGGTAAGCTCTGCTTTCAAGTTTACCCAGTGTAGGCGGTTTGCCATAAGGTATGTTAAAACCGCTTGCCATAGAACTGCCAGGTCATGGACAACGGCATTTGCAAGCAAGATAATCTAACAGGGACTCTACTTTCCAGTTAATTCAGTGTGTTCCCAAATGCTTCAAGAAATTTCATGTCTTAACCCATAACACGCAATAGTTTTTAACATGTTAGGCTACATGTCGGTGTTGAAGTGTTTAGATTCCCAGCGCTAGCCTAGTAGGCATTTTAACAGCAACTATGCGCTAAAACCAGTCAGCTGAGTTTAATTAGCGATAACGTAGGCTACTGGAGATGGTTTAATAGCCTCTTTGACAGCTCAATGACATCAGGTATGTAACCTTCATATTTATGTTTTTGCCAGCTAACTTTTAACATGATCTTCATATTCATTGTGATGCTATATGGGCCTCATGCACATGAAAGATTAATATCATGCCATCATGTTGTTTATAACACACCGTGAAATAAAGTTTTCACCTTACAACTTTGCTGATAACATTTCAAATAAATGCCAGTTAGCACATTAGCAAGGATATTGTGTAACATATAGGCTACTGTTGATGTTGTTTCATAGCCTTTTGCTTGTAGTTAGGTCCACTGCTAGATTTTGACAGGAGCTCGCAATATCGCTTTAAAGTAAGCTACCTGGGCTCACGCAAGCTGTCAAACACTGTATACTTGTGTGTGGTGCACCCCTCTGGTTTATACATCCAGTGTTTATGTTAGCTAACTGTATCTGAATGTGTTGCTATCAGAGCAAGACGTTAGAGATGGCGCATGACATGCAGTGATGCCTCGTAAAAAAACAAACAAAAAAAAACGCTATTTAAGCACCGAAATGAGGCACCGAAATCCACGTTGTTATTCGATGCAGTTACTACCGTTTGCGTCGGCACCGGTGCCATATTAGAACCGTGTTTCGGTGCCCAACCCTAATGAAAACATGAAGTGCAGTCAGTATTAATGAGATGTTAAGAAACCAAAGGTGCGGTGTAAATCAGAGTAATGTGCTAAACCCAAACAAAAGACAAAGACGAAGCATGTAGCAATGGAGAGAGGGAACCGTGAACTTCAGCCAGGTAGCCTCTTTTATAGTGCAGTTTCCCCAATCAAGTGATCAGCAGCACCTGTGTCTTGACTCCGCCCTGCAAACCGGAGAAAGACAAAGACAGGCAGGTGGGCAGACACCAGCAGGGTCGTAACACAGGGTTAATCTAGTGTCAAGAAGCTATCCGAGGGTAGATGGTCAAAAAGAGCTGAAATGTTGTATGTTTAGTCTCTGAGTACTTGAGGCTTTTCAATTTCAGTACATCCAGTTTAGGGAGGAAACTCACAATAGTCTTTCCGGCATGTGTGGCATCTTATGTTGGAACCATAGACTGTATATATAGAACTATATATACAGTCTATGGTTGGAACAATAGGGCTGTGTCTAAAGGTTCATCATGGTGTTTTGTAGTAACATTGAGTCGAAACTGAAAAAGGAATTTCAATTATGCTGCCCTATTGCAATGGGATGAAGATCAAGCTGAATCTGATATCCATTCGCCTCTCCACTCCCTGGTCTCTCTGGCGACCCTTTCATTGGGCAAGAAGGAGAGAGAGGGAGAGAAATGTCATGTTACTGATCTCAATTCACCATAATTGATGTGGTTGTCATCCATCTAGGGTTTATCCAGTCCTGAAGGACTTCAAAGCAGGTATGGCTCATCACTAAGTTATGTTCAAAGCAGAAAACATTAGTATTGTAGTCCTAAACAACGACAGCAGAAATATTTTCTTAGCACCTTGTTGGCTGCCTGTGTTGTCAAACTTTCATCTTGCACTGGGACATCATCAATTCATATTCTCTGTTGAGTGGAGATAAGGCTAGATGTCTCACTGGTGTGATTGTGCCTGTTCCAAATACATCTCCCCAGAAGACAAACTGGCTCAGGGGTCTTTTTGTCAGAGAAAGGGGAAAAAAAACCTTTGGGCATGGAGGCAGTTTCCTGTAACTGCTTGCTTCACAGCTCGGGGTTTGGTGAAAAGTCTGACTGGAATAGTGTGAACGCTTGACTGCTCTCTCCCGTGGTGTCTCTCCTCTGGCTTTGATTTACACAGAGCTGCCATGGCCTCCCAGCCTCCTCTCCCCTCTCCTCTCCTCTATCCGCTCTGCTCTGCTCTGCTCTCCTCTCCCCTCTCCTTGCCTCTCCTCTGCTCTCCTCTATCCGCTCTGCTCTGCTCTGCTCTCCTCTCCCCTCTCCTTGCCTCTCCTCTGCTCTCCTCTATCCGCTCTGCTCTGCTCTGCTCTCCTCTCCTCTCTCCTTGCCTCTCCTCTGCTCTCCTCTCCCCTCTCCTTTCCTCTCTCCTCTCCTCCATCCTCTCCTTTCCTCTCCTCTTTTCCTATCTTGTCTCCTCCACTCTGCTCTGTTCAGCCTCTCACAGAGCAGGAAAACAGGGTCAGTCAGGGCTTTTCTCCAGACGCTACCACACTAAGCTGTCGAGAGAAAGTGACGCTCGCACAGTATCTTGGCTCCCAGTTTGTGGTACCATCGTCTCTGAAGGCTCCACTCAAATCATGTCTCAAATGCACATCCTTTAACGTATATATTTTCTATTTTGAATCTTACAATAGTGTTTAGGTACATTAATATTATATAACTGGTAACTGGAGGACCACCTCTTGAGATGCAGCACTGAGATGGCATTCTCTCATTGAATCATGTCAGTGCAACACAGCTAGGATGGACAGCACAACAAAACAACTCCCACAGGCCATTTCAATTGCCAAGGAGAATGGTAATACAGTCTTTGGAGTAGCAAGTCTCCAGATAACAAGAACTAAAGTTGACCGCTCTTTGCTCTCGAACAATGGCCACATTTCATGGCAGGGAAGAGAATCTGGCGTCTACACAAACCTGGTTAATAGCATTGTCCTTCAAGCAGTCAGCTCTCCTGCACTCACCTCCCAATGCTCAGACTCACCAGTCAAGGACTCGCGCGCCGCTAATTAGAAAACCAATTCCATCAGGGCTCTAAGAATAGACTGCTCGGGACCTGACACTTCATTTCCCAAAGTCATAGGAGCTGCTTAAGTATTGATCTCATCTGTCTACACTGCACAAACACAACCAGCAAGCATGGCGCAGCAGGAATGATCCTAACCCATGCCTGTAAATGATAAAGGCTTCCATTTCTTTGCTGGCAGGTGTTTTTACTGCTCTGGATTGGAAACAAACCATGTGCTTTATCTAATAATTTTGGGCTCTTTGTAATGTTGTCTGATTGCCTTGGTGCAACACATGTATTCTGATTTCAACATCATGCCTGGCGATACAAAAATCTAAATTCAACCATTTCTCCATTTACATTTATCTTGGGGGCTTTATTTTTGTAGCGCCCCCTAATGCACAGCTGACTATGCCACCCCTTGAGATAAGTAGTGTCTGGTGTTAGAGCAAGGGGAACTCTATCCCAATGAATGTACAAAGACAGGTTTAGAAAAGTATAAAAACAGTCTTTATTAAATACTGAAGGTGTCGCTGTGGTTGGTCAACAATTACACATAGAGGGGGGGAGGGAAAGTTACAGCCATCAGTGTTAGACTAGTCGAGTTGCTGAGAGATGAAATACTAACAGGATGTTAGGTCTCACTTCCACACATGACTGATAACCACACTTCTTGAAGTAATACACACTAAGAATTCACAATACACTGCACTGCAAATCTGCTGTCGCTACGTAAAGGCGTTTAAGGCTCACACACAGCACTACAACCAGTCATTGAGTGAACTTAAGGGAACCCGCTACCCAGTAGCCTCCCACACCACCCAGGCTCGACTGTAGCTGAAATTACTTAAGGGGAAGACAGGAGTAGAAGAAAAGAAAAGCCCCTCTAACCTGTGGCTCACAGAATGGCCTATGGACCCTTTCAACAATAAAAACAAAAACAATGCTTGAACGTTCTATTTGGGCCCCAATCTACTTCCTCTACATTAAGATAACGTATGGAATGTTAAAAAGGAAGTCTTGTGGGGCCAACTATGATGCTGATAATGGAACTCTCTTGAAAGGGTCCATAGGCTACGCCATTACATACACCTAGCCACAGGCTAGTAGAGGCAAACAAAATACAAATGTAGGCCTATATGCACAGTTTAAGAACCATACCAGTCATCCAAACATACAGTGTAGAGAACAGCAGCTTAGCAACACCATGTAGCAGTCTGGATCTAAAAACACATTAAATACTGCAATTTACCACACTATACCTCATTAGAGCATAGTACAGGCAGTCCGGTACATCGTATTTAATCCAACAAACATGCAATGACAATCAGCCTTCACTAAAAGGAATTTGTACGGAGCCCCTAAGGGGACATGAGCAAAAAAAAATCTAAAGTTTAGTTTCATGTGCTCACGTGAAACTTTCAGGTGCTCACATGAAACTTTCATGTGCGCACATGAAAGTTTCTTGTGAAAAGGTTTTGCGTGCGCACATAAAACTTTCATGTGCTCACGTGAAAGTTTCATGTGCGCACATGGAAGTTTCACGTGCTCACATGAAAGTTTCAGGTGAGCACATGAAAGTTTCACGTGAGCACATTAAAACTAAACTTTAGAATTTCTTTTGTTCATGTCCCCTTAGGGGCTCCGTAAATTTGAGCCATGACTACAGCCAACGGAAATACACATTCACCTACTCATCCCCCTTGCCAAGCCATTCAAGCATAAGACCCATTTTCCCTACATAAGACCTATTTTCCCTACAGTTATATCATAAACAACTCCCATAAACTTGGGAGTTTCACCTGTTGCGGTGAAAGTTTAGCACAATGCTTTCGGACGCTTACACTTCACCCCCTCGCTGGCAGCCACAATAGCCAGCGAAGTACTGACGGGAGATAAAATAATGGCACATTACAAACAAGGCAGCCAGGACAAACTAATGTGACTACTGCGCTGGATAGCGTACCTTGATCACATACGGAGAACTTTGCCACAATTAGCTTGCCCTTCCAAGCAGAGCTGCCTCACAGCGGCCTTGCTGGCGTCCGCTCAGTCAGACGCTAACCAAACAGCACCCACTTAATATCTAATGGCCGCACTTACTGTAAGTCAAATGCAACAAAAAGTCTGAGGAAACATTTCAGGCCTACCTTCAACTTGACGCCGCACACGAACTACTGCCACTCACACAGGCGAGTTTGAGGTGTAAAATGCTACGGACCCCAGGTGCCTATAGATATGCCCGCTCCCATAATGTAATGCCCACCCTCACCCTACTTAGTTTAACTGGAGTGTAAGAAAGTGAGCAGCAGCAGAATTACCCATGCTACAATCATTAGTCTTTCTGCCCATTCATGCGTCAACCCCAAGTGAGAGCTTCACATAATGAAGAATGTGATAGCCTATGTTATCTATGTACTGTAGAAGACAGTGTACATGTTAAACAGTTTTCTGTTTTTCTGTAGAACAGCAATTCCATAAAAAGTTGTATGCCTCAGCAATGTATTTTAAACATCTTAATATAGTGCTGGTTCATGTACACTTAAAGGATTTGGGCATGGCATTAGTAGGCAAGGATTCATAATGTTATGAAGAGCTGTCACGAGTGACTATACACAGTGTTGTAGAATATTACCTTTGTGTTTAACAAACACTAACGTTGCCAAGGTGTTAGAACCCACCTACACACATTACAAGTATGGAACACACATTATTCAATCACAGGAATGACAGAACAAGAGACAAACAGATCATCTACACTCATCACTAGTCATTAAACTGTCAGTGGGCAACGCTGGTCCCCATGCCTGCACTCCTCAGGAATCTGTTTTCTTTGGAAACTGACCCGTGCCCTTCTCTCTCTCTCTCTCTCTCTCTCTCTCTCTCTCTCTTCATCTTGTGAATGGCAAAAGGGCTGTATCGGCATGACAAAAGGTCACTTATTCTCAAAGCAGTCATGGCGTACAGGACAAAAAATCAGAACATATACAGAACAAACACATGTTGCCAGGTCCAAAGCCATATTACATTATCATCACATTAGAACATAGAGAGACAGATACTCTCTCTCTTTCTCTCTCTCTCTCTCTCACTTACACACACACACACACACACACACACACACACACACAGAGCGGTATGACTCCTCTCACTCACACACACAGACCTGGCCTGCTGCCCATTGGTGAATGACCGCATGACGCAGGTTGGTACACTTCCACTGTTCTGTGGGGCCATAAGTGGCGTCAGTGGAGGAGCACAGCCGTTAGGGGCCTCTGCCAGCCTTCCACTGTTCACCTCCATTTTTCTTCTCTGCTTCCCACATCATGTTTATTTCTTTTCTTTCTCACTCTTTAATTCTCAACACATGCAAGGCAAACAGATACTTAAAAAAACATTTTGGGGATACTTTTTCTGTAAAACCAAATTAGTTTTTAACATTTAAGAAATGTGTCTGTAGCTAGTTTTAAATGTCCTCAAACGTATTGAAGGTGGCTCTTTATGTAATGTTTTGCCATGGGTTAAAGAAATATCTTAATGTGAATCGCTTGCTAGATTTTTTTTTTATCATTGTAAGGCAAATCTACCAGCTACTTGGGTTGCTTTTGACATAAACTCAATGAAGCCTCAAATGCTGTTGTAAAGATTTTTTGTTTAAACATCGTCAGTATTTATGTTTGTTGATTTATACTTAACCTGGTTTTTGCACCAAGAGTGCGGGAAGGTCTCCACAGAGCAATCACTGCTAATTGCCCTAAACAGTCGAGTCTAGACCACAGATTGCCGCAGGTGTGTAACGTAAGCCGCTCGACTCGTAAGGAGCTCCCCCACTGCTAATTATCATTCAAGGTGACTACACCCGCTGATCGAATCAACTTCTAAGCATTACAAGATGTATCCCCATGCATGTAATTGGGGTCTCTGACTGTATAGGACAAAGTCTCTCTCTGTAATTCAAGCAAGCACTTGGAAGTTCCAACATGAGGAGATTGAAAGAATGCGAAAGAAATCAGTCCCACACATTTAGACAGACCTGGAAAAGCTGTTAGACCCTTTGTTTTGTGTGAAGCCAAGAAATAGAGATCTGTCTAGGTGACAAATGAAATCATGTGAAAAAAATATTTTAGTAGCTAAGTTTTCATGTTTGTGTAGATATGTGAGCATGCCTTTTTTTTAACCTCCGTTTGTTTTATAGCTGCGGTGGGCTTCCTTTAGAGTAATCCATCTTTGAAGACACATCACTAATAGGGAAATTGTTTGAATCACATCCAGTCAGACACATATGTATGGCAAGTCTCCCCATGTTTTGATGTATGTGTTGGAAATATGATTTATCATATAGTCCTTCTTATTCCCTCCACATAGCATCTCACTGTGGAACTGCTGGGAGAGGATGTATCACTCCGTTGTTTTTATGTCTCACTTTCAAAGACGTGTTCCATGTGAAGTGTACTGTGTTGGGTGAGCCCTTGTCAGTTTGTTTCAGATATGGGGGGAGGTCTCTTTTATCTGCACCTCAGTGGTGTTCTTGTCTGGTTCTCCACAGTTGCGCTCTCACCTGGCAGGGTTTCCCAGAGGACTTGCTTCACCCGTCAAACTATCTCCCCGAAAATATACATTCTGCAAGACATCTCCACATGTAAACTGTGTCGGGGTAACTTTTCAAACTTGGACAAGGCCAAAGCACTAAATGGGCCTGTGTGGACTCAGGGTCAGGACTGGCCCACACACTAACCCACCACACAGTGCACAGTACAGATGGAGCTCTCTCAACAGAGGAGGCAAGTGTTCACAAGACCAGAGATCTGTGGACTCGAGAGAAAGAATGTCTTAATTTATTTGAATTTAATTAATGAATTGAATTAGATTTAATTTAATTTAGTATTGCTAGATGTTTTCGTATTGATCCGGTGAATACATTGTATGCACACCATCACCATAAAGAACACAATCTTTTTGCCCATATGTTTATGGAAAGTCCTATTGTTCATACTCTCCTATTTATTTCAGAAATGCAGATGGCAGAAGACTAAACTGCTTGAGTCAGGCTGCCTGATCAGTGCACTGGTAAGCCCAGGTGAAGAGGACATTCTTGAAATTCTTTGCACTTGCACCGCAAATTATTCCTGTAGATTATATTTTTGATGACGTTTTTTTATCAGGACTTGCAGGCAAGGGATCCTAAGAAGACATTTGTTTGTAGATATTGTTTGCATTGTTAAATAGAGTTTGTCAAAACCTATTATATAGAAGGTTTTGATTGTAATTGAATGGTAAAGATTGTGATAAAAAAGATAGATAAATACTGTAGATAAAGATAGATACTTGATTGATCCCCAAGGGGAAATTCAAGAAAATTACTGCAGTGAGCAGGAATTGAACCCCGGTCTCCTGCGTCAGAGTATGCACCACTACTTATTGAGCTACAGGATATTTAATCCTTTCTACTTTTTAACTTTTCCTCCTTTAAGTAAACATGCTTTAGGGCTCTATGCAGTTGTTATGAAGTTGTTTTGGTGACATAGTATGTGAATTACCAGAAGGCAATCATATATAATATATTATTTTGCTCACATATTGTATATATTAATGTGGGGCTTCATTGGATACACAGATACATTGTTATTTACATATTTACACATTTAGATATTAAGATGTATGACACTGAAAGGCTCAACTGAGACTTTTTAACAATAGCCATGAGATCAAGTAAACGGTTCAGTTATGTTGTTGGGAGGTAGGAAAACATACCATTGATATATGGTACATACTAAACTCTCATCCTATGTGCAATGGAGGAATTTATTCTGTAGCAATAACATTTTATGCCCCCTCATTTGCACCTGTTATTAAGCGCCATTTCTATCCTGCTGACATCTGGTTGGCTCTCATCACTATTTTCACTTAAGGCCTCAGTGGCCTCAGCATGCAGCGCTGGGTCTCCCGCTTCTGCTACTGCAGTTAATAACGATGTGTCCACAGGAATGGGGTCCAATCGCCCCCCCGCCCCAAACACTCTGGAATGGGATCAATATTCTCCAGTAAGGGAGCGTAATCGAAAATGAAATGGAATAAAAACGATGTCCTCCCGAAGACGTATCATTGGGCTGCAGCTGCCCAGCGCGGGATATTGAGCATTCCGTCATGCATTTGTGGCGAGATTATGACTTAAATTGCCTAATGTGGTTATCCAGCTCATTAGAGGTTATGTAAATCACTGGGAATTTCAGAAAGATGGAGTTTGTCTCTCACTTGCAGCAGTAATGAAGACAGCAGGCACCACACAGGCCAAAGATGTATAATTATTCAGTGAGACTCTCCCTCTCTGAGTGTTTCCTTACTCTCTCTCTATTCATCTGTTTCATCCCCCCTCTTCTCTCTCTCTCTCTCTCTTTCTTTTTTTTTCTCTCTCTCTCTCTCCATATAAGTACAGTAAGTGCAGTTACTGCTCACCATTTGTCTAAGTGCTAAGCACAAACAGTTGTCTTAGTGCTTTGTGACAATTTCCAGTCGTCTATAACTCAAGCTTTGTTTTTCATACAAACCCTTTCACTGTCCCTTTGTGTTACTCTCAGTCCACTCTTCCTCACATTATTTGCAATGACCCCTAGATGACCACCCCTAGTTCCCCCAACCCTCCTCAGCATCAGTTTAGCTTTCTCCTTGGGTGCCCGCCTTTCTGCTACAAGTAGACAGTACAAGGCATAGGGGAACGTCACACAAGTGCTTGTAGTTCAGTTAACTACAGACTAATATGGATGTTGGCAGGAATACCAAGGCTTCAGTTAGATACAGTATTTACTCTTGGCTGTCTTGTGCTGTTTGCATTCTCATATGCTATTCATCAGTATTTGGAAAGTGCAGGAGCCAGAGAGAGGGGAAGTGTAAACTTTTCAGCATGAGCGACAGAGTGAGGTGCATTCTCTATCCCTTCCAAAGCTTCTTGAGCAGTGGCTCTGGCTGTCTTTTTTCTGTCTTGTGCATTTGTTTTTGTGGACATGGTGTCTCACTCGAATTCCAAAGCAACCCATGCCTTCAAAGAAAGTCAGACGCAAGGTGTAGCTGAATTGTGGGAGGTAAAAAAGCACTTGAGACAGCATTCATTGAGGGCTTTAGTCACAGTGAACATGGTCACTCTATGTCCTGAGCAGACCTCTTTTTTTACCTTCATAAGAGACTCCAGCATCTTCTCTTGACAGATGTGCTTTAATTACGACACGAGAGGCAGCCCAAGCTCATTAAGGCACGCCGGAAAACAAAGGCGCCATTGTTCAAGACGGTTTGTCCTCCCGAGAACAAAATGCGCGGGTCCAGATGAGCCGATAACTCTGCGTGTGGCAAATGAAAAAGCCAGTCGCCCTGTGCAAAGGAAGATTTATCGGCAATGCACAGCACATGCATTGTTCTTGCTCATTTGCTGTGAATTGATGGGCCCTTGCCAGGACGCGAGTGCGTGAGACACTGCATCACACTCGAGGACAAGAAGCAGGCCAACGTTGGGACAAGAACACTGTTGAGGCAATACCCCCCTCGCATGCTCGGAAGTTTCATGCAAGATAAATCTGAGCTGGCTGATGGTTTTCCCAATGGTTTGCGGGAGTGTCACAAGCTGCCTAAATAATTTAGTATAATCTTTGCACTATAGCATAGAGTTCGCCACAGTGTCACCAGTAAGTGCTGCTGAAGCCATAAAATGCCCTTTGGCAAATGAGGATGAATTTATTTTTAACTAATCATTTTGCAGAGAATAGTTGCTTTAGAGAGTATGAAGATGAGGATCTGTTTTCCTGAACAGTCACCTGCTCAACAGAATACATTCTATAAAGAAATTGTGGAAGAAAATGCACCAAATTAGAATGTTGTTAACACAGCAACGATATATTTTAGATTTTTTCCAGATTCCAATCTGTGCTCTAAGTAAGGGATAACGGACGACACAACCACATTTGAGGTGGTAAAACGGCCCGATGCCAGCAGAGGAAGTGCATTTATAAAGCTGTGATGGCAAATAAAGTTGTTTCCATTGATTATTTAAAAAGTGTATGAACAATTTTGAAAACACCATTTTCATTAAAAAAAAGATGAAAACGCTTCTTTTTCTGATTTCATGTTTCTACCATATTGTCTAGCAACCTTTTGGCAATGTAGGAGTATAATTTTCAGTCAGAACAAACATATTGATAAAGAGAAAATCAACATTAAATCAATATTTGCCAGGGGTATTAATAATTTTGTTCTTAACTGTATAACTTTATTGGTGTCCTCTTCGACAATGACATGGTCATACTGTGTCAAAACATGAACAGTTTATGTTATAACCAGAGCCGGACAGTAACGGAGTACAGTACTTGAGTACAATTTTGAGGGATCTGTACTTTACTCGAGTATCATTTTTGGGGAGTAGGGCCTACTCATGACTTTACTCAAGTACATTTGGGAGGCAAATATTGTACTCTTTACTCCGCTACATTTCTATCCACAACCGTGAGTTCTAAAAAAAAAGGAAACCCTCAATTTGTTGTTTCCCTCTCAAACGTGATTGGATTGTGCAGGCGCCACTGATTGGGACAGCCTATCAGCAATCACCTTCAGCTTTCCGCCAAAGTCAAAGTCAAACTCCATGGTCAGATTTAGATAAGAGATGAAACTATGGACGAAACAATGGATGAAGACGCAGCAGGTCCATCCCGGGAATGTGCCAACCTGTGGCCACACCTCGCCAGACTATTTCAATTTTCTGAACAAGTTAATGATTGTTTTCGCTTCAAGTGGTTCAATTACAAAATAGTATTTTGTATTTGAAATACGTATTTTAAATACATGTAATAGAAATACTGCCCATCCTTGGCAACATGGTAAAAGATGAAAATGACTGATGATTTGACTGATGTCACAGTGATTTGACTGATGATGAATGACTGAATGATTTTACTTCCAATTCATTTGACATTCTCCAAGGTTATAACATTAACATTTTTCATAACTCCATGTAGGACGTTTCTGTACATAAATGTAAGCACTGTGGCAGTAGTAATGCAATATTTAGAAAATGTAGGCTACTCTTGTACTTTTGATACTCAAGTACTTTTAAAAACAAGTACTTCAGTACTTTTACTTAAGTAGACATCTGACTGTTGTACTTTTACTTGTACTTGAGTAAAATTTAGCAAAGGGTATCTGTACTTTTACTCAAGTAATGAAGCTGTGTACTCTGTCCGCCTCTGGTTATAACTTGCTTGTACCTCTGTAAAGTGTGTTTTCCACTGCTGCTGCTTCAGCTTTCTCAACAGTGATTACCTCAAGTTTGTATATGCACATTGAGTGTGTTTAAAACTTCCCATTCTCTGGAAATGTTATTCTCTGTTTAGAGTATTTTTATGTCTGTAATAAAGCAGAGATCTACCATCTGACATGTCCTCTGTCTTTGTGAACTCTGGGACACCCACCTTACCACTGAAATATAGTGAGATATCCCTGAGCCTACTCTCTAATACCACCCCATGTTATGTCTAATCCTCCAGCGTGTCTGCTTGCCAAGGTGCCCCTTACACCCAGACGTGTTTACTTTGGCATCGGTTGGCCGGACATCCATTTGTGTGGGACACGAAGCAGCCACCACTTCTCTGGAGCGCCATTGATATGCAGCCTAGCCGGCGGCCTGTGCATGAAGCATGGCTGGTGTGTAGGACGTTTGGTGTGGCTTGACAGGATTTCTCTCGTACACCGAGCCGACCTGTCTTCCCTCCCGCCCAGCGCCCCTCATCTCATGCTCTGCACATTTATGAGCAGGCGCTCTGCAGAGCACAGACAGAGGGTGCCCAGGACGGCCATGATAAGAACTGTGACAGGCCAGATAATGAGATGCAGAAAAAGAACAGTGCGCCAGACGAGGAGGAGGAGGAAAAGAAGATTGGCAAGAGAGAGAGAGAGAGGGAGGGAGAGAGAGAGAATGATGCTGTGTGTGGGAGAGAGAGAGACTGAGAGACTATAAAACAGAGAGCTCACACACTTGCCATAGCAGGGAAGCGCTGTAAATCAAGGCTGGCCGGCAGGCAGCCTACAGTGAGCTCTGCCTGATTCACAGCGTGGCGCAGGACTCTCACTTCTTCATCAGCATGTCAGGGGGTTTTATCACGCTGTCTCGCGCCATCAGCCGCTGCAATGATCTCATTTTGCGAAGAGAATCCTCACGTTGTATATCTCCTGGAGAGGGGAAGATCTCTAGATCACAGCAAGGTGTTTACCCTCAGAATGTCCAGCAGAGCTTGTGTGTGTGTGTGTGTGCATGTGTGTTTGTGTGTGTGTGCACATGCCTTCACTCTCCCTCTCTCCTTGTGTGTGGAGGACATTACCAGGCATGGCTGAGCTGATATGGGGTAAAAGTGTTTTTTGCCCGTCGAGTTTTCTGTGTCAGCGAAGCATGAAACCATCCGCCGAGGTCCTACCTAAGCAAGCTTTACACCCTTGCTTCACAGGTAATTACCCTCGGCCCAAGCGGCAGCAAGACCTCACAATTGAATTTCTAAATGCCTGGCTATACTGCACTTACCAGGGCTGACTCATCGGACTCAAATGATCTCGGCTTGAAGCACTTGCACTTTGCACTCATGCTCTAATTCCTCAGCTGGCTTCCAGCGTCCTTAAATCTAATAGAGTGGTCAGCTGCCTGCATTTTGTTTATTTATTTATGGATTTGAGCCAGTCCAGAGATTGGATCAGAGGTGTTGGGGTCTGATCCATCATCATGTTGGTTTGTGTGGTGGGAGGTCTGACTGGCTCCTGACACTTCAAACTAGTTTACCTCCTCTTACATCATTGTTGCCTGAAGATTTTTACACACACACACACACACACACACACACACACACACACGCACACACACACACACACGCACACACATACACACAAGCACACATTACATGGAGAGAGACTCACTCTGGTTCTTAAAAGATAGCTACATTTGTAGGTTTGCTTTACAGTTTGCACAACTTATGGCATCTAATCACAGTCATGTACAGCACTTTTCAAGTAGACAGTGGCAAAATGACAAAAACATTTCTGCTCAACTCTGACCTAGTTTGAAGTGGAAATGATTTGCATGATTACACTGACAAATGAGTCACAGTTTACAGTAAACATGATTAAGCGATGAATTTAATTTGAAAATAAATCTGAGTAAAAGCTATGCTGACCAGCAACTCTGACAATCTTGTCACATGCACCAACATGAACTGCTGTCATCTTTTTTCACTATGAGGTACCTCAGTTGACACAAAGCTATTCTAAACCCACTGCCTGATGGTGGCCCTTTCAATTTTACATCTTAACATGTTAATAATGTATAAGTACATCAATTAAGAAAAAAATCACCTGTAGCCTAAGTAACAAAAGAAACAAGAAGACAGAAGGGAGAGAGTGCAAGCAAAGTGAAGACTAGAGTGACATGACATTTTGCGACATGTTGCTTTAATTAAATGCAGATTATAGCCGTCGTAATGCCTCCTGCTCCACGTGTTTTACAGTACGGATGAAGTCCCAATTAAATTCAACAGAGGAACGCAGAGGCACCTAGCAGTATTGTTAGGCACTCTCGGCTCACGGCAAATAAATTAACAGATGGCGTGCCGAAATAGTCATAGCAGTGTAGCAGGGTGCCTGACAGAGGTGTTGCTGAAGCAGAAGATAGCAATCGCAGCATATGTTATGTTATATAGCTTTCTGACAAAACAAGGCCATCACAACAGTTCTGTTGTAAGTGGGAGTTGCCGTCAAATTCTCTGTTTTGCCAAAATGTCTGTTTTGCCAATGTCTGATTCTAATGGACAGGAACACATAAATATTGCTCATCCAATTCCAAGAATTTGGAGCTGGAATGTTTAAATGGTGTGCGTTGCTTTAAACATTGTCAATGTCAGTCAGTTTTACTTTCTTCGTTTGCCAGTCATTTGAGTGGCTTTCGACTAGTAGACTTTGTTGTGGACATCTCTAAATAGCAGAAAATCCCCTCATAAATAGTTGCTGCTCCATTACAGAGGGTCTCTGTAATTTGATGGATGTCCAAGGAGACATGTGCTTCTGCATCTGTCATCCCTTTGAAATGTGTTTTCTTTTTTTCTTGTTTCCTTTTTCTTTTTTTAGAAAAAGCTGATTTAGGAGCCTGCCCCGAGAGCCCAGGTGATGACGGCACTGATGGAAAAGCCCGGAAGGCGAGGTTATTTGTCATCTGTGGCAGATTGGCGTGACGGCCTGACAGGACACACTCTCTCAGTCCTGTCCCAGGCATGTTCTGACATTTGAAGGGTGATGGTAGGAGACTCTGTGTGTGTGTGTGTGTGTGTGTGTGTGTGTGTGTGTATGTGTGTGAAGGAAAATGAAGGTTATTGTTGGGCTGATTTGAAAAGCTTACCCTGTCCATTCACTGTCACTGAACTAGTGCATGGCCGTTTCAAGTTCATCTCAAGCACATCCCAGCATTCTGCCACACGCACACACACATACACACACAAGCACACTTGCACAAACACACACACGTGCCTCTCCCACTTCACTGCAAAAAATATCTTACCAAGTGTTATAATCTTATATTAAGATAAAACAAATCTAGTTAGTATTGTTTTTAGTTAAAATATTACTTAGTTTGAGCTTTCTTGTAAGATTTTTTGACTTAAAATAAGTAAAAATCTTCATAAATTAAGATTTGCCAGTGGAATAAATACATTTACCTTAAATTGTCTTAAATCTTCAATCTTATCTTAAATTAAGATAAAAATTACTTACTCCATTGGCAGATAAATTTAATTGTTTTTATGTCTTAATTTCAGAACATTTTGACTTAGTTTATGTCAAATAATCTTACAAGAGAGCTCAAAGTAAGATTTTTTTATCTTAATATAAGATTATAACACTTGGTAAGATATCATTTTTTGCAGTGTTTTCCAGTTGCGTGCTGTGCGAGTTTTGATCAATCTGCCAGTCTGTATTTGGCGTGAGCTCAGTGGCCAGCCCTCCAAAAGAAGTCTGTCTGCTGCCTCATCAACATGGCAGGCAGGCACACAGCGGCTAGAGGCTAAATGACTTTCCACTCTAGAGAGCAGTGTGTTCACAGCAGTATGGGCATCAGAGGTCCATGTCTGTGATGTTTACAGAAGTTGAAATCAGGTCTACAACACCATTCAGTGACAAGGAGTGACATTCGTGAGATGATTTGATCTGTTTGTTTGGTTCACAGTTAGACAGTGTGACAATGTTTAGGACTGACGATGGCTGTGACCACAATTTGGTTATTATTATTATGACCGCCGCGCAGCGAAGCGGTCATCATAAAAAAGGTTTAGTCAGATTTTTTTAATTTTTTTTTTAATTTTTCGCATGTCCACATTTCCGTCAAGGATTCCCGGGACACTGAAAGACCGGGGTAGACGAAACTTAGTGGGCTGGACTGCACCCCCCGAAAGAAGGGTAGGGCAGACACAGTTTTCTGTGAATATCTCGAGAACCGTAAGGTTTAGGAGGACCATTTTTTTTGTATGTTGATCTCAAGGGGCCATGTCAACCCATTCCATAACCACTCATTTCATGTATAGCGCCACCTAGTTAAATACAAAAAAGTAAAAATGAGGCGTTGTAATCGCAGGTATCTGTGACCTAACATAGTCAAAACTGCACGAAATTGGAAGTGTAGGATCATTATGACACCCTCTGAATGCACGCCAAGTTTCGTGGAATTCCGTTCATGGGGGGCCACACAATAAATTAATTTATGTTACTATACACCAACTGGCCTGTAGGTGGCCGGAGACTATCTCATGAATATCTCGAGAACCGTAGGGCCTAGGAGGTCCACCTTTTTTTTGTATGTTGGTCTTAAGGGGGCATGTCAACCCATCCCATTACCACTTATTTCATGTATAGCGCCACCTAGTTAAAAATTAAAAAGCAATTAAAAAATTAGGTGTTTTCATCACAATATCTCTGGCTGACAAGGTCAAAACTGCACAAAATTGAAAGTGTAGGATCATTATGACACCCTCCGAATGCATGCCAAGTTTTGTGAACTTTCGTTCATGGGGGGCCTTACAATAAAATAATTTATGTGTACATTTAGTGACCGTACACCAACAAGGATTCTCGGGACACTGAAAGACTGGGGTACACGAAACTTGGTGGGCATGTAACCCCACATGGATAGCATGGAACCATCGTTTTTCGTTTTGATCTGTAGCCCCCCCGCTGTACTGGACCCCCCGAAAGGAGGGTAGGGCAGACACAGTTTTCTGTGAATATCTTGAGAACCGTAGGGCCTAGGATGACCAATTTTTTCCGTATGTTTGCCTCCAGGGGTCATGTTAACCCATTCCATGTGCACACATGTGCATAAACAGATACACATGCACACACATACATTCACAGTAATCATACGTATGACACATACTCACACAGTAGACATATGTACGCATGCATGCACATGCACAAACACACATACACAGGCAAACACACAAGCACGCACACACACACACACACACACACACACACATAAACATAAACGTGTACACGCACACATGCACACAATTCAAGAATTTCTCAGAATTATGAACAGGCAAGATGGGGGTGGGGTTGTATAAAATGAATTTTACATGTGAAATCTATGAACTAATCATGTTTTGGTACTTGTTGTCTAGCAGATACCAGTAAGAATTGAGTGTGGATAATGCAATTTAGTGAGACAGTTAGAATCATATAGGCCTTTCAGCGTGACTTATTTTTGTGGAAAAAATGTGCTGGACTGGGCGGCGGTCATATTTTGTACCGCTCTGCGGTACATCTAGTTATGTAGACTATGTAGACATTAGATATCGCATCACTGTGTTTGCTGTTGAAGCAATCTTGAATGAACCCTCTGGGCCAACAAATGAAGGTCAAACAAATATTATTTTGGCCTGTTTGAATATTCCAGTGGTGTAGGATGATTCACATATGTCCATTTTGTAAAAACTGAAAATACTTATTGACTGTGTAGCTATGGCAGCATTTATATTCCTGGCCAGGCATACTGCATCATGACACCATCCTTTTAGGGCTTCCTTGTGACTCACTCCAGCTCAGCTAAAATACACCTGCACATCTAGTCTTTGAGCATTCTAGATCGAAAGCAATCTAAATCCAGTTTTGGATTAAGAGATTGTCTGGAAGGTGAGCTTGATCTATTGGCCCTCTCTCTGCACTGTACCTCCACGTTTATCTGTAGAGCAAGAAGCACACGCCTCCATTGCCAGAGCTGTCCGAGGCGATGGATCTTACTATCTCTCTGTTCACCGATACCAAAGAGTCTGCAGAGCCTGGCCACACATATATGGCCCTTTTGTCTTCCTCAGTCGATGGGCCAAACTGTCTGGGCTTGAGAAATGTGCTCTGTTTATGTCTCAAGGCCACCTATTCTGTTTTTTGTTGTTTTTTTGTTTTTTTGCTCTCTGTGTGAAAAGTCGCAAACCAGCAGGATGGGAGAAGTGGGGGAGGAGGGGAGCATCTGTGCGGAAGGGAGCGGGGGATGTGAAGGATGAGGTGATGGCCGAGGCTCCCCCTCCTCCGACACGTGTGTTCATAGTGGGGCCATGACGATACGTTTTCATATCCCCAGAGAGATAGAGAAAAGAAAACAGCGAAGGAGCTTTGGAGTGGCCTGCGCATGCTGGGGCACTACTCTGCCAGATAAGTCCTGCTGAAACAGATAATGGGAGATTGACTCTGCGGGCCGACCTCCATCTTTCCCTCATTATGCAGTCCAGAAATGAGTCAGGCCGCCTGCCTCCTTCCTCGGAAGCTAAACGCTCAGGACACATTCAGTAATGTGGGTTAAGGAGTGGATCTGATGGGGAAAAGATGTGCGCGTCTCGGAACATTCCTCTGTCTTGCTGCAGCACCGTCCCTATCTCTGTGGCGCTGGTTGACTTTGAACACACCATTCCAGGCCAGACAGAGGCCTCTGCTCCCCCAGGACAGTCAACAGTAAAAATGTAATGACTTCATAGGATTTGAAAAGTTGGTCTCATGGTCTCATGTTGTGTTCAGGCAGTGTAGGCTGTTAGCATGTGCCTCACTCTGTGGTCTCTCATGAGGATGTAAAACAGCGGTGTGGGGCTTACTGTATACCTGAGGTTCCTGCCTCGGACTGTCCTCCTCGACCTTGTGTCTGTCCTCATCTTGTAGCGCAGCGCTGTGCCTCTAATGTTGCCCTGACAAACCAATCAGTGTGCTGAGATTTAGTTACGTCGCAGGGGATTCTGGGTTGGTAGTCCTCTCCCTGTGTTCTGCTCAGCCCTTTTTCACACTGCTTTCTTTCCTCCCTCTAGTCTGTTCTCTCTCTCCTCCCCTTGTCTTTTAAAATCCCCCGCTCTTCTCTCATTCTCACCTCCTCTCTATCCCTCTCTCCAGCTTTGGAAAGGTCCTCTGTTCCAGTCTATTGGTTTGAGAAGGCTGTTGAGCCGTGAGTGTGTTTGTCAGATGCTTTTTTATTTATGGACACAGTAAGAGGCTGACCCAGCATAAAAAACATGAAGGATGTAGAACACCATGCTTATCGCTCTCTGTCTCTCTCTTGTTCTCTCGTTCTCTCCCTCTTTTTTTCTCTCTCTTTTTTCTTCTGCTCCTGTTCTCTCTCCCCACTGAATATTTTGTAGATTTAATCTAGCAGCTCCTATATAGTGCTTGCATGTATGTTATGTGTTGCTGTTTGTGGACCTTTGTCTTCCTTTGCTATGCGCAGAGTTTTATTAAAGGATTTCACATATCTGACTCACAAGGTCTATCTGTACGGCATCTCTGGCCAGCATCTCTGGGATTCCTCTTGGTATCTGCACACAATGGACTTTTGTTTTGCTTGTATTCAGAGCAATTCATGTGAATGGGATTTTCTGTACGAAGGAACTGTGAACAGTTCACTGTTGGGATTGTATGATTGCTCTGTATGTGCTCTGTATGGTTATTTAATTATGCATTACATTCCTGCCTGTTGGACTATCTCCCTCTCTCCCTCCCTCCCTCTCTCCCTCCCTCCCTCTCTCCCTTTTCTTCTTTTCCTCTCTTCCATTCCTTCTACTCCTGTTTTTTTCTCACTTCAGCTCATGTGGACACTCCACTGTTGACCAGTCTCTGAGATTGAGATGTCCTGTACTGTCCCATAAGCACCTTTCCCCCGACGCATGTGCAGGTCTCATGAATAATCTCAAAGTAAATTACTGGGTTGCATCAGCCGTGCATCAGTGCAGCAGCTCCAGCGATGGTGCCCAGGAGCAGGGAGACACACACACGGCACATGGCTGACTGCTGGAGGCGTGCTGGCAGCATGGTCCAGGTCAAGGTGCTGGGAATCTCACCAGCAGGATGTTCTCTCCTGTCACCTGGGAGACATTTCCAGTCATGACAAATTCACCACACAACGGCTCATTTTTACCAGACTCCCCTGGCATTCACATACTGTCACATAGACACACATGTACAGGCACAGACACAGACACACACACACACACACACACACATCTCGGCCACAGTCAGATGGACGTGGTGAAAGCTTTCTGACTCCGTTCAGCTACAACTGAACTGAAAATCTCCTCTACAGATTTCAGATTGTCTATACAGTAAGTGTGAAATTGTGCACCTCCTTCAGCCTCTGAGTTTTCACAGACATCTATATGTATCTGCACCCCGAAGGCCACAAGTCTGCGCGCCAGCGCAATCTGATAATGAAGTGGGAAAACAAACGGGATCGTCATCTCACACGCCTCTCCTCAGCACATCTCCAAACTTCATTTATAGCTCTCTCTCTCTCTCCCTAAGCATGCGTCCTCTTCCTGTCTGAAGGGTGCCACCACTTCCTTATCCATGGCACATTTCAGCACGTTTGATACCGCCTCATAAATATGCCCTCCTCAGGTGGTACATGTCAAGCGGTTAATTAGCCCGGCGAGCTCAAAAGCATGGCGGGTTCGGGGGCCGTGGGGTGTTTGATGTGAGGACGCTGAGCGGGCGGGTGAGGGGGTGGTTTGAGGGGGGCGGGGGGTGGTTTGGGGGTGGGTGCAGACAGGGGAGTCTGCCAACCTCCACGCCTGGCTGCGCGGCTCGCAGACACATCTCAGGGTTACCATGGGAACGGCCCGTGTAAACAGGCCGCCGGTGCCCACGGCAGAGTAGGGTGAGGGGGAAGGGTAGGGGGCTGGTGTGGTTAGTGGGTACGGTGGGGGATGGGAGGTGGCTGGGTTTGTTCAGACTCTTTAAGTGCTGCTGATAATTAGCATAGGTTGAGCCGTGTAATACCTCATCGGGCCTGAGAGACTGAGAGAGCGGCCTGAGGAGGGTGGCCTCTGGGGGCAGAGTGTTGGCAACACAACAGGGATGGAGGGAAGCAATGATAACCACTGCTGAGGAAGAACAGGGGGAAAGGAAACAAGAATGGCTGACCACTCACCCATGCAGCAAGTGTTTTTTCCCCTCACTCCCTTTTTGTTTTGTCACAGTCAGAGTGGCAGTGATGGAGATGATGCGCTTTTGGGGTGGCTCAGCCCATTACCCCTCATTCATAATGCATTGCTGATGAAGGTGGAGTTCTATGGCAGCACGGGGATACTGCTTTGCATGTGAGGCTGACCAGCGCTGCTTTCACAGTGGCAGCCCTTGGTCTAAGTCATGACTTGCATGAATGGAAACAGATTAGACTCTGGGATGAAGAGCACTATGGGCAATGCTTACTATGGGGGTTGACTTGTGTATTATACAAATGTGTAGAGATGTATTCCCTTTAATAAGCTTATGGATGTCAAATCATGCTGTAGAGATAACTGTAGAGATCATTAGGCTCTGTTGCTGACAAGCTTTATGTAAGGGATAATGTATAGAACGCCGGACATTATTGGGAAAATAAGTCCCGACAGGGCGAACCGGTCTTGTTCCGCCATGAAGGGACTTATTTTCCCAATAATTTAGTAAAATGAGCGCACCATTTAGTAAAATGTGCGCACAATTTACTAAATCGTGCGCACAATTGAACTCTAGGGCTCTGTAGATGTAGATGAAAGACGTATCAGAAGCACAAAACTCATTGCCATTAACAGTGGTAATGTTTGCAGCGGTAATTACATGAAAATATTTTACCGTAGAACTTTGGGAAAGCCCATTCAAGTCAATGGAGTGTTCTACTTGCCTTGTGAAGAGCCGTGTAATAAAATTTAATAATGCATAATGCATCTATGTCTGTGCAATATACACTACTCCACTGAATTACTATGGTGCCTCTTGTCAAACAAAACGTTTATGGGCTGGGAGGAAACGCCATGCTTTGTAAAAGTCTGTTCTGTGATTGCAACCAGCCAGGCTCGTCACAGTTATACTATACCAACATTGTCATACCCAATTAAGAGGCTCCCTATCTCTCGTCGAGTCGCACACCCATTCTGTAAGCCACCCAGCTGTGACAGCAGCAGAAAGCAGCCGCAGCGGAGGACAGACTGCACAAGAAACGCGGCATAAAGGAACCCGCAGCTTTCGTGAACCAGTTGGTGACGTCTGCCGGGCGCACGCTCAGCGCTGATGGTGGCACACACACACACCACACATAGACACACACACACGCAGAGTGAGGGCATAGAGGCATCCTTCCCCTCTCTTGTGCGCCGGGCGCTTTTATCTCCCGTTTGCAAATGAGCAGTGCTGCTCGCGGTGGCAGCGGGTCCATTGTTTGTTGCTATCTGGGGCAGAGGCAGGAGGAGGCGCACGGTTGGCTGCCTCGCCTCGGCGGCGGCGTACTGTGCCCTGCTGGCCCCTCCGTCAGACACAAACACGGCAGAGAGGGGAGGGAGGGAGGGAGGGAGAGACCCCCAGAGTGGGCCTGGCAGCGGGAGAGAAAAACAAATCCTGCACTTTGCTTCGCTTCGCAAAGATTGGCCAGGACACTGCCTGAGGAGAGATTTGTGTTTGTGTGTGTGTGTGTGTGTGTGTGTGTGTGTGTGTGTGTGTGTGTTTCCATGTCAGGCTTGGATAGGGTCCGCACCCAACACACACAACATGTCAGTAAGTGGCCCGTCTTTTCATGCCGTGTCCTTTTCTACGCCAAGGCAATCACATCTTTGAGCTCCTGCTGTGTCCAACATCCTCCACTTGTCACTGCAATCAGTGGTGATTACAAGCACACAAGTGGACAGGGTAATCCATATCAATTGGTCAGACTTATTGGCCCGAATGAATGTGCAGAAGCATTCTGTCTTCATCCCACTCAGTGAAGTGGTCCCAGGTATGTACTGTAGCCACTGCTTGAACTCAAACCCCTTTATTAAGCTGTCGAGATTTTCTGCACTTAGCTTTGATGTGCTGGTTTTATGATGTGCCATAAGAGGGCTGAAATCAGAAACATTCCCCATCCGTATAATTAGGCTGTGGGCCTCTGCACGTTGTAATTGTGAGAAGAAGAGAAAGAATGATAGAGTCTCTTACTGTTGATGTGGCTTCCCTCCATTAAATAATAATGGGGATGGCCTGGATGCTCTAATCCTGTAGAAGCATGTATAGTATATGACTGGAAAAGGGATTCTTTCAGGGGCATGAGGGACCTGCCATAGAATTCCAATGTGGAGAAATTGAAACAATATTTAACAGTTAGATGAGAAGTGTACTCAGCATGAGTCATGGCCAACCCCTGTGGTTCCACACATGCAGATACTTCTGAGATAACCACAGTCGGCGTGTGTGTGAGTGTGTCTGTCTGTGTGTGTGACTTTGAGTGTGTTTGTGTCTGTGGTATAGAAATTGCCTTGAGGAAGAGTATCACTCTCTGTTGAATTGAATTCTGTCACAGCGCTCTAAGAAGATCACCCAGGGAGTTGAATCAACCCACATCTGGCTGTGGTTGTGCCCACACAGTCATTCCTAAATCAAATATAATGGCAATCATACCAGCTGTTTTTGGATTTCATTAGTCATTGTTCAAATCCCCTATAAGCTGCAGGATTTAAAAGACACAGCAAATGTAATATTTTGTCATAGGGCCTAATTTAGCAAAATGTAAGAAGGATAGCGCCTACTTGACAACCCAGTGGCATGCTCACAATGGCATCTTTGTTGTTGTTGCTGTTAAGTATTGTTGTTATATGTCTGTTGTTATGTGGTCTATAACCATGTTATATAATGGTTGTAGTGCACCCTGTTCTGTTACAATACTACAGTAGTTTGGGTTGGGTTTGAGCGTATGACAGGCAGAGGTTTAGCCACTTCTTGTATAACTAAAATCATTACAAAACAGTGTAGTCTGCATAACTGTTAGGATAAGTTGAGACCTTATTTGCTATGCTGTGTAATATACTCACTGACGACCATACTCTGAAATACGCATTGACTATTTTACAGTGAATAATGTATATCACAATTACTCCTCTCATACAGTGCACAGTGCAAACAGTAACTCTGAAGCTGATCGCATAATAAACAGATTTCACCGACCTCTTGCCGTAATTTGTGGTGCCTGCAATAGAATGGTATCATTCAATCATGAGTGTTCTTGAATGTAATAATGGAACTGCTGACTGACATTTAAAGGAATAAAAAGTGAAGCGATCAGGAAATGGATATACATGCTAATGTAGTCATCAGCCAAAGAGATAACACAAGGCAGTAATTCTACACTCAAGAAACCCTAGCTCTATTTGCGCATCTCTTACAAAGACATGTGTAACAGACATCTACACATAGGGAGAGTGGATGAAGTGAAAAAGCAATGGCAAGACATAAGCGAAGGCATCTGCTTTAACATAGTACAGATGAGCAAAACAGGTGCTCAGAATACTGATTCCATTGTTTCTCTAATTCACTCATCTAAAGTGCGATCTGGATTTCAGATCTTTTTAAAAAGACAGGAAATGTCCACCGCTTACAGATGTGCTCTGTCCTCCGCAGTTTACACACACACAATGAAATATGTAATCAGTCACTTCTTGTGCTTCATCTCCCATCATTTTGGCCCAAACTCCCAATTTTCCAACAACCATTTCATAAACCAGAAAATCAGAAATATGCAATTTGGCACTTTGCTCTCCTGCAGCTGACAAAATGCAGTTCTAGCCATGTGCAGGCTGGTGCCATGTTTACAAGAAAATGACACCTCAAAGGAGCATTGACCTTTTGGTATATCAACTTTAGAGCATTCTAACCTTATGTTGGTTCTATATTGCTGTTAGCCTTTGGTCTTATAGGACTCCGTGTACATCAGAGGGGTGAGTGGTGGATGCTCTGAGACAAGGGGTCTGCCTCCTGCAGATTAGCACTGTTCCCTTCGTTCCCCTCACGCACACTCACATTAGCACTGACAGCCCGGGCAATGATTGGGAGATTTAGCCATCAGCCAGGGAGAAGGTGGAGGGGGCTTTACAGCAGCAGGTTTAATCAATAAAGTTCTTATGTGCTCTCCAAATCCCCCCTCCTTTCTGCAGGAGCGATCTGGACTATTAATGTGAGAGCGGCTACCCTCTCTCCTCGCCTTCCATTTAAACCTTCCTGTTCTTGTGAGCCGGACTGGGGCTGAGGTGTGTGGCCGCCGACACACAGGCTTAAGCTAGCTAAAGAACAGGTGTGGAGAAGACGTGAGCCCCCTTGTTCAGCTATTCAATTTAGTTATTTTGTTCTTGCTGTGTAAAGTGCCATTGGCAATGGGTGAAGTCTCGAGGCGATACCTTCCCGGTGCTCTGTCCGCAACCTTTAATGGATATGACCTTTGACCTTGAGGGCTCGCTACCTGCCACCAACACCGCCACAACACCAGCAACTCCCTGGTCACCTAAAGAGCTCTGGGAGATCTATGGGATAATGAGGTGACACTCAACCCAGCCATGACCATGAAAATGTGCAGCTGAGTTATGGTGAGTCTGAGGGGCTGTGGTGGCGCTGGTGTCAACCCCACTTTAACCCCCCTTCCCCCTCCACACACACACACCTTGGTCCACCCCCGAGCCTGTTGGCGGCGTGCTGGGATGACAGCAGTGTGTTCTCACCTCGCCGCGTTCGGACCACAGGAGTCCCAGCAGTGCGGCACCAGGAGGATCACATTGAACACCTTGCCATGAGACACATGTGCACGGCACATGCTCCTGCACTGGAGTCTTTTGTCTCCTCCTTTGGCCCCCTGAAATGCTGCTTTCATATTTATATTAATAAACCGATGTTAAAATATTAAAATTCATTATTAAACGTCTTCCCAGTGCCCACTGGTTGTAAAAGTAATTGTTAACATCAATTATTCATATAATGTTATTCATTGTTATTAATTTGTTTGATTGTTATTAGATAGTTTGGGCATGCATTTGCATTCCTTGAAGAAATGCAGATCCACCTTAGATGTTCCAAGTTTTAAAACTAAGTTATGAAGTCCTCAGTGTGAAATCTCTTTCTGTGGTCAGATAATAAAAAACAGATGACTATGAAATGCTTATTGCGCTGTGATCACTTTAAAGAGATTATTTAATTGTGTGTGGTCTTGGGAAGGAGCAAGTGTTAGTGTTAATCTCAGTGGTACTGAAATCCACTGTGCAGATTTGGTAAAAAAAAAAAAAAAAAAAACACACACACACACACACACTTCACAGCTTTTCCCTCTTTCTGTCTCATGTGCACCTACACACACACACACACACACACTTATATATCACCCTATAACCCACTTGTTTTTCATTTTGCTGTCCACTCTGACTCAAACACAGACATTTGCAAGGCAGAGGTAAATTGCCTCCAACTCCGCAGTGCCCATCCTCAAGTGATTTACCATTTACTGACGCACCGCGATGTGATTTATTGTGGTCTCCCAGGAAACATTAGAAAACATGATCAAGCAATGTTTATGTTCCTTCATGTTTATTGTGGACCATAAAAATCATTGTGGGATTTTTTTTTGTCCCTTTGGCAGAGATTGGCTGCAGCTGTTGAGTGAGTAAGCTGTCCAAAGCCCCTTTGTTCTGCGTCACTGAAAGGCCACGGCACGACAATCATCTGGTTTGTTTGTTTATTTTGTCGTCTAATCCCGATGTGCTGACAAAGGAACGGTGAAAATTCAGCTCTCAGCGGAGCATTACTTTATCAACCCGTATTGACCCAACGAAAAGGGGGAAAAAAGGACTTGTGCCTTTTCTGGGGCTGGTGCCCCAATCAACAGAAAACATCCTTTGCAATTATAGTAGCCTGTCTCAGCTGAGGCCTGTGTTTTCCAAATTCATTTTGAAATGTCTCACATTCCAGTGGTTAACCTTGCATTTGAATGAGCCTCTGGGCCATGGATAGCACATGCATGGTATGTGTGGATTGGACTGATTGTGTGTGTGTGTGTGTGTGTGTGTGTGTGTCTGCATGCATGTGTGGGTGACAGTACAGTGTGTGATCCATGTCTGCCTTTGCCTGTATCCATGCATGCATCTGCTTACGTTTATAGAAGGTCATGCAGCCAATCCTAGTTCACTCCAGTCACGGAAACAGCAATAATGATACCTAAAGCCATGTCAGTCCTTATCTCTCCTCCTTTTTTCCTAGGGACACACAGGCTGAGAGAGAGCAGTAAGTGACAGGTGACTGTGTACTGGCGGCACCCCTCTGCCTCCCCTCTGCACCCCTTTGATGAAGCCTCTGCTTGACTGCTGAGGTCAGGTTTCAGCCAGGCAGCAGGAAATTGGACCGACTTGAATCAATGAGGGGATATTTTTTTTTTCTAGGTGACGATGAAGCATTCCCAATACTGATACACCTGATTAAACAAACAAATTGGCTAGCGGACTGAAGGGAGTAGTGCTTAAATAAAAATGAAATGTATTCATGAGCAGCATGCTTATTATTATGTTTCAAATGAGTCCTGTTAGCATGTGGGCATGCAGAATTGTGTAAAGCCCTGTCGCTTCTGGGAGGTTGTGTGCAAGGCCTCCTTCCTTTCTGATGAAACTGTCTGCCTTGTAATTTGGGCAGAGGAGAGCTTCTCAGCATAAGCTTTGCCCTCTCAAGTGCTGCTGCCTTTTCAGAGTGTTTCACAAGGTTTTTTTTTGCTGATGGTGTTTTTTTTTAAGTGTTATGTGTTGCATAAGCTATTGGAAACCTCTTCAAGATGCAGCGCACTGCGTGAAAAAGGAAAGCAGTTGAGTACTCTATTATAAAATACTGCTGCAGAGTAAAAACCTGGTAGAGTATTCCTGGTGTTTAGTGTTATTTCATGTCTGGCCTTAGTCACCACTGCATGTAGTGAGCTGTAAATAGTCGGCTGTGCCCTGTAGGATACTGGGCGTGCAGAGTGGGGGGAGGCCGACGTCTTTGTGTGTGGGCGCCGGGCTATTGTCCTAATGGAAAAGAAGGATGACCCGCCTCATTTCAGGTGCTAATGAATGTGCGATGGCTGTTTTAGCCTTTAATTCTTCTATCAAAAGATGACGGCGCACCTCAGAGGCTGTTGTCATGGCAACCACCAGTGTTTGTATAGCCTGACATGAACCCAGGGGGATATTGGCAGATGAAGCTGGCAGTCAGGGCCCAAGTATGTGAACGTGGGCTTGATTGGCACCGCACCTGGGATGAAAGACGCACCCACTGTTCCCATTCCCCCCGTAAACAAATACAGTCCTTTTATTATCCTCTCTAGGTGGTGCAACTCTTGAGTTTATGGCTTTGCCTTAGAGCAAGTTGTGTCCTGATTAAATGAGGATGTTTTTTTGTTGTTGATGCTGGGAACCTCCACATGAGGTTATTGCCAAAATACTGCCTGTCCTGTGTACCCTTCTCAACCAAGCAAATGTGGTTTAACTGGGTCTTCAGGTTTTTAGCAGTGCCTTGTGTGAACCTCCTCTCCAGAGCATTTGCTCTTCATGAACCTACTCCCCTCTGATGTGTTAAGGAGAGTCATGGTACGCTATGTTATTGTATATGACATCTGTGCAATTTCTGCATTACAGACATACTGTATTTGGAGTGGGAGGAACTGAAAGAAAAACAGTGTAATCATATGGCCAGATTGTATAATCCTTAAAAATACAGTGCCACAGTAGCTTAGAATGTCATGGATGTGATATATTGAATTGTATGATAACAGCAATGTTGAGCTTTCTGATTTAAGAAGTTTTCTTAGTTTGTTATGTCTTTTTGGCAAAGATACAAGATAGTTCAACCTACTTGAGCAAGTATTAAGTGCTGGCTTTGTGCTGGCTTATCCACCGATGCTTCTGCATTATACTATTGAGTCCATGAAATATATGAGGCTATAATTACAGAATTATTTAAGCAAACCAACTTTTCACACCATTCCTCTCATGCCAAATTTTTGCTTGCCAATTTCCCCTCTCTTACTAACTAGCTCTAGCCTGATGAGCCAGACCCACATTAAAATGTACAGAGCCGGACAGTAACGGAGTACATTTACTTGAGTACAGTACTTGAGTACAATTTTGAGGGATCTGTACTTTACTAGAGTATCATTTTTGGGGAGTACTCATGACTTTACTCAAGTACATTTGAGAGGCAAATGTTGTACTCTTTACTCCACTACATTTCTATCCATAACCGTGAGTACCCGTTACTTCTTCTAATAAAAAGGAAAAAAGACAAATCTCAGAAACCCTCAAATTGTTGTTTCCCTCTCAAACGTGATTGGATTGTGCAGGCGCCACTGATTGGGACAGCCTATCAGCAATCACCTTCAGCTTTCCGCCAAAGTCAACTCCATGGTCAGATTTAGATAAGAGATGAAACCATGGACGAAACAATGGATGAAGACGCAGCAGGTCCATCCCGGGAATGTGCCAACCTGTGGCCACACCTCGCCAGACTATTTCAATTTTCTGAACAAGTTAAAGATAGTTTTAGCTTCAAGTGTTTCAATTACAAAATAGTATTTTGTATTTGAAATACGTATTTTAAATACATGTATTAGAAATACTGCCCATCCCTGGCAACATGGTAAAAAGATGAAAATGACTTGATTTTACTTTCAATTCCTTTTACATTCTCCAAGGTATTAACATTAACATTTTTCATAACTCCATGTAGGTTGTTTCTGTAAATGTAAGCACTGTGGCAGTAGTAATGCAATATTTAGAACATGTAGGCTACTCTTGTACTCTTGATACTCAAGTACTTTTAAAAACAAGTACTTCAGTACTTTTACTTAAGTAGACATCTGACTGTTGTACTTTTACTTGTACTTGAGTAAGTAATGAAGTAATGAAGCTGTGTAATCTCTCCGCCTCTGAAAATGTAGGGTCTGGGCACTCACCGTTCGCAGGGCGGGATAATCGGTTGTCTTTCAAATTCCCTCTGCATGCAATAGGACAGCGCTATGAGTCCCATGCGTTTCCCACCAGCGGAGCTAGTTGGCTAGTTCAAACTTTTGGCAACTTAATAAAAGCTTAACCTGTGTCTCACTGTTTGCCAACAGCAACATCCATCTTATTTGTTTTCAAGTAGCAGGGAATTCAAGCCAAACCGTTGCAACTCTGCCATCAATCATTATGTTAAGCCCACCTAACGACTCTATACACGATTTGATGATAGAAGTTTCATTTTTCGAGCTCACAAGCCAACGGAGAGTTGCTAGACTAGCCCTGATTTCTAGATTTCTAGGCCTGTTTGAAGAAGCCTCCAAAGATTACATCCTATTTAACAGGCCGCCGGCTACATAGGGGGTTATCGGAGCACCCAATGTGTCGCTCCCTGCTTTTCATTAGAGGCTATTGCCCTTAAGCAGACTCCATCCAGTCATTCCAAAATGGACTCCATCCTAGTCCACAGTAGTCCTTGCATAACTTTATATTAAAAAGGCTGTTCTTCTTATTGGAGCCTGAGGGTGATATAAGTGGAGCTAACCCTGGTGCCCTCCTTGCTCTCACTCTAGGAAGCCTGTGATGTCCACCTTTTATCCTCCGCTCTCAGGGCATTGATGTGACATGCTGTCAGAAATGAATTGTACTTACATGCGTGTAGACATTTCCCAACTCCTCAACAGCCATCTGAAAATTCTTAACTTAAAATTCTTAACAGAGATAGGCCAGACTGGGAGTGTGCCCTGGCATGCTTTTCATTAAATCAATCTGCTTTTCACTGAAGCGTGTTTTCTCCTTGTTGAGTAGGTATGGGAACCATTACCATTTGAAAATCAGTGGGCAAACACAGCATGGTTTGGTGGAGATGTGCAGGAAAACAGGTTCTGGTCAAAGTTTTTTCAGCACACAGTATCTGTCAGTGGAACGCTTACCCATACTGTGAAGATCACAGTCTACCTACGAGTTACAAAGTTGATACTATGCCATTATTATGGCAAATATCTCTCTTACAGATGATATCACAGAGAATGTACTTTCAAATTACTCAAATTTTGTGATTCAAGTAGGTTTAGAGACAATAACTACACGTTTTCTGGTGTGAGACCAGAGGTACAATATAAATGTCTTATGCTAATTTATTGGCTAAATTAGTGCAACAGAACCTAAAGCTGTTTTTTGTCACAGCAACAGACTGAGTAGCAGAAGTCTTGCCAAAAGTTCCCATCATCCATCGGTTTTCTCCAGTGGTCTTCCATGCATCCCCTTTCTTCTTCTTTCATGAATACAACTATTGACCAGCGACAAAACCCACTCAGTACACAAATGTAGGTGTATGTTATGTCTGTGTAATAAGCAGTACACTGGACATATACAGTAATTTCGTGTATATTAGCCGCATTTTGTATAAACCGCAGGACAGTGTTTTATGCAAGTTAAAAAAATAAAACCATTTTGCCCCAGTGTATTAACCTCATAGCTGAAGAAAATTTGCAAAATCAATGTATAAACCTTGGCTAATAGTTGGGAAATTACGGTATAGCACACAGGTAATAACCATTACTAAAGCAAGACATATAACTTGAATCACCACCATTACTACACTTATGAACAAAGTGGAAAATGTAACAATGACAACAATGATAATAATTGTAATTGTTAATATTAATAGTAATGATGATGATGATTTCAGTAATAATAATAGAATGGCAGAAAGAAAGAACATGTCTCTCAGCTAGATTCCCTTCCCCTCTGAGAGAGGTGTAGAAATGGAAGGGCAGATAGGCCTCTATGCTCATCTGTTACCCCTCTGCTACCCCTTAGGTGATCCTCCTGACTGCTAACTATGAGAAACTGTTGGATGCCAGGTCTTTTTTATCTCCTCATGCCTGGGGACAGGGCATCTCTCTCTCTCTCTCTCTCTCTCTCTCTCTGTCTGACATTACCTCCCTCCCCCTTCACTCTCTTACACATGTTTTTCTCTGTCATCGTATCTTGTCCTGTCTACCCATACCCTCCCACACACACACTCAAACTCAGAGAGAGAGAGAGAGAGAGAGAGAGAAATGTGGGAGAAAGCATCTTACTTTCATTAGTCATACCCTAAGATACTTTGCAGATGAATCTTGGATCTAAATACCTATTTGCATGTTTATCAATATTTATGCAGATGGTTTAGTAGTGATTGCAAGCCCTGTGCTGGCATAGACCAACCATTTCCTTTCCCCTGAAGCAGAGGAATCTGTGTCCCAACAAGAAACCCAAACCAGTCATGAAATTAAACCGCCTTGCCAAACAATCCAGGATGAGCCAACCCCTCTTGCTGTAACAGTCACCTGGGACTATATAAAGCAACAGAAACAGGCTGCCCTATGCTACCTGAGTGGTTTAGGACTGTGACCTGCTTTCAAGGTGAATTTGGGAGGGAGATGTATTGCTACCACAACCAAAAATAGGGGTCACAAAGGGAAGGATTCTTTTTGCCATTCTTTTTTCACTCTTGTCTGTGGTAGATGAAAAATGTAGCTTGAAGCAGTCATCTGTAAAGCATCAACAAAATTAGTATACATTGCTTCAAACATAATATTATGTGTTTTACATCAAAGTATTTTATGACACCGATAAATAATTTTATGTGAATTCATTTGTGCATCTAAGAGACACTACATTATTGACACTCGCCATGTTGTCTTATGTGGTCTTTTTCGAGCAGACCTCTGAATTTTAATGTGCTCATACTCTGCTTCCCCCAGGCAAAGAATGTACAAAGGATACTGCCACTTTACAGCCATTACATTCTGTGGCTCCCTGTTTAAATTATTCAGGCATGTTTTGTTATGTCGCAATGCGGTTCGGTGTTTGTTTGGGTTTTCAGAGTGGGCTCCTCTTATTATTATCAAATGGTTCTGCCAGGAATGGGTCATCAGAGTCACGTCGGACTCCTTCAGCTGAGGCCAAGAGGGGGGTATTTGGTAAGTTTCTGCTGCTTCACCCCGCATCAGCCTGGCGAAGCTTCCAGAGAAGCACCAAGTCTTCCACTGGGCATCCATTATACATCACACAGCTAGTCAGCATGGATCCCAGCCTTCCCAGCGCACTCTCTCGCCCATTGGCCAGACCAGCCAGCGCGTGTGTTTGCCCGCGGAGGCCCCTGTGGCCCTCTCGCTGAGAGGACGTTTCACATCTCATCATTCTGTCTGAAACGCGGCGCTGGCTCGCCCACCTCCCTGACGCAGCCCCTCTGCAGCCCCGCTAATCCATTATGAATCAATTACCCGTGCTGGCGGGCCCGTCGTTCTTTAATCTTTCCCTTTCATCCAATTACAATGCCTGGCAGTCTTGCGAAGGGGAGAAGCATTGCCCCTCTGCCTCTGCATGCTTTTACCACCCTTGTGCTGCTCCCATCCAGCACCAAGTCTTACAGCTGTTGGTGAATGTCATCTGTGACCTCTAAAGAAGAACAGCTGGGAAGTAATTACATTCATCCATTTATCTGTCCACCATCTCCTTCAAGTCATGTATCCAAGGATCCATCCATCACCCTATCCATCCATTCATACATCCATACATTCATTCATCAAATCATAATTCTATCTTGAATTCATTCCAACATCTACTGCATAAGAGCTCTGAGGTAACATTCTCTGAGGACATTTTTCTGTCAGCTTTGTATACATTAAGGTTTTCCTAAAGGCAAAGGAAAGAAAAAGTTTGTTTTAGCCTGAGACGATCTGGGAACTTCGGCATGACTCATAATGGCAAGCTTCAATGGAAAAAAAGACAAACACCTCCTCGCACCACCTCTCCTCTCTTCCGAGAGTCTGCTCACTTGACTGTTTCACACCGTTGCAGGAGTAAGTTAATATCACCTCACTGTCAAGCTCTTTCATCAGTGCTGTACCCCAGAGATGAACCATGTTAGCTCAGTTCTCAAAATAAGGGCGCCCTTTAGAAAAGTACACTACAGGCAACATTACAGAGGGTCACAAATGCCTTTGTCTTGTTACAAATAATAATTTAGTTCCTCCAATGTACACCGATAAAGACAGAAAAGTATAGAAAGACCCTTCGAGTGCATGTGGTAGCAGTCTCCGGTTCTTCCCTCGTGGCTGAGCTCTCGTTTGGATGCTGTACCAGTGATTTATCCGCCCAGGGTACTTGCTGCGGTCTTTCATCTCAAGGATTCCGTGTTATCTAATGGCCGAGCGGCGATTAGAGTAGGGGAAGAGTGAAATATTGATGCTTTTAATACAAATGATGCATTCCCTCGCACCCTCGTAGTACCCTTGGATGGGGGTAAACGAGTCCATTTTGATAGAGGTGGACCAGAACTGTAGAATCAAGCTTCTGTTTTCCACCCTCCCCCATGGGTCCATGTGAAGGCACACTCTCCCCTCCATCCCCTATGAATGATGCACAAGGATGTCCATCCAGTGCCCGAAACCTCTGAATGTTTTAGTGAACATGGTCACCTTGTTCACCCTCTGCCCAGGCTGCGCTATATGGCAGGCAGGGTTATATTTGGAGAGTGCAGACAGGGAGAGGTTGCTCTTTTAAGCTTGTTCTGAGGAGAAGTGATTTCTGACGGTTTCGGCGGGTGAATGCTCGGGGGAAACGTGTGACGTGGGAGTGCTTTTGCGCAAAGAGGAATGTTGAGAAAATCGCTGGCAGTCACACCGCACAAAAGGCACATTCAAAACATTCAAAAATTGATGAATACGAGCTGCGCAAACAGCACTCTGCTCAAAAAGGAGTTCAAATGTTCTGTGAGTCAGCTGGAAATGGACAGAGCAGATTTATTTATGGGGAAAAGGCGTCCCCTTCATCTGTACATGGTCTGATACTAACTGGGGTATTATATGGAAATTATTGATGGAGCCTTGTTATATTTACCCCATGGCATCACCCTCGCATTATCTAAGCAATAAATAAATCTCCCAACAACAGCAGCTCGATAGTCTCCATGACAACAGCCTTTAAAAGTATTAATGCATTGACCTCAGCTGATGGTTCAGTGTTCAGTGGAAGCGGAGATATCCCATGTTCCATTCTGACACTCTGACAGTGTGCTACTGCTGTATCTGGGTTAATGACAAACCAGACTGTCAGCCCGATTGAAAGGATGACAAAGCACTGTGGCTCAATATGCAGGCATTAGTGTAAACAGAGCCATGACAACAGAGGCAAATATTTGTGTCAGGATAGTATTCTAAATATCAATGACCCACGAATTCTCTCAGCCAGACAGATCCACTGATGCAATCTGGTGTAACCTTTTAACATGGCCTCTCCTCTCTACAATGGAGTTCCAGACATGGAGTTGGAATTCATTTTGTTTAAGAGTCCTTAAGCTTGGGGATCATTAGTGCATGAATGTTAGTCTTCCATTTTCAAATTTTGACCAGTATTCCTGTTCCTGGCATGGTGGAAAGAGAATTTGTGGATGGGCATGCTGACAATCGTACAGCAGCAAACGGAAGAAAGAGAATAAAAATGCCTCCAGGTGCAGCCCCTCCCCGCCTGCTCTGCCTCTCGCTGCTGCCGTGCATCACCTCTGTCTTCAGATTGGTTGTAACTAAACAGTGCTGATATGGCGCACAGAAGAGTTGAGTTGTTTACAGTGGTTGAACTTGGCTTGAACATGGTGCCTGCGGAGACGAAAACAAATGACAAAGAACTGTGTGACAGAAAGAAATACATCCATTGCAGTGCTTTCAATGCCAAAGCTTGTAAAAATGTATTGACTCAAATACACAGTGTCAACTGATTGTGTACCTGAAACTTGATGTTTTCAGGGTACACACCTAGGTATCAAAACAAAACATTTCAGTTTGAAATTACATGAAAAACCAAATAAGCCTAAATTCTATGCCTCTTTTGCTGCAGTGGTCAACAATGGCTCTGTGAAAATAAAAGCGTATGTAAGCATTTAGCACCCACTGCATTCTAGTAAATGTACAGTATGTCTGCTGTGCTATGCAGACAAAATTGTGCAACACTACCTGTTTTTGGCTGCTTTCCTCTGTCAGAGAGGAGACCTGATATGCAAATTGCAGTCAATAAAATGTGATGTGACCCTAATGCTTGGGGCCCCCAGCATGAAAGTAAAAGGGTAGGATGACTTTGTGAAATTTTCCCATTCTCTGATACACTTTCAAGTTTTAATCCTCCATCTTGGATGTATCAGAGTGGACAGGTCAATAAACACTGGTCTCTTAAAAAACATATGCAATATCGATTTTTCCCCTTCTCCCTGTCTGATTTGGTTGGAGCTAACAGTGGACGCTATTTGTTACAGTCATAGAACCACATTCGGAATAGGCCCAAAAGCCTAATTACTTAGTCATAATGAGGTGTACGTTGGACATTTCAGGCACTACATATAAGCAATTAAAATCTTTGACTCAAAACAGTAACATTTGTTTTAAAGTCAGCAAGCATTGAACAGCCAATGAACATCAACCTGCAGACTCTCCAAACAGACAGTCATTCAATGTGTTTGGAGCGCAAAATTACATTAGCTCCTTTTTTTCACCCATCTTAAATGCCAAGTCTCTGGCGTATGGAAGTTACTTGGTCTTAAGCTATGCATTAGGATTAAACAACCTACAGGAAGGAAGGTAATGTACTGTACATAAATGCATTATTGTCTCAGTTATCAAAACAAAACATTTCAGTTTGAAACTTGAAAAATAATGTGATTACATGAAAAACCAAATAAGCCTCAATTCTATGCCTCTTTTGCTGCAGTGGTCAACAATGGCTCTGTGAAAATAAAAGCCTATGTAAGCATTTAGCACCCACTGCATTCTAGTAAATGTACAGTATGTCTGCTGTGCTATGCACACAAAATTGTGCAACACTACCTGTTTTTGGCTGCTTTCCTCTGTCAGAGAGGAGACCTGATATGCAAATTGCAGTCAATAAAATGTGATGTGGCCCTAATGCTTGGGGCCCCCAGCATGAAAGTGAAAGGGTAGGATGACTTTGTGAAATTTTCCCATTCTCTGATACACTTTCAAGTTTTAATCCTCCATCTTGGATGTATCAGAGTGGACAGGTCAATAAACACTGGTCTCTTAAAAAACATATGCAATATCGATTCTTCCCCTTCTCCCTGTGTGATTTGGTTGGAGCTAACAGTGGACGCTATTTGTTACAGTCATAGAACCACATTCGGAATAGGCCCAAAAGCCTATTACTTAGTCATAATGAGGTGTACGTTGGACATTTCAGGCACTACATATAAGCAATTAAAATCTTTGACTCAAAACAGTAACATTTGTTTTAAAGTCAGCAAGCATCGAACAGCCAATGAACATCAACCTGCAGACTCTCCAAACAGACAGTCATTCAATGTGTTTGGAGCGCAAAATTACATTAGCTCCTTTTTTTTCACCCATCTTAAATGCCAAGTCTCTGGCGTATGGAAGTTACTTGGTCTTAAGCTATGCATTAGGATTAAACAACCTACAGGAAGGAAGGTAATGTACTGTACATAAATGCATTATTGTCTCAGTTATCTCCTTACGCACCTTTTGCAGTGTACTGTAGATTATGAGGACACATATTGGGGACCCTAAATTGGTATATTTGAATAGCAAGAGAATGCTTTATGCTTTACTCCTACATATCCATGCTGTCTGTTGATTCCATTCTTTGACCAATTTGAGTCTTTGGTTTGTCTGCTCCCTCCATCTGCATCGTGGAAACAGTTTTGTTCGGGTCAGGAGAGAGTTTGAGTGAAAATGGAAATATTGAAAACTGGAAAAAAATGTTTGGGTCTGACCATGCACTCTCAATATCTAAAAGTCTCCTCTTTAACAAATGTTATTCAGTGTGTTTAGCCTTTGAGCTTCTGAGTCTTTCATTTTATGCTATTCGATGAAGACAATGTTTTGGACTACCAAAAGCAGTAGTGCTTTCAGGCATTCTAAGTTGATGACTGGCAATAGTAGCCTGTAGTCAAAATATACTTAGAAAAACTGAAATGACCATTTCTTAGTCAGGCACTCCGCACAGAGACAAACAAACATACATACCTACATACAACACACACACACACACACACACACACCTACATACAACACACACACACACACACACACACACACACACACACACACACACACACACACACACACACACACACACACACACACACACACACACACACACACACACACACACACACACACACACACACACACACACACACACACACACACACACACACACACACACTCTTATTTGGGCAGCAGTGGCCTACTGGTTAACGCTTCGGACTTATAACCGGAGGGTTGCTGGTTCAAACCCCGACCAGTAGGCACGGCTTGAGCAAGGCACCTAACCCCTCACTGCTCCCCGAGCGCCGCTGTTGTTGCAGGCAGCTCACTGCGCCGAGATTAGTGTGTGCTTCACCTCACTGTGTGTTCACTGTGTGCTACTTATACACACACACACATACACACACACAAACATACAGGTGTTTTAGTGAAGTCACAGTGGTCTTTGGAGAGGCACAAGCATATCCCTCCAATCAGGTGGCATCACTGTCTGGGGTAGAGTGTGTTGTAGCCTACTGATCAGGCTTTAGGAGAGCTATAAAAGGAATCAAAAGCCCCTAAAAATTAAAGCACCCCCACGGCAATGTAATAAAAAGGAGTATGAAATCCCATTAAGAGTATAAAAGGTATGGAGCAGATCAAACACAAAGGGAAAACTCTAACATGTCTCAATTCAGGGATGCCTACCAAACCTTTTGCCAACATTTAAGTATAGGCTGTCAAAGAACAAACAAAACATTGAGTACATAGATAGGCCTACATATTGGTGTCCATTCCATGGCTCAAGAGCTTCAGATACAGAGCCAGCACCATAAAGCTGATGAATAAGGTTACAGTAGGCTACACATTAGCCTTTGCACTTGTGAAGCGATCTGGTGGTGACTTTGTGGTATATGATGAGAGTTAAATAATAGTGACGCTTTCTTCTTTCTACAGTGGATCAATAAAGTATGAAATCGAAATGTCTGACATATTGTAATATAGTTGATGAATTAGCCTTTTAATTTAAATGATTCCTGTGATAATTCTATTTGGAATGTCGCTAGGCCTATTTAAATATTTAGGCTAAAATAGCAGTACAGAATTCTTGATCCTTCCTTAATCATTATATTTATGTAATCTAATGTAGGCCTACTATATTATGGTTTATTTAATAGCTTAACATATTCAAGTTAAAGAACAATCTTGAGGATTTTTAACATCCACATCATAGGCTACTGTAGGCTATATTTAGACGTAATGTTTTCTATGGAATGCAAGTACAAAATACTTATTTGTGTTGTGGTGTTGTGCTAGGGCCCACACATCGACTTTATTCTTGGGATAGGATTGCCTTTTCCTTCTGTCACGATTTTGTCATCCAATCATTCTTCAACACTAGGTAACCACCTTCCGGAGGCAATCCAATCATATTTTAGTACAGAGACCAGTTTTGGTGTTTGCGCACTCCCAGTTCTCAAGACGGGAGTGTTTGAGACTGTCCCTCATCCAATGACGACGTGTTTCTCTCACTACGTTACTCGCTCCTGACGAGCGACCCCGTGAGTGTATCTTAGGCCGCTGCCGTCTGATCAAATTCAGTGTGTGCCTCACGTCGAGCGGTTCGAATAGGCCTACGTTCAATCACACGTAGCGACTGAGCTGCAAACAAGAGGCGCTCTGTGCAGTAGAAACGGATGGGCAACGAGTAACCAGCAAATAATCCCTGAAGCATTCTCAAACACGGCAAGAAACTCTGTAAGTAACCCCATTGATGTGTTTTGTTCTACAGGTATATTTTTAGAAATAGGTTATTTTGCTGTCGTTCCGTTTGTGTTTATGCAATATTTACTCGCACCCAAACTAACCGTTTAGTGAAATTAAAGGCTATGGAAACTAAGAAGTCCTCAATACGCACAGCGGTCTCAACTCGATGAGTATTTCTATTTGTGTCCGTGTTTTCGAGCAGCTACAAAACATTGTTTCTTAAGCTGTCAGCGCTCTGTTGCATAGCACGCCACTCAATTGAATAAAAAAGCCTTAGGTCGGTCGGCTACCGCATGAGTGTAGCAACTCTTTTCCTCCTGAAAGAGATACATTATGTTGTAGACGTTCCGGGGGAGTACGACACACTTCGTTGTCATAATGCAGAGTCCATGCGAGTCCCACGAACGAGCTGTTTGGCTAAGCTAAACGATTCGCTAGGTTAGCTGCAATGAAAGGACGTGGTTTATGCTACCATAACAGTGAAGCATAGCAGGCTGTAGTCTAGATTGGGAGAATAGAATGCGACAATTCTTTCATTGACTATGCTACCATCGGTTTCTACCTCCTCTGTAACGCAGCGTCTGTCTAATCGTAATGTGTATTTTACATCGCTTAGTTTGGTTTCGCATCACTATGTTATGTGTTGGGGACAAGTTGTCAGTCAGACCATCTGTGCAGGACAACTTGATTATTTCCCGCTTTCCTCTATGTCTTACTACAGCACTGAGGCACTACGAGAATATAGCAAGCAAAACATGTTTCCATTGATGGTAAATTAACCCAGTAAATATCCTGAATAGATATTTGGGTAGGCTACTAAAGCCTGGCAGCAGAAACCGAAAGTTATTTATATATGTTAGACTCCCTTTATAAACAAAGTTTAAATATCCTCAGGGCCTTACGGTAATCTATTTCCTCTTAGCCCTAATAAATGGACGGTCTATTGCCTTTTACAGAAACACTTGACTTAACTTAATGACATCTGTTTTCTGTGTGTTTTGGCAATATCCTCTATGGGGCGACTATGCATCCCAGTGAACAGTGTTTGCTCTGCACTGCATAGCCTACATTGTCAGCCAGAATGTAATGCACCTGGCTTTCATTCCAATTGTGGTGAGTTAAATTAAAGGATGGAGTTGTTGGAAGTCAAATTACCCTCGTGCCCTCCAGCATCTGACCAGAAGCCCATGTTTTAACCATTGGAAGCTAAATGCCAGCCAACATTGACTGTGGGCCTAGATGTTGTTGATTCTAACTCCTTGTGACTGTTGGTAGGCTAAATGATGAGGGACACTATCTGATGTCACATCATATGTTGAACATGTTTTTGTTGTTGACATTTGTCTTTATTGTGGATTGCAAGCAGAGACAAATAAATTCTCTTGAATTTGCTAGATACATTATATGGACAACAGTATTGGGATACTTACTGTAACCACTTAGAAATTAATTTGTGTCTTTCATTCAGACGCATTGCCGCAGTTGTATAAAATCAATATTTCAAAACATTTGTGAAAGAATGGGTCGTTCTGAAGCGTTCAGTGAATTGAAGCAAGGTACTGTCATAGTATGCACAAAGCAAGGTCCATAAAGATGTAGTTGAGTGAGTTTAGAAGAACTTGACTAGACAGAACCCTGACCTCAACCCCATCAAGCAAGGGAATGAACTATCAGGCCTAGTCCAACATCAGTACCTGACCTCACAGATGTTTTCCTGGATGAATGACACACTTCACAATCGCCACTCAGTACTATGGGCTCCATATATATTCCTGCTTTTTTGACCTTTGCCAATCACATCTCTGCTTTTTGACCGATAATAAGACCTTTAGGCAGAGACTGATGTTTATCTGTTATGTTGCTTACATTTTGAACTAGCTAAATGGTAGCAAACTGGCACGTTCAGATATAGTGCTATTAAAGGCTGAAAGACTTGAAAGTGTTTTTTTTTTTTTAATTAAATTATTTTTATTTCTCTGCCAGTAAAGGGTATAATTAACAAAACAAACAAAGAAATAAAAAAACTATCAATATCAGCATCGGTTATTGGCCAAATATTTGTTTTAAACATCAATGTTGATATGAGGGCTGCTCAATTATCGCAATTGCAATATGAACCAATGCAATTACCTAATTGTAAAAGCTACAAATAATCGTGCACAATTCATTTTGTCACATTTATGACTTGGTGTGCCACTTCTGGTTGGTGGGTGTGTGTAGTTTGTGAGGGGCACAACAATTCTGATTGGTGAGCTTCACAGTCGGTGGGGGTGCTGTGCTTTTTGTGCACAGGGTGTGCTCACCAATCAGGAGTGGCACAAATTATACAGACATTTGGAATATTGAACTGAATCAGTTCATTGACATTCAGAAATCATATTGCAAATCACAATATCTGTAAGAAAAAGCACTATTAGATATTTTCCCCAAATCATGCAGCCCTAATTGATATTGGCCTAGAATTTCCCAATCAGTGCATCCCTAGATGTTATAAAAGTTCCTGTAGGTGTAAATACCAGTGTAAATACCAGTTGTCCCAATATTTTTGTCCATATAGTGTACCTTGCATGAGAAATGCCACCACAAGGTGAATTATTTTGCCTAGTTTGACTTTGATTGCATACCCAGTTATTACATGAACCTATTCTAGAATTGTGTGTATCTGTGTTTTTGGCTGGAGAAAATTGAACAAACATATTTGCCAAATTGCCAACTCACAAAAGTTAGACCTATTCAGTTGGTTCACTAATTCGTCCTATGTGAGGCTCATGCTTGCATGACCTGGGACACATCTCTTATCATCATGGGGCAGTTAATTGCTAGGCAAGTTGGAGCCTTTAGCCTTGTTGCTGTTGGGCATCGCTGTAGCGAGAGTTGTGTTGGCTGTGTGTGGACAGAACAAACCCTTGCAGTTCTGCTTTTGGTGCTGTGCATTTCAGCACATTAAAGGAGAATTCAGGCGATTTTTCACATAGATCTGTTTCTCAAGATCACCTAGTACTGTCAGTATGGAAAAAAAACCCTGAAAACAATTGGTTCTACCAAGCTTGAGTTGCTGCAGCCAACATCTGGAGATTACAGTGATACTGTACACTCAAGAGGCATATTCATGAGCCCCCATGTTCATGCCCCCAGAGTGTAGCACTTTGGATGCTAGGCTGCTGTGATCAGAGGGTTTCCTAAGTTACATTTACATTACCGATATAAGATTTAAACTACTTATCTAATTTTTACATTATTGTTAGGTTTTTACATACTGTACACTACATATTATGATAACACCTTCGATGACCACAGGAGCACTGCATACTGCAGCCTTGGCTCTACAACACATCCCATCTACTCTGCTGCATTATCCTGACTCCACTTTTAGACTGTTGAAAGGCAGTTTGACCCGGCAGTCAGTATTTGTCCAGTGCATGCTACCAGCACTAATGTTATTGCACTTGTCTGCAGGGAAATTCTAAATGCAAAGAGTGGCAGTTGAGGGCTCTTGTTAATGTATGGTATGATGCACAGAAATAATGATGGCGCAAGAAGAGCAGTTAGCAGCATTCTGTTAATAAACCGCCGTTGGAGACTAGCCCATGTGTGTCCCACTGCAGGAGCGTTTCGTTTTGGCTTATCTTTACTCCTTGAACTGTACCCTGAAAATATGATCTTTCGAAATATTTCAAGGCGATTGAAGTTTGGTGGATTTGGAAAGCCAAAACACAGAATCTCGGCGGAAATGCCTCTGGACCCAGAAGAAAAAGAAATATGAATCACCTCTCTCATATTTGAACTTTTTCTGTGATAAATTAATGATAACATTCAGTGGCTTGCAAAAGTATAAAAACCAAGTAATTTTTTGGTTTACAAAACCCACACATTTTCCCATTCAGTATTTTCATAGAGGAACACTGAGGCTGTAGCATATTTTTGAAGGCTAAATAAGTTATTTGTCTTAATATTAAAATTTATACAAAAACAAAGAATTCCTTTTGCATAAGTATTCATCCACTTACCCTGATTTCTTGGTGGAAAACTGCTTTGCTGCAATAACAGCAATGAGTGAGACAGCATCAGATTTCTCTTGATGGGATTTCAACAGAACATCTAGGTTGATGGATTGACGGTGCTGGACTGTAGCACCATGCAGATTCTCGCTAGGATTGTGATCAGGGATTTGACTTGGCCATTCTAGAATATCCATGTTACTGCTTTACACTGCTGTTGGTAGGTAATCCCTTCCAAGTCTCAACAAACAACAACAGGTTTTCTCATTATGTTGCATAGAATTTATATCAGTTCATGCTTCTTTTAATTCTAAACATAATGTCTAGTTCCAGCAGACAAAAATATCCCCACAGCATGATGTTCTAGGGATGGGGGTCTCTTTAGACATTGGCAGGCCAGAGCATTGTGGATTGGTCAAAAGCTCTGTTCTGGTCTCATGACCATAAAAAGCTTTCCCCCAAATCTAAAGATATTTCTGTACTTGCTTTAAAGTGGATCTTTCTAAAATAATGACTTATTGTGGGCTCCTATAAGACCCTTTCAAGAGAGTTCCATTATCAGCATCATAGTTGGCCCCACAAGACTTCCGTTTTAACATTCCATATGTTATCTTAATGCAGAGGAAGTAGATTGGGGCCCAAATAGAACGTTCAAGCATTGTTTTTGTTTTTATTGATGAAAGGGTCTATACCTGCGCCCCAATCCCAGCTATTGCATTTTGTGGATTTCTTGGGGGATAATGGCTAGACTGTGGTAGCCTTCCCCACACGTTAATATCTTCCTTGGATGCTTTGTTGTGGGCACATTGTTGTGATGCTCAATTGGTATTAAAGCACATGTGTTCTTTTCTTCCTTCCCTTCAAGCATTTGCATCACCACACCTCTTTAGTCTTAATTATCAGTTATTTCACAACCTGACTGTGGACCTCTAGACAGGGTCATTTGTATCCAGAAAGAGACATCTTCATTAGCCTGGTTACATTTGCACAGTGCGACCATCGGTTTCCTGAAGGTTGAATATTGGTACTGTGCCCTCTGCACTGTATCCAAGTGTAGATCCCTGTGATCCCCCATGACCTGGTTGGTTTCATAGTCGAGAGCTTGGGTTTAGTTCTGCAGATATCACTTTCCATTTTTTCTATGTTCATGTGAATTTAAAGTATTTGATTAAAACTGTAAAATGAAAATCATCTGTATATGGATTATCACTGAATAGTACTGTATTCACAACATTTGAAGCATTTGTAAACATTCCTTTGGTTGTGCTACCAAAAAAGGGAAAAGTCAACAGTTTTGCTCTCTTAGGTCACCACATGATATATGATTAAGCTGCAGTCATCTCATTACATGTCTCCAAAATGGGATAATTCACAAAAACAGCCCAAACACTCTTACCCTCAGTCGCATGCTGTGGTGAGCAGCAAAAGCATGACTCAAACTTGGATTTAATGCTGCGAGTAACTTTTAAGAGTAGACCTATTGGACTGGAAGTATTGGCCTTTCGTTAGGTCTCTGGTGGGAGAGAGAGTGAGCGCGGGGCAGAGGAGGCGAGTGGGGGTGGCTGGCTGACTAATTGGGTGGCACTGTAGCCCCAGGAGGTGTAGATGGAGGGGGGGAGGTGTTCAGTCGTGGGCTGGCTGATGGCACTAAAACCCAGCAGGCCTGAGACACACTGTACCCCCCCCCCCCCCCCCCCCAAAGGCCAAATCCGAGCTCCCCCGGCTCCCTGTCACAAAGTGTATCCCACTTGGGACCCTCAGGTCACAGCCATTACTCACGCCGGGTCTATTTGTATGTTGAGACTTCTGTTGCATAATTCCTTTTTGGGACAAGTGGAAAAAAGCAAGTAATTGCTCCAAATAAATCAGTCTGGCCATGGGGCTCGGTAGTGGTGGTGGTGGGAGAAGCATTTGGGCCGCTCCTGACATGGATTTTGTAACCTGTTTCATAACCTCCTAACATGCTGACGATGGACCCAGAGCGAAATGTAAAATGGGCTAACGCACATGACAAGGCTCGTCACCGTCAAGTATGCCGATGACATCATGACTCAACTGTGCCGGAGTGAGGGGGTCGCAATATGGACACCCTTCTGTCCTGCTTCTGCAATCGACCCTGCAGCAAAGTTGGTGGCTCACTCCAGGTTCATTTCAGTGGTTTTCATCTGACGCCGGTGTCGTTCTGAGAATTTTTCTGTGACATTCATGTGACTATGTCTTTAAATGCGATGATTGCCTGGACGTTCTCTTAATTAGAGAGCTCTGGCACTTACTGCACATGATTATGGTGTTGGTATTTGAGTAACGAAGAAGCACTATTGTGGTTTCTCTTTGCACCTTGTTGGGATGACAGTCAGTCATTTGAAGACTTAATCCGGATTTTACACACAGTCTTTTCATCAGAATGGTGTATGTGTTTGTGTAGGTGTGTGATGTTAATCTTCACTAGCCTCACAATTTAAAGGGTAACAATAAATAATTACATTGTTTACATTTATTACAATTTAATACACATGTTGTAGCCTAACACCATAATGTATTACATGTATTAATGTAAATACAACATCTGTACAAATGTTAAGTGTTGTCCCATGACAACATATAACATGTTGAAAAAATATATTTTTCCATTGTCACCATTGGGCCATGAGCACCCTAGCTCTTGATAATGATCATCCATACCAGTAAATAGAAATGCATGTATAGACCTATCTGTTTTAAACGGGTGATGTATAGAACCTGTGGCCCATATTTGGCTAATATGACACTGCATGAACTGGTACTAGCTAGTTACAAGCATTAAGCTTTGGATGTTTGGATGACAGTTTCGTTTGTTTGGATGGCAAAGCTGATTTGTGTTTGGCATGCTCTTGCGATGCAATGATTATTTCCCACAGCCCAAGTGTGCATGCATGTGTTCATGTAATTTCCCTTAGTTTAGTCCCATCAGTATTCATGTTTTACCGTCAGGGCCCCTATCGTACCACGGGAGTGTTATCGGGTTTGATGTTAACTTGCTTATAATTCTAAAGGCTTTAATGAACCGAGACAAGTCCAGTCCTTTTGCAGTTGGCAAAGGATATGCAAACAAGTGTTGTGTTTTTGTTTTTGAACTCAGGAAGACACTGATATTTGCTCAGAGCAAATGGATGACTGGCTTCGAAAAGTGCACCCCCTCACATCTCCAACTCTCGCCCTCCCTCACCCAATGCCTGAGGCCTCTCCCACTGCATAGGTCTTCAAAGATGTGCATAAATGTTCTTTGCCACGAGGGCTCTGAGTGGATGACGTCTCACCGCATTGCTAAATGATGCAGGTCAGTAGCTAGTCACTGTGACAAATGCGTGCTGACGGCTGGATCTGCTGAGCGGCGAGCGCGGTGAGTGGGCGACCACTGGCATCATCTCCAGCAGATGGCGCTGTCTGTGGAGACACCCTCGTGGCTCTTGTTGCCCCATTGGACAGGTCTGACCGCCGCTAACCACACAAGGCCCCCCCCCCCCCCCAGTTCTTGATGCTCTCTGCTGAGCTAACCGTGGTCCTCCTGTATTTCTCTGTCTATGGTCAGCAAGACCTAGAGTTTCTGTCTGCCAGATCATGGAGGGACCTTCTGCGGCCGGAGTCTTTTGTTTTGGCAAGTCACTACATGCTGCAGCTAGTGAGTGTGAACAGCACACCTCCCTGCTTTCTCTGGAGGTGCCGTACCCTGGACTCCACGTATTTCAGTGAATGCCAAACCTTCCTAGACACATTTCCAGGGTGTCTTTGTGCATGGTGTCTCTTTTGAGAGGAAGCAGCAGGCCTTGTACACCAACTCAATGTCAGGTCTGACAGCATGCCATGCATTAACCCATGCAGTAATTTAGGAGCACTCACTCTGAAGTAACGTCTTGTGTCAGGCAAAGTCCACCTCCAGATTTTAAAAGCACTAGCATGCCCTCACCTTTGAGTACACCCCTGACGCAGTGCACTCATCACATGTATGTCATATGTCATGTCATGCATCAACAAGAGCCTTATAAAATATGGATGTACCGTGCAGCTCTGAAAACATACTGTTCATGTCTCGGAGGCTGTGCTGCCTCCCCAAAGTCCACCTCACCCCACCCCACTGCATTAGGCTCGGGCTTAATGGCATGTCCCCTGTGTGCCAGTCCCACATGGCACACGCACACCATGTTCCCCTTTTTTTGGGGCCAGACCTGTACCACTCTGCCTGAATCGCACTTGACTGTGTCTGTCCGTGGGACAAAACAGCATTAATGACGGCGTCTGGATGGGCAAATGGAACGGGCCTTTCTCATGAATGATGCAGGGGCACATTTTCGAGTGTCTGAAAGGCTAAGTGGCTGGGAAATGGGTTAAAATGTGTGTTTGTTTTCAGGATTGCGGATTGGCGATTGTATAACGAGGCTTGCTGCAGATGTCTTTCGTAATGTTTTCACCTAAGCAGCTCTCGAGCTTGTGACCCAGTCTTGTATTATATCCCACAAGAAGCTGCCATAATGCACACAGACGGACATAGAGGGATTTTGGACATTGGGGATGCTCGTTATAAAACTTTTTTCGTTCCTAGTTTCCGTTTCATTTGATAATTTGACATGCTTTTCAAACTAATAATGTTAAAGGCTTTATTAGCTGCACTTTATTAACTGCTCTAGTCTTTCATTATTATTCTGCCTTACTCTCACAGTGTACTAGTGCGTACACACACACACACACGCATCCATGCATGCTTACTCACTGAATGCTGGCCATCCTGTTCTTCATTGCACACGTTGAAGGCACCGGAGGCTGCACTAGCATCTGGGGTTTTTTTTTATTGCGCTCCTCAGCGATTGGCTGATTGCAGATTCCCTGGGAGCCATTGTTCTGTTGAAGCCAGGAAGGCCATCTGCTCCTGCCTCGTCTGTCTTTTTACAAGCTGGCTGCTCACTGGCCCCGGTACTGTCCATCCATCCAGACCTCTTCCCATCTCCCACTGCTGCGTCTGATGGGTTTCGAGTGCTATCTCTGATGTGAGTGCCGTAGCTCACGTTCTCGTGTCAGCACCAGGCACTGCTCTAGGAACGACCCACCCTGTGTCAGCATCCCATATCTACACACCTCCGACACAACTGTTCAAGGTCCATTGGTCGATCGGTTACAAATGGAGAGATGGAAGTAGACTCAGCCTAAGAGTGGGTCTTGTCGTGGAGCATGGCCTATTAATAGTGATATACCAGCGTGTGGGTGAGAGGCTCCTATAACGTGAGGATGCAAAAAAAAAGTCATGAATAGAAATCGACTGGCAGATATATCTGATTTGTGAGCGCATGTGCGTCGTGTTTGGAAAGCGATAGTCTCGCTGTAGTAAATCTCTGTGTGTAGGACACTTTGCTTCTTAGCCTGCTGCAATGGTGGTGGGAATTAGGGTTATGGATAAATTGGAGGTGAGCACAGGTCACGTGGGCAACCAGGCTTTTGATCAATAAACCCTTTTTCAAGGCAGATCAAACGCTGGATTGTGAAGGCTGTGTTGCGTGGGTCGATGGAGGCCCATGTTTCCTGGCTGCCCTTTGAACACCGCAGCATTCTAATTGTACTTAGATTTCTTGGCCGGTTGCTGCTGGATATCCGCAATCTACGCAATAAAATGCATGGTTGGTTAACCCAGGGAATCCATGAGTTAATGCAAATATGTATACAACTCTGGTCAACGAACCAGTGACAACGGCACTGCTTTGAAGCCTGGAGCGCCAATCAAACCCATTCATCCCCATTCTCCTTATTCGTAAGATCTGAACACATTTTTCTATGCATACCGGAAATAGACCTTGCATTGAGAACAAGAATAGTTTTTTTTTTTTTTTTATTACCCAGAGCTTGTTTGAGAGCCCGCAGTGTCTTATTAACAAGGGTACACCTTTAGTTATTAATGATTTAAAGATAGTATAGTTATTAAAATGGAATACTTGGTGAAATTGAACACAAAACAGAAAATGCATTAGAGCACTATACTGTAACTGCCATGAGTCTTCATATCTTCTGTGGCGATGAGGCCTTATATGACTGTATACTGTTCTGATAAAGAGGATGTAGTGCTACGTAGTTGGCATCCTTCTGTTGGGACACCTGGGCAGGAGTGCTGCTGACACCTTGCAGCCCTGATTAATAAAGATCAGAGATATGGGAGTTAGGTGCGCTTGGAAGTCAGACAGAATAAGGGGAAGAGTAATGAAATAATGTTTGAAGTAAAAAAAAAAAAAAAAGATGGCATGCTAACCACTCAGCCCGGCAGGTGCAGGCTGGTTTGTGGGGCATATGTGCGCTTTGTTCACTCAATGGGAACATTTTAATTTGACTGAGCAGTGTTTTTCTGAAAACACAGCTCTGATCTGTTACCCCGGAGTGCCGCAGGTAATATGGGTCGTTGCTCATCTATTATATCTTTTTTTAATGTGACATAGAAATTTCAGGGTTGAAAAAAAATATTCAACTGAGATTGCTATCAGGCAATCAAAACATTCAACTTGTATCAGGATACAGGGATACAGCCTGTGGTTTCACTATTCAAGGTACAGCTAAACTTACAGTGGGATGGCCATCAAGAGACTCCGTATTAAAACAGTATTGCTCTTAAATGAGTGCTTTCAATCCAAGCAGTTCTGAGTAGACCATCTCCTAAACTAAATGGATTCTGGATCCTGTACATTAAGAAACATTAAACCTCCATGGTAGAAATGTGCCCTGCATTCTAAACGTGCTGCTCCCCACGTTAGCATCTGAGGTGGAACAGCATGAGGTTAATGATCAGAGGCAACCTCTTCAAGAGCTTTCACCATGGAACCCTTTCATGTAGCTGTTGTTTTATTTCCCCATCAGTCGTGAAACGGTGAGAGGATGCAGTCCTCGTCTGCTGACGGGGTGACCATTTAATTGAAATGGAAAACATTGTCAGGCGAATGAGAAATGTTTCGCAGACAAGGCGAGGTTCCCCAATTGAACAGATTGTAGTTGTCCTCCGTGCCGACAATGCTGCGGTTCTAAATTTAGTGCTGAGATGACTTCAGTGTTTTTGTTGCTGGGTTTTGTCAGCATGTCAGTCCTCCTCCTCCTCCTCCTCCTCCTCCTCCTCCCCCTCCTCACCCTCCTCCTCTTCCTCCTCACCCTCCTCCTCCACATCCACCCCGTCCCTGAAAAAGTCTCTTGTGAGCCCTGTGCAGTAGGAATGCGATGCAGTTTTGTTTTCTAGTTCACGTCAATCAACACTAAACCCAGGGCTGTAGTAGACTTTCATGCAGACAGCACAGATTTTTTATTTTTGCACACCACCATCTGTGAATATTTCATACAAACTCATTGGCATTTTTTAAGGTCAGAATTACTGCGATGTCATCTTGAGTGTTAGTCTTGGGGAATGCATATTCACAGGAGGTGAGTGACATAAAATAAGTATGACATCTCATCTGAAAATAGTGGCACAAATTTGACAATAAAAAACGTAGCCACAAAAAAGATGCTTTTTGCCTCTTCCTCTCATCTGAAACCTGTCACTTTTGAGTTGGGATTATATGCTTACGATGTTGTTAGATGTTCCAGAGTCGATAGAGCACGGTTGGCAATGTGACGTGTGCAGTGGGCTCTATCTTCAAGAAAAATCGTGAGTTGTGAAGCAGTGTCACTTCTGATGAGGCAGATGAGGCAGATGTCACTGAAACGGCCGCGTCCTGATTCTCCGGTGGCTGGCGGTGATGTAAAATAAGACCACGGCATTGGTTTGGCACCCCCCACCCCTACCCTCACTGCCACCCCCACCTCACCCCAACACACACACACACACACACACACACCAGTCCCGCCTTTGGTGTGTTGTCTCCCAGACTCTCACCCTGGCCTGTGAGTGACAGCTTCAGCCATGAGCACCTCATGACTAGAGTTAGCTACCCCCTGCTTCCTGCCATCACCCAGGAACAGTGCTGAGGAGATATTTTTGTGAGAAACCGGCGGATGACGTGCTGTCTGTTTGATGTCTAAAATAGGAGTCCGATCAAATAACTCGAGGCGCAGATTAGTTTTTAGCACCTTCGACGTGGTGCTTGAAAAATGTGCTCTTTGTGGTGTTGCATGGTCTATAATGGGCTTCGTTGCCAGAGACTATCCTTATTTAGCCTCGGCGCTTATTGTAGGTTTTTGACCACATTTGTTTACTGCTGTCTAATAACTGCCTAGTGCTGCAGTAAACCCACGATGCCCAGTAATGGGTGAGAATGGGGCATGTTTTTGTGGCACTGATTGCTACCAGAGCCACCATTTTAAAATGCTTCTTTTTTTTTTTTAGCCCGGTCCCTCAGTCTCTGATCTCTTATTCTTTCTCTCTTTTTCTCTTTTTTTTTTTTTTGAAGGTACAAATCCTCTCTGAAAGTAAAGGGCATCTCTGGCTATTATGTCTGTCTTTTTCTCAAATCAGAGCGATCTTGCTGAACAAAGGGCACCTCACAAACATGGTTAGTGGTTTTAATGAAGTGACTGCAGTCCCCTCCATCTGAACCTTGTGACCTATATACTGGACGAGTCCTGGGCTTAAACAATAGGCAGGGAGTGGAGGGGAGTGCACTGATGCTTCCCTAATGACCTTCACAGCTCATCCCAGTCCTCTCTCTCTCACTTACTTTCTCTCTCTCACTCTCACTCTCACTCTCACTCTCACCACCCTTCCCTTCTCCTACTATCATGTAAAGGGGAGAAGCTTTAATGTCCTATATGGTTGGAAATCACATCCAGAACACGCCTGTTGCCAGCCCAGGATTTGAAAATGCTTGTGAGTGTGTCTGTCTTTCAGGTTGCCACCCTGCTTGTGTCTGGCCGTGTGCTTGCGCCTCTATGCTGTTCAATATTTACCATTTGTTTGGGATTAGTGAATCATGATCTGCTAAATTACTCCGCTTTTCATATCTGCTGCCACTCTTTGGAGGCTGCTGTTATTTTTTTTTTTCTTCTCCCCTGGCAGTCGTGGATCACCCCGACAGTTTCTTGATTCCCTCCAGTTTCATCTCACACAGCTTATTTTTAACCCACTCCGAGACCAAACGGCAGCTGAGCGCTTTGTTGCCTCGCCCGACGTGCAGAGGTAGACAAGGATACTTTGCACAACAATGGACGAATGTTCAGAATATGATTTCAAGAGGCCTTGAGCAAGTGTGTGTGTGTGTGTGTGTGGGGGGGGGGGGACTGGCTTTGTTATCAATCATTCAAGTTTGTCTTTTGCAACAGGAGAAGTTGTCTTTCCTGGTCCCACGTCTCTGGGTGTTGTTGCTGTTCATTTATCTAGGGGTGTCTGAATGCTAATTAGGATGCTGCTCTTTAGAGGCCTCCCAAAGCCAGGCAAAACATGCAAGCTACTCCGCTATCAGAGCAACAGAAGAAATGGTGCCTGAAGAGCGAGAGAGAGAGAGTGAGTGAGAGAGAACTTCAAGAGCAGGTGAAGGCACAGACATGCTCTCAGACTGCGAAAGCAAACCCTCATCGTACTGGAGCAGACTACTATTTATCTGATTGGCTTCTGGATTATTTTTAGTTTGTGCCACCACACAGTTTTCAAAGGTCAGTTCCGTGTGTGTGTGTGTGTGTGTGTGTGTGTGTGTGTGTGTGTGGACTCCTGCTTTGCTTTCACTTGACTTGATGCTGATCCTATCTGTCTGACCTTAGCAAGCAAAAGGGACCCGTCTGATTATCTTAACAACATCTGGACGCGTGGTGAGATTGATGAGTGCTGGAGGGCTGGCTTAGTAATTGCAGTGTAAACAAAGTGCTCCTGGTCTGCGCAGTGGGATGCAGTTCTGCAGGACCGAGGCGTCTGAGACCTCAGCCACACTGCTGAAGAGGTCAGCGATAGACGGGAGAGAGGCCACGCAGCTTCTGCCGTCTAAAGGCAAACATAAAAACACTCATCTGATCTTATCCTCCGCACTCGACTCAGTGTGAGGCTTTTTCTCCCCACCTGCCTTGCAGATGACACTCCTGCTTAATCGTGTGATCTTGCGTGGTGCTCCAGGTCGTCTCTTTCTCTCTCTCTTTCTCTCTCTCTCTCTCTCTCTCTCTCTCTCTTTCTCTTTCTCTTTCTCTCCTCCTCTCCTCCTCTCCTCCTCTCCTCCTCTCTTGTTCTCTATCTCTCTCTCTCCCACACACACACAAACACATGCACGCACGCACCCTGCCACCTTAATGTTTGCTCTTGATCTTTTTCACACTCTCATCCTTTTTCTCTTCCGTTTTCAATCACTTTCTCTCGGCCTGTCTCCTCGCTCACCTTGTGTCTGCGACTTGTTTTCTCCTTGAGTGTCCTCTGACACACGAGGCGTGTGAGGCGAGGCGAGGTGCGGCGCGGTGCGGGGCGCTGGTGTGCTGACGCAGGCATGGTCATCCTGCTCATGGCTGCGGCTCCCCCTGGGCCCTGAGATGAATGGTCCCTGCAGGAAGAGGAGACAGCGCCGCACTCAACTGCTCTCTTTTTTTTATTTTTTCTCTCTTGCTCTCCTTCTCGCTCTCTCTTTTTTTTTTTTCTCTCTCCTCATCCATCGCTCCCTTTCTCCTCCCTGTCACGATTAGTTCGCCCTCCATCGGTCCCCTGGCCACGGATAAATCTGTTTGTCGCTACGCCCGCTATTGGGGTTGTGGGGTGGCAGCCTTCGTCTGCACAGGGATAAAATCCACACTGATGTTCCTGAGCAGACATTCCTGCTTGGAGTTGAAATCTTTTGATGTTCTAATTACTTTGGAAGGTACCGGGCACAGAAGTGGAGTGGCTTTGCATGAGCCTGACTCAAAGAGGAACATAAGCATCCAGCTTTTCTAAAAGCATTCTGTGTGTGTGTGTGTGTGTGTGTGTGTGTGTGGCTCATGGAACAGAAGGGTCTGGTGCAGTAGAGTGGGCTCCCCACCCCTCACGTGTGAGTGGCTGTGACTAATAAAGAGCTCTGGGCGCTCAGGCCCTCGTTCAGGGGGTGGCCATTATTTGAGGGACAGAGTGCCTAGGATGGGGAATGAATTGGTCTGCTGCTCATGAAGGTTTTCCGTAGATACAAAGCGCCCTTTTGTTTTAAACAGGAACAGGCTGTCACCTAGGTTACTCATCAAGTGAAGCAGGAGAAAATCCACCGCAGTGATGATGATTATACATTTCTAATCAAATCATTTTAAAACAAGCCTGTAATTAAACCCACTAGAAATGTTCGCTTACACTTTAATAAACTGTAATGTGCTGTTGAGATGTGTACTCCAGCCTACAGTATTCAAAGCCCCCTTGATACTAAAATTGGTTGAGTATAATTGTTCTTGGAGAGAGGAGGCCTGTGAAGCATGGATTAAGGATGGCAAATATAAGCAGTAGTTGTCCTTTGCCAAGATACACTCTTTAAAGTTAATGCATTTTTGGCTGATGGGGGCTTTAGTTCCTTGGTTTCCCCCCCTCAGTCTGCTGTGCCAGGGAGAAGGCATTGCAACAAAGAAGCCAGAGTTAAAAATATGAACCCCTTTGATCTCTGTGACGGATACTCTGTGCTAATGCTGGTACTGTACTGTATCTTGTGGCCCGGTCCTCTCTGCAGGCTCTCCTCCTGGAGAACAGAACAGCGGCGCTCTGCATCGGGTCACCTGACCAGGGAGGGAGTGGGTGTTGGGAGTTGTGTGTCACTGTTCAAAGTAGCTGTTGGTGCAAGGCTTGATTGCATCCTGTTTTAGCAGTAGCCGAAACGGCAGAAGCTCAGCATCTTAAAAGCCTTTCCCCCTGTCTCCGCACCGAAGGCCCAGCTGGCGGAGTTGTGTAATGTTTGTGCTAATCAGTAATAATTTAACACGGGGGGGGCGAGTAAATAAGACAAATATGCCGAGACATTTCCAGGCTTGATTTGCAGAAACTAGCAGCGACATACTGCACCAAAAAAAAAAAAAAGAAACAAAATACCCTCCTCTTCCTTGCACCCCCACCTCCCCCCCCCCCTTCCTCGTTTAGCAAATGGAGAGCAAGTAGACGAGAGCCCGGGGCTGAGGCAGGGAGCGGTGTGGTGCAGGGCGGCGAGACGAGGCGCGCCCACAAAGAGACAGGGCCACAGCTGCCGCTGCTACAGCTCCATCGCCAGAGCTGGGCAACCACTCAGCCAAGGGTGCAACAGCAGGGACAAAATGGGCCCCTGTCTCCCCCTAAAAACACACACACAAACACACACACACATGCAGAATGAGTGCACTGGATGGAATGAGGAGTCCTACAGTCATGATGTGAAGCTGCTGAAGCTAGTCATGTGGGAGGAGATTTTTAGTGCTTTGTTTGCAGGATTGATGATTACTAAAGACTGTATGGACTTCCCGAATACAGTATGATACTGTTCTCTTGTGTAACGGTCATCACAGTTGCTAAGAGCTAACTTGTACGCCCTGTCTTTCTGCTTGCTCATATATTGAAAACTTTTGACACTGTAACCTGATTTCATAAGACAATCTGGGATCCCCGATCGAGTGCATATTGGCTTAGCTTTGAGGTATAAGCTGTGAAATTCCTTCATGCTGGCTGGCTCCAGGCCGTTGCTGGTAGAGCAGTGTTGCGTTGTGTGGCGTGGGCTTGGCGGACGGCGAACGCCTGTGCTCGGCACTGTTTGCTCCCGCTGTTGGGGCGTTTCGGCAGCTCAGTGTGGAGGCGCTGGCACAGTCGGACGTGATGGACAGGCCTCTTTATTTGCCCTACGCAGCAACACTAAACCCTGCTGGGCCTGCAGAATGCTAGCCACAGCAAATCAATGGCAATTTAGCTTTCTGCAAAGATCACAGTGACTGCACTGCCTGATGTCTACAGGCCTGTAGACCCCCCCCCCTTTTTTTCTATGTGTGTGTGTGTGTGTGTGTGTGTATGTATTTATCAGATGTATTGTCACCATAATAACCCCTCTGAGCCTGTGTCACATTTGGTTAAGTAAGCGTATGCTCGTATCAAGCCCGCCGTTCCCTCCCCTCATGGGCTGACGCCTACATAGGAAGCAGTGGCACGTCCCTAGTTGTTTCACTCAGATGATGAAGACCTTATTTCTCTCTGCTGCTTAACCACTCACATAATACTACTATTCAGCTTGCTCTTCTCCAGAAAATGGCTGCAGTTCTGGGTGAACAAAAATTAAGCGATGTTGCTTTTCTGGGTGAACGGCAAGAGTTAAAAGAAAGGCACATTGTCACATAAATAGCTTTAATTAAACAATTAGTCCTGAATTAAGCTCAATCCTCAAAAGAGTTGGAAGCAAGTCATCTTGTGCAAAATAAAGAATTAAATAAAAATGGCAATTATAATTAATATGTAAATTTGCTTTCACAGTGCAAAATCTTCTCTTTTAAGCGTTAAGTCTTCAAATTTTGTTCCTCACAAGCTACAACTGAAACTTGTGTCAGTTCTATTTTGTGAAACTTCTGGCAGTTTCCAAAACCATATAAAAAGTTTGCAGTTTCATAGTCTTTTTTTTCTGCTGACTATGTTAACCAGTTAAATCAACCATAGGTTGTGTCTGTGTGTCTGTGTGTGTATCAGCTGTGATGGATTTCAAAGGCTCCATAATGGGTGGATCCATGTGGAAGATGGTGTGGGGGTGTATGTGGAGTCAAGAAAAATATTTTGCTGCTGTGTTCCATTTCTATGTCTGGGGAAATGCAGACGATAATGAACTAACCGCTACTGACCCACTGCCTTTATTTTAGTCTTTGTGGATGGTGTTTTATAAACAGTGCTGTTGTTGTGTTTGTCACTTGTCACATTAGAAATACATTTCGCTTTTTGGTTGCCCAGCTCTATTGCCAGATTGGTGAATGCCTTTAAGCAGGCACTGATGCAGAGCTGATGTCCTGCAAGGAGGCCTGCTGGGTGGAGCTGTGGATCGCCCTCCCCCTGATGACACGCGCTCTCCCTTTCTCACTGCTCCCAGTCAGCGGGTGACCAAACATGTTTAAGATGATGTCTGTATCTGGCTGGCTGTGAGGGGGAATGGAAGTGCGTGGGTGGGTATGCATGTGGCCATTCCAGCGAGTTACACGGGCCGTGGAAATATTTCTGCGGACAGGGCAGCCCTCCTCTGTGATCTTGGTGGCGGTGTGAAAAAGGCCCCACCATGGCAGGCAGGGGTCTGGTGAGAAGGGGGGGGGGGGGTTGGGGGGGGCGCGCTCGGCAGTAATTGTCAAATTGATCATCCCCAATCTCCTAACAGCATGTGGGGGCGAAGGAGAATCTCAAGCTGCAGCAGTCAGATGAATCTGATTTCCTCCGTTGATGTGCCCCCCCCCCCCCCCCCCCTCTCCAGAACATGGCGAGAGTGTGAATCCTGCTTCTCGCTTGTCAACAGCAGAAACGGACCGCGGGGCTCGGGGGACGGGACCGCGCTGCTGTGTTCTATGCTGAGTGACACGTCTGCTGTGCCGCTCGCCCCCCTGGAGGCTCTCCCAGTGGCCCCTGGCCTCCGCTTGGGTTCCGTTTTCCGTCTCCTCTGCGTGCGGTCGACAGGCTGACTCGCGGTCCAGTTGTGATGTCGGAGGGCTTCTTCTCTAAAAGCCGACGAGAGCCCTCTCTCTCTCTTTGCGCTCATCACCAGACCTGTTCCACAACGACGCCACGAGCCAGAAGGCCTCTGGGTGCTTTTACTCCGTGTCCAAACAAGCATGCGATGTTGGGGTATTTTTCTCCCCTCCGTCGCTGCGCCTCTGGATGTTTTGGCTGCCAGCGACGCTGGTTAGTCTGGTCCAAATGTCCTCTCGTCGCTTTGTTTAGGACCCAGAACTGTGGAAGGCAGGAGCGAGTTGTAAGCCTCACTATTCGCGTGACTAGTGCCTGGCATTTGTACCCAAAGAGTCGGGTCGAATTAAAAAAAAAAACGATACATCATCGCTCCCACGTACGCACCCCCCGGCCTCGCCGTGTGCACTCTCGCCAAACAAGTGAACATGCATTGTTCAGTCATTAACGGAACTTAATTTTTTTCCCTTCAAACCACGCATTTGCAAACAGTTTGCCTTTCATTTTACCTTCAGTTCAGCGCATGCCTTCCATTGGCCAACAAAAGCAGTGATGTCGGAGTTCCTCACCCCATCAACCCCCACCCTGGTCAGATGCTGAGTGACTTCTTCAGACGCCCCAGACCATATCCTACCCTTCTGGCCTGCAGCTGGAGTCTAGTCATCCTGCCGCTTGGCTAACCTGCCACGCTGCTCTCTGCCGTCTTCGTCTCTGCTCTGCCGCATGTCACTCCTGCCTGAGCAAGGCCTTCGCTCATTATTAACGGACTCCCGACTTGTTGCCTGACTGAAAGCAATTTAAATTAAACTGATTATTGTTTTTACCCCCCCCCCTGAGGTATTCACGCCGCCACTTACGACATCCTCGACAGGAAGGGGCGGGGCGGAGAGGTGTACGCTCTGTGACGAGACAAAGAATTATCCTTCACAAAAAACCAAGACGTCTTCTAATGGGATTTGGCATCTGATTACGGCCATATTTGGACATAGCCCGCATAATTCGCATCAAGTCTTGACTTGAGATTGAACCTGTGATGTGAGCATGACCTTGCTCTCCTCCTTCACTGTATGAGTCACCGTGATGCCGGAAGAGGACAGCGGAGGACATGGCTCCATGAGCGAGTCTTGCTGACAAACATGTCTACAAACAAGAGCCAGAGCATTCTTGTTCCCACTCTCTCAACTGAGTCACCTATGGGGTTGGCATTGGAACAATGAACAGGCATCATGTCTGTTATTGTTCTGGGCGAGGATGGCTGTGTTTTGAATGGCTATACATAGTATTTAATATGATCGTTTAGGTGGTGGTGTAGTGCTTCTTTCTGCCCTCTAGTCGAGGTCTGGATCTTCATTATGTGGTCAGTTGTGTAGTGAGTTCCATGCCCTTACCCTTCATAATTCCATCCTTTGCTTGGTAAAGGCAAATGTTGGGCAGAAGGGACCTATTGTACACACTATGGTCTCTCTCTCACACACACACACACACACACACACACACACACACACACACACACACACACACACACACACACCCTCTATTACTCTCCATCATTCATCGGCCCATGAGGCATCCCACTCCACTCAGCCTCATCTCTCCGTCTAGCAGCTGGAGATTATGGGTGTAAACAGAGGAAGCTCTGGAAGCCATAAAAGTGGGCCTCAGTAGAAGAGTGGGAGTTGCCCCCCCCCCCCCCCCCCCCCCCCCCCCCTCGCTGCACTCCCAGCCCGCTGCTGGAGCTCATAAAAGCCCCTGATTAAAAAGGGTTCCAGCAGAGCCATCGTGGCGGTTCCACTGCTGCAATGTGGTATGCTGCAGAACAGGGTCAGGAGGCCCACTGGACCTTACTTCTGACTTTTGGCGGCCAACATTTCAGAGCCTCTACCGACTTTTGGCAAACGCCTTACAGACTCCATTTTCCCCTCTCCTTGTGATGAGACGTTTGTTTGTTTGTGTTTTATTATGAACTAAAGAGAAGCAAATATATGAAGATAAATATTTAGTCTGAAACTGAAACAACATAGATGCGTGTACTGAAAAACCAGCGCTGTGTGTGTGTGGTTGTGAGAGGAACTCTGGTATTGATCTTTTGTTTCTCTCTCCCGTCATGGTCATTCTGGGCACCCTCTGTAGGAGTAAACAGGACCTTGTGAACAGGTGGCTGGTTGTGGTGAGTATTCCCCCGTGTGCCTCTGAGCCTTTTCACTCGCCTGATTGTTTGGTCTGCTGTGGAGGACACGCCTCCTGTTGTCTGGACCACAAATGGCGCGCGGAGGCTGAGTGAGTCGTCTGGGCCGGCATCTCTCCGCAGGTCCCTCTCTGCTCTCCGCTGATGGCCGGCCTGCCGCTGATGAAGGATGCTTTGGCCAATTAGCCAGCCAATGAGCTGAGACTGGCCGTGCCACTTCATGCCCAGACGCTCTCTTTTCATCAGAGTGTGGATCTACTTAAGCGGCTGTCTCACACACACACACACACTCACACACACACACTCACACTCACACCCAGTGGCTAATGTGGAGTGCCTTGATTGATTGCCTCGTGATGCCTGTTTGTCACCCGTCATTGCTAACTGACGTTTTAGCGTTTTGATTTTGATGCCAATAAATGACTTTCTCCCTCCATCTCCCCTGCTGACTTGTTTCCCTCTTCTCACTTTTCTTCTGTTCTGTCATTCTTTTACTCTCTTTCTCACTTTCTCTCTCTTTCTTTCTCTCTCCTCCCAAATTCTCTTTCTCACTTTCTCTCTCTCTCTCTCTCTCTCTCTCTCTCTCTCTCTCTCTCTCTCTCTCTCTCCTCCCAAATTGTTTACTTGGGGAAGCTAGGCCTGGGAGTACTTCTTCTGGTCCTTTGATGTGCTGTGATCTGGAGAGGATGGAAATGGGCACTGACCTTTGACCTGTGCTGTGCTCAGCATGCCTGTCTGGCCTGTCCCGACTCCCTCGTCTCTGGCTCGGGCTTTTGATGGCCAGCAGATAGTGATCTGGACGCGCAGCCCCCTGCCAGTCTGCCATGGCTCTGACCAATAACCTTAGTGGTGAGCGCAGTGTAGAGCTGCACGATTTGGGGAAAATATCTAGTTGCAATGACATATATTGCGATTACGATTTGATATGATTTTTGAACGTGAATGATCTGATTCAGTTGAATATTCCAAATGTCTCTTTATTTGGTGAGCACGGCCAGTGCACAAGAAGCACAGCACCCCTGACTGACTGTGAAGCTCACCAATCAGAATTTCTGTGCCCGGCACGCACTACGCACCAGAACTGGCACAGTCAAGGAGGTGACATGAATATGAAAGTCGTAAATGTGACAGAATTAACTGTGCACGATTATTTGAATTTGTTTTTGTGGTTAGGTAATAGCATTGGTTCATATTGCGATTGCCATAATCGTGCAGCCCTAGCGCAGTGGCCACTCCCTTAGACCATCTTCTCTTTTCTGGCCGTCTCTTCCTCTGATGTCATCTGTTAGACTGACTCACATCCTGCTGCTGTGCTCCACTCAGCACTCTGCCCAGTTAGCCTACATGCAGTATGAGACAGTTGCGCCAGGAAGAATTATTTTTGTGGAAAATGGAGGGTCTCTCTCTCTCTCTCCTCTCTCTCTCTCGCCATACAGTATGCCCCATCCCCCCCTTCACATCTGCGCAGTGTGCACTGTGCTGTCAACTTCTCCTCGTGCCCAGTGAGCTGCGCTAACAGGCCGGTCCCCACTGGACATCCAGCGGCGGCACCTCACTTACAGTGTGTGTCCTATATTCCCCACTAAAGCCATGAGCCAATCCGGAGGGGCGTGGGTGGGGATGGACTGCTCATAGAGTCATGCAGGCTGCTTACATTCCCATCTATTTTTCATCTGTCTATAGATTTCATCCTGCAGTTGGAACAGCTGTCGAAATAAGGCATATTTTCCCTTTCAGCGTACAGTGCATTGCATTGTATAAGGGCCGTAAAATATTAATCAAAAGGTCGACCCTCTTGTCTCTGGTTTCACAGCCATGGCAGATCGAGCACACTGGATCTCTATCTTTTGACCACGTTCTGCTCATCTCTCCTTGTGAGAGCAGGGGAAACAGGGCTGACCAAGTTGCAGTCACAAGCTCTTGTTTGCCTCCCTTAGCTTGCATCTCATTGCAAACGCCGCTGCTTGTTTGGCAGCACAAATGAACACAAGTTAAGCAGTGTAAATTATTCATGTTGCACAACATTTTTTTTCACATGAGACAGAGGAGGTTGCACAGTGCTGTGCTTTCTTAGATTATGAACATTGGCTGTGGTAATACAATGATCTTACAAATTGGCTGCAGAATGGGATGTTTATGCCATGCTGTGAGCTGTCCTCTGTTTGGACTTAATCAGGCTTGCCAGCCTCAGACAACCTTAGCCTTGAAGTCAAGCATGCCTTTTCAGCATGGATATGATGCTAAATTTTCAGGATCCTGACATCAGTGAGCATATTTAATCCATAATGGACTTTGTAAACCAAGTGCTTCATCCACGCACGCACGCACGCACGCACACAGGTGAGCTTTTCACGGTTATGCCTCTACTGTGGCATGGAGGTATAGAGTGCATACTATGCATGTCCGCCTTTTTAAGCTTCCCCTGCAGTAGTGTGGTTCTCTCAGTAAACTACACAGCAGAGACCCACTTCCTGCTCTGCTTAGTATTCAGAAAGCATGAAGATGTGAAGATGTTGCTGTAAGGAGAAAATCTCTGAATGCTTGCTGCCAGCAAAGTCTATTCCCATTTACTAATTGATATTAATTGATTTAATTGTGTGTGCGTGCATGCGTGTGTGTGTGTGGTGCTCTACCAGGGGCTTTCCTTGATTGGGAGTCTTAATTGCAGATTGAGTGGTCCTTTGCGTGTCAGCAGCCAGGCCTGAAATCATGCCTGAGCAGTGAGGAGCAGGCTCCAGCATTAACACTTACTGTGCAAGCGCATTAACAATAACTGTGCAAGTGTGATTTCCCTCGAGTTGTTGTTTCCATTGGTTGTTTGTTTTCCTTTCTGTTGACTTGAGGAGGCAGATTTAAGTATAGTTTAGTTTATTAAGTTCATTTTTTTACAGGGACCCTGTACAAAACAAATTAATCACATGCAGTGGAGCGATGCTGCTTTGTACCGAATTTAGCTACTAGCCAATTTCCTTCTGGAGTCCCAGGGTACAGTAGGTGTGAGATGCAATTGAAATCTTGAAACCTGACACGCCCACGCACATCTCTCTCTCTCTCTCTCTCTCTCTCTCTCTCTCTCTCTCTCTCTCTCTCTCTCTCTCTCTCTCTCTCTCTCTCTCTCTCTCTCTCTCTCTCTCTCTCTCTCTCAAAATATTAATGCTGACCTCTCGCTCGCTCTCTGTGTGTGTAGCCGCTTCTGCTAATGGTTGTTCAGATGGAGCTCTAATGGCATTCCTCTTAGGCTGCTAGTCAAAGTCAAAGTCTGCTTTATTGTCAATTTCTTCACATGTCAAGACATACAAAGAGATCAAAATTACGTTTCCCACTATCCCACGGTGGAGACAAGACATATTTTACAATTAGGTCCACAGACAAACATAACATTCAAGTAAACAATATAAAAAGTAAAAATAAGAAGGCACATACAATGAAGAAATAAGAGCAGCAAAATTTGGGTTGAGATTGTGCAATTGTGCATACAGTAGACAGTCAATATAATAGTGCAAAAGTCAGGCCAATAAATGGCTGAGGTAGTTCTGTTTGACCTAAGTATGCAAGTGGCATAGTGGTGCAAGTTATGTAAGAGCAGCAGAAGTGCTATTGAAGCAGCTCAAGTGAGAGTGGACGCACCAGTGTGTTGTGCTCGTCTTGATTTTGACATTTTTGTCCATTTCCTTTTTCAGCTTGCCAGTCACAGGGTTTGTTTGTGTAGCTGCCAAATTTCATCTTTCTATTTTCTCAGGAAAATGAGTTGGAGGAGAAGTGAGGCGCGAGATCGTTTGGAGAGATCAGGCCAGGCAGCAGGGCACACACACACACACACACACGCGCGCACGCACACACCACTCTATTTCCAGACAGCGGATGTTCGACAAATGCTCTGTTTTTCTGGTCCACCAAAATTACAGTATGAGGGCAGAAATTGGCTTTCATGTTGATGTGTGTGTTTGTGCGTGTGTGTGTGTGCGTGCGTGTGTGTGTGTGTGCCTGCGTGTGTGTGTGTGCCTGTGTGTGTGTGTGTGCCTGTGTGTGCGTGCGTGTGTGTGCGTGCGTGTGTGTGTGTGCGTGTGTGTGCGTGTGTGTTGGCTTAAGTTCTCATGTGTGCCTGTGTGGCCACTTACGGCTTTAGATGCCCATGTATTGTGGGTAGGTAGAGGTTTATGGGCCCACATGTGTGCTTGAGTTGGGAGCTATAGGTTTAATCGATGCCCGCCTGGAGTATTCGCAAGTGCTGGGCAACTGTGGCTGTGTATCAGCACTGAAGTGTAATATAATCACCATATGGAGTCGGTGGGGGAGGCAGCGCACTCGCCTCCCCATGAATGAATGCATAAATGAATGAATAAACGGCTCCTCTTCAGCGCGTGTGCCTTATGTAAGGTAGACAGGCCGTGGGGAGATTAAGAGGAAAGCACATCAAACGGAGACAAGCAGAAAAATCGCTGATGCCTCAGGAATGTCCAGAGCATGCGGCTGCCTTCCGTGGGGCTCGTTCCTGGAGATTCCCCCCCCCCCCCCCCCCCCTCTCTCTTTGTTCATGCTGAATGGGCTGCCTTAAGCGCAGCTTTATTTCCTCCCGTACAGATGTTACAAAGAACATGCTATATTTATACTGTCCATACTGTCCATACATAAAGGCTAGCAGGCCACACACGGCCTTTTATACGACCCAGGCAGAGCACTCTACGCGAGCGAGCGACTGTGGATAAGCACTGACCCATGGCAGAGGGTGATGGGACCACGGGCAGGGAGGCCTTCAGCGAGCGCCCTGCGCAGAGTGCTGTGCTGGGCACTGAAGTGAAGTGAGGTCGTCCCCTCGGGGCAGTTTGTTGGAGTACAGTGGGGCAGGATGACGGGGCTAATGCCTTGGCAGCCTATCCGCAGCAGACGTCGAGGCCCTGAAGTGCTCCCCCCTACACATCAGGAGAGTCCGCTCTCAGCAGCTCCCTCGCTGGCGCACTCCACGGCCTGATCACCTGCGCGTCTGCGTGTTGGAGCTTTTGATTTGTCTGCTTCTCTTCCTCGCCACGTTGTAGCGTTTGGCTTTTCTCGGTGAGCCTGGAAGAAGATTGGTCGATATTTAATTTTTATGTTTTATTGGGATCAATGTGACGTATTGACATTTGAGAAATACGCGGTCTATGCTAAAGGTAGCCGTTTGACTACAGACTGAAGGACTGTGTGAAGGACCAAATGGGTTTATTGATGGTGAAGTCTGTCGAGACTCGAGACCCTCCAGACATGGACCATCACACACACACACACACACACACACACACACACACACACACACACCACACACACACACACACACACTCAAACCCTTCCTTGACATGCAAAAGAGTAAGTGGTGAGGAATCGGCAGTGAGCATGGCCTTCTCCCTGGAATTTTCACTGGCCCAGACATTCCTCTCGCAGGACTAGTTCAAGTCCATTACAGAGAGATTTGCACACCCACCCGCAAAATAAATACTCACTCACTCACACACACAAACAAACACACACACACACACACACACACACACACACATCCTTCCAGACTCCCTCACTCTCTCATTCTCTCTCTCTCTCTCTCTCTCTCTCTCTCTCTCTCTCTCTCACTGTCTGTGTCTTACACACACACACACTCATACACACGCATATAAATGTTTGTGTCAGGGTCTAAGCAGTTTGTCAGAGGTTAATGACTTGTGTAATTACTCAAGGGCTGAGGTCAGTAGACAACCTTGTGCCCTTGCATGGGCTGGTCTGCTCCTGGCCCTGGGGCCGTGTGGAGGTACCCGCAACGGCCTCTCCGCCTGGCTTCCCATCCCCACCCTACTCACCCAGATGTGGCGTGTGTGTGTGTGTGGGGCACACCCAGCCGCCCACCACTTCCTCGGTTCCCTCGTTCCTGTGTGACTCGAGGCCCGGTGAGGCGGTGTTGTTTGTGGCGGCGCTCCCGTCCTGCTCTGCTCTCCTCTGCATCCTGCCTGCAGATGGCCATGATGGGAGTGACGGCTTTAATTCATTACACAACCGTTCCTCCCGCCTGTGGCTCACTGCCTGAGGATGGGTTGCTCTCTCTC